>NC_056750.1:753653988-753973988 GCF_019279795.1 Protopterus annectens
CAAAGGTACCTCAACTTGGTTAACTCCAATGACCTGGAATAGCTTGTTGACACCCCCACACGTGGCACCAACATCCTGTATCTGCTGCTTACCAATATGGGGGACCTCTATAGCACCCCCATTGTGAGGTCTTCCTTGGTGAGATCTGACCTCAAATCAGTCTCATTTAAAGTAACTATCACACCTGGACCCCCCAGCAGCCACTAGACTTAAAAACCTTCTTCAGAGCAAATCATAACTTCTTACGGATGGTATAAATAGCTTCACTGCACCTCCCCTGAAAGATGGAACTGGCAACTATGCCAAGTCGTACAACAATACTTTATACAAACAACTGTATAGCTGCATTGACTTGGCCATACTGGATAGGACCAAACAAGCTCTTCAAGGAAAACCTGCCTGCTGGACAGCTGCCATTATCATGCTTTACAAGAGGAAGAAATTGCTGTCTTAAGAGTAAGAGGTAGTGGGCCCTAAACTGGAAACGCTCCCTCCTCATGTTAAACAAGCAAATAAGACTTCTTGTGAAGTACTCCAAAGCAAATTATGAATCCAAATTAGCTTCCTCAACTGAAAAGAGTTCTAAGGTGGTGTTTAGTTTTTTCAGTAACCTAAAAGGAAAGGCCCATATTTGTGCCAAACTGGTAGTTAATAATTCCATATATATTGAGCCTTTGGACATAGCTAACCTGTTAGCCGATAGGTTCTTTGAAAACTTCACCCCCCCCCTGTCCCCACCACATGTACCCCATGACATCCCTACCACCTGTCCCCTACCTTCTATCTCTAAAGAGCAGGTCATAAATGCCCTCTCCAAGGCCAAAAACACAGCACCTATGGGACCTGATAACATCTCTGGCAGTGTCCTACATGGGCTCCACCAAGAATTAGCAACACCATCAGGTACTCTTTTCAATCATAGCCTAAACACTGGCTTTGTCCCAGCTGAATGGAAAATGTCCACTGTTACCCCTTGCGCAAAGGTGGTGCTTCCACTGACCCTGGGAAGTATAGACGTATTAGCTTGACTAGCCTTATCTGCAAGGCCATGGAGAAAATCATCGTGGACCTTATCGACAAAGATATAGGTCATTTCAAAACACTTGACCTTACTCAGTTTAGATTTGTCAGGGGAAGATCATGCCTGTTAAACCTGCTCGACTTCAAGGCAGTCACCAAGGCCTTGGATGAAGGGAAATCTGTGCATATAGCCTACGTAGACTTAGCCAAGGATTTTGACACTGTACCTCACCAGGCATCATTGACAAACTCACCCAGCTAGGTATCAACCCTTTTGTCTTTAGATGGGTCACCAACTGGCTCATTGATAGAACCCATACTGTCAAAATAGGGGAATCCACCTCTAACAGCAGACCTGCAACCAGTGGTGTTCCACAGGGATCAGTCTTGAGACCTGTACTGTTCAGAACCTATTTCTCTGAAGTACAAGCAGAAACTAAAGGTCTGTGGCTGACAAAGTTTGCTGATGACTGCAAACTGGGAGTGGTTATGGAATCTCTAAATGATGTCAACATCCTACAAGATGTTCGTATGCAAGCAAATGATTGTTAGCAAAGTCACAGCCTTAAACTCCATGCAAAAAATGTGTTATCATCCCTTTCAGTAAGGGCGATATTCCTGCTAACTATTGCATCGGTAGCAGCACCCTAAGTATGCACTCATTGGTGAGAGACCTGGGCACACAGGTTGACAGCAACCTTACCTTTGATCTCCATGTCTCCACAGTGGTAAGAAGGGCATTTTATATTGCTCATCTCATTAGTAAGGGTATTGCCTCCAGAAAAAAGAAGTTATAACCTGCCTGTACTCTCCACTCATCAGGCCAATAATTGAGTACAACACCCCTTTTAGTATATAACTTTCCATGCACCTGCAGCAGTTGGAGAGACCACAGAGGTTGCTTAAAAGGAAAATACATGGTCTTCAGCATCTTTCCTATGTGGATCAGCTGAAACCGCAGTCACTTTATTCTGTTTCATACAGACTACTCAGAGGCAATATCTGCCTTGCATATAGGGCAATCTCTGACCCTGCTATATTGGAAATGCTGCATATCTGCAAATCAAATGGCACAAGGGTTACTTGGTCTAAAGACCTTACCCTAGTACGTGACATTAATAGAAGCTGCTGGAGGGACAGATTTCTCTCTCTTACCACACTTTTGGAACAGACTCCCACTTCATGTCAAACAGAGCACCTCATTGGTCCTCTTCAAATGCAGTCTAGAAGACTAGATGCATAACCATAAATTCACCCAAGGGTTTCTACCTGTGTCTCACTTGAACAGGGATAATAGGTGCTGATCGTAGAAACTAGGGTAAATTGGCTAGGCTTGTAAAGGCCCTAGGTCCATTAACCTAACAACTTCCTATGATCCTATGAACAGGGGCCTCTTAGAGAAAATAGAGAATTACAGTAGTAACACTGAAGTGCACTTCTATAACGCTATGTGCACTGCATACATAGTTCTAATATAGGATTTGCATCATCAGAATTTCAAGTGTGTCAGTGAAATATGTAGATGCTATTTTCAAACCAGATGAATATAATCATAGATTATGTTACATACATCCATACATATGCACATGCATAGACAAATAACTGATGTAATTATCTACTGTAATATACTAGGAATTGTACTGAAAGGTATATGGGGAAATGTATACAATGCATTTGCCTCAACTTTTTAATGCTAATAAATGTAAACTAATTGTACTTCAGTCAAACTTTCAGTAAAAGTGTGAAAGCTCAACACATTTTACCACAATGAATGTTAGAAAAAAGTAAGTAAAGAAATTTAGTGATTTCTGAAGGACAGCATACAGCATCAGCTAATGAGAAAATGCTTATAGAACAATGATTATATTTGGTTTCAAAGCTGCCTGGCATTTTTAGAGAAAAGATGTAAAACATTGTATTATTTTAGAATATTAGGACATTTGGTACTCAACAGGTTTCTTTGCAAGGTGCAACTTTCCACAGCAATGCTGTGCTGTAAATGAGGGAAAAGCTCTATGACCATTAAAGTGCGCCAGTATGAATACATGCATACTAGCAAGCAACACTAGCAACAGACCATATGAAAAACAATTACCAGTGGAGGGAAAAAGATTTGCAGCAACAAGCATGAAGCAAAAATACTATTGCCTAGGCTTAAATAATTATTAGACACAGTTTTGCAAAAACCAAGTACATAGTAAAGTAGATATAATTTCATTGCTAAAGAGGCTCCAGGTCTGTGTGTGACAAGATTGCAAAGCTGAGTAAAATCTAGTCATTCAACAAATTTAATTGTCCAGAGGTGGGGGAAGGAAAATACAAATGGACAAACTTCTATTGTAAGTTCTTAGCACTTTCTATAACAACCCCCCCCCCCATTGAGAGTTTGTGTAATCTGACCTGCGATATGCTAACAAGGCTTTGTGAAAACCTTGCTCTGGGTGAACATGCGCCTTACATAGTAGTAAAATATAAACAAACTCCTCTAGAAAAAAATCTGTACTAGTGTCCCCTTAATGAAGAATCCCTTTAATATAGGGCCACAAGTGCATGAATGCAACAATTAAGTACACAAATGCAACTGAGTACTTTACATAGTGACACTGCCTGGAAGGTTTGTTAAAAAAGTGCAGATCTGCACAATCATCAAACAGTACACTATTGGGGCACTGTAAAATGATTTAAAGATAAAAAATCAGCAAATAAAGCATGACATTGCACTCTAATACAATTAAAGTTAAAAGCAGTAAAACAAATCTACTTGCCGAGGATAGGACAGGACAGGACCGGATTAGTTCAGGATTCTCTTGAGTGTTGTCAGGGTGCTAAGCAGATGAGATCTCTGTACTGGAATTAGTAATGTAGGCTTAAAGGAAAAATCCACATTAGAACTAAGAAAACTATTTGTTCACTCTATCTCTGTTTTCTGAGTTATTGTAACACCTCAAAATCACTCTGACTGCTTCTTATAGAATTTTAATATATTTTCTACAAAATGACTGTCAATGTGGCTTGACATATGAAGGTGATCTAATTTTTCAAGCTTTTCTGTTTCCCATAATCCATTTCAAGTCAGCTTTATACGAGTCATGCCAGACATAAAGAACTACTGATGTATTTCTATGCCATTCACATATATTGGGATTAGTATCAGTCACTGCCATCTTGTATACCGTCTGTAATAGGACAGCTTCTTTTTTTTTCTGGAATGGCTCTCATTTGTGTATGTCTCAGGGCTTGTTTTACAGTAAACTAAAGAATTATACAGCTGCAACCAAAATAGTTGCTAAATATCAGGGCTTTTTTCAAAGTATCTTTTTGTAGTCCAAGATGATAGCTCCTCCCCCTACACTTTGGAAAATGTGCTGATACTTCACAAGAATTACAATAAAAAATATTTTCTGACTTTTCTCTAAATGTCACAGACATCTTTAATACTACATACAAGTCATCTTAAAAATGTAAAGTAGTATAAACAGCAAATATTTAAAGTTTAACGCTTAGAATTTCAATACTATGGTGCTGCTTAAGTAAATTTGTCAAAAAAGGTGACGGCTTTGAGCCACTGACTGATCTAATTGTTTGCTATGAAAGGTATGGGTACATTGGAAGCAGCTGTGAATCACTGTAAGTTCTCTTCATCTGTGCCGTAAAGACAGTGGAAAACTACCAATCACACATAACTCAAATTATGAAGTCATCACTAGTGTTTATTAGACAAACACTATAACAAATTTCTTATAAGGTTTATAGTGAGTTGTCAGAATGATCCAAATCAATAAAATGTCATCAGCAAATAATTGTAATTTAGACTTTAATGATTAACTGCATGGATCTGATTTCTTCATTCGATCTGATACAAATCACAAATGGTTCTGTGATCAAAGCAAATAACAATGGAGACAATGGACATCCTTGCTTAGTCCCTTTGGTAACTGGTATTGATCTGGATGTGTACGAACCTTTCTTTACATAAGCCAAAGCATTCTCAAATAATCTAATTAAATTCAAAAAATCCTGTGGAAAACATATGCTTTCAACACTTGTAACAAATACCCAATGAACTGAGTCGGAGGCACTATATCTACACGCAAGTTAAATTTCCTTTTGTAACAATAATGAAATTAATTATTGAAATTATTCTTTTGATATTATCATGTGTGTTTCTATTTAATACAAATCCAGTTTGATCCTCATCAATCAGCAATGGCAAACACTTTTTAATTCTATTAGCATGCACAGCCATAAAAATCTTATAATCAACATTTAGTAAAGATATTGGTCTATATGATGAGAACTCTTTGGCATCCTTATCTGATTTCAGAATTGGAGAGATTAAATATATATTTCCATGATGGGGACATGTTTCTTTTGCTAACTTAAAAACTCTCAGAAATAATGACATTGCATCTTTAGGTAATAATTTATAAATCTCTAGTATTATACCATCAATTCCTGGTGCTTTATTTACTTCTAAATTGTTAATTTGCGAATTTGCAATTTTAATTCTGATATAGTAATTGCTTTATCCATTAGTCTAATTTGATCTTCAAGTAGCTTTCTTTAATATATTTTTGAAAAAGGATGTTATATGTTTTGATTTTATTACTGAGTCCTGTGAATTAAAATAAGGTGTGTTTTAAAAGCTTCTAAAATACCTTATAGATCCAAAACTATTTTCTTAGTTCCATGTATATGAAGTTCTTTTATCTGATTAGATTTAATAATCATTTTTATAATTGTTGCTAATCTGCATTGATGATTATGATCTATAGAATAAGAGCTCATCTTGATCTTCTGTAATTTAATCATAGTCTCATGATGTAAGGTTTCTAAATATTTTTTATTTCAAGTTCTTTTTCTAGTTTATTATTGCCATGTTGAATATCTAATTTTAGTTTATCAACCTTAGTTTGCAATTCTAATAGTTCTTTATTCCATTGTTCTCTTATTAATGTACCCTGATAAACTTCTACCATAAAGGTATATTTTTAGTAAAGTAAAAAAATATAAAAAAAATACAAAAAATAAGAATTTACAAGTTATTTTATTAACTTTTATGACCACTTCTCCGTATATATAACTGGTCATTTAAAAATCTGTAAAAAAAACTATATCATTTAGAAATAAACTGATCTAATAAACATTTAAATGAAAAATAAGAGAATACCTCTTTAAATTATGTTAAAAAATCACATGGTGAGTATACCCTTTGACCGCATATCTGACATCATCACACAGCTGTTCTATTCACTCATAACAGTTTGCACAGCCAAGAAGGATTCTATTAGCCTGAAGAAGTTGAAATAAATGAAAAAAAAGTAAGTTTACAGCTTGCTACCATGATGGGAAATTCAAAGCTCAGTTTGGTAAATGCACTTACTGAAATGATCTGTAACGGAGCTTGTGCACTACTTCCCGGCTTTGCTTTGACTTGCAAACAACCACTAAACCAAGTCTAATTAAATGTTTACATACAATTAGCATCACTAGCACAATTCCATTCACTCATCCAAACATTCCTCAAGCTACTATCACCACTAAATCACACAAAAATGACACAAAGAAGTCCTCAGCAGCATTCACTAGTATAACAACACGGATGGATGGCAAACAAGCCACACATTACCATGGCAAAAACACCATAAAGTTATTTAAACTAACTCGGACAATATATCATCAACGATTAGTTAAATAATCTATTCATCTAACTGTATTTTATTTCACCCACATTTAGGAAACGTAATATACAGATAGCAAAGGTATATAGTCCTACAGAACCTAAACAAATGGCTGTTACTAACATAAATAGAAGTTTATGTTTTGCCCATTCAGTTTAATTGCTTGCAAAAAAAATCAAAGTAAATACTGATCATTTATTAAGACATTTTAAAAAAATGAAAGAGAAGAATGCACAAGAATAAACAAATCATTAAACTTACTTTAAATATGATTGTATATGTTTTCCTGGATGCAGCAATAAAATAGCTTATTGTTGCAACATGAGAAAGTTACCAGGGATAAACAAGTGTAAGCTAATAAGATCATACTGACAAATAGTGTATATATTTATTTGTCCTTTAATTCAACTGTTTTCCTCATCTTGCCTGCCATCTTCCAACCATTTTTTCACCCTGTCTTTTCAATGAACTACCAATCCAATCCATATCTTTAGATTGTTCCAAAATGTTGTTTGATTTTGAAAAGATATAGCTGACTCCAGAGTTTCAAAAAGTTTTATATAGTCTTTGAGAAAAACTTTTAGTCTTGGGAATAATAAATTAACTTTAAACTGTTTCTTTTTCAATTCTTTTATCAAGGGAAGGAAATGTTTTCTGTTTGATGCAACTGATGAAGAGTAATCATTGTAAAATTTTATTATGCTCTCATTTAATTTGATCAGTGAATTTGTCCATGCAGTTTTTAAAACCAATTCTTGTCTTGGCAGGAAAAAATCTTACTGTAACTTATGTTGGATTTCTTTGTGCATTATTTAATGTTAAAGAAGTTACCAGAGACCTGTGTTCTCTCTCTATTCCATGAGATACAGTCTCTGGTAATTTTAAATTACTTGGTAGCCAAGAAGTAAGAAAACTAACCATGTTCTCACCTTCTATTTTTCTGGTAGTCTATAAATATGTATGCTATTCCTTCTAGATCTACTTTCAATATTGTCTATTTTGTTAAGCAAAGAAATGTTCTGTTTTAATAGAAATTCAGTGTTGTATTCTTTAGAAACTCTTCCCTCTACATCATTTAAGGCATCTTCCATGCTGGAAATCTGAATCTTTTTGTTGCATTAATATCTCATGTAATTGTTCCACTTGTTTTGTAATTTTTTTCTTTAAAGGTGTCCAGTTTTATATTCATTTTATCTAATTTAGTTGAAAGATCTTGTGTATTGGTAAGAAGTGTCTGCAGTTCCTTATTTAAAGACTGATACCGTGTAGCATTCTTGGAGTGACTCATTTTGAAGTACAAGACACAACTCTTTGCAGTTGAATAATGACCAGAATTGAAGAAATTATAGACATAAACTTTCAATAAAGTCCTCAGGAATGATGTAAGGAAGGTAATCTTCAAAGCTGAAATAACCACACCTTCAAGAACTTAATTCCTGTCAGAAATATGACTCAACTATCAGAGCTAAGAGGTTAAGCTGTTATTCTTCCACTATCTTGGCCATGCCCCTCAAACGAAGCTATTTTTAATCGCAACAAGATTTGTCATTTTGGTACAAAGAAGGTGAAAAGTGAGGAAATTATTTATTGCAGCAAGATTTATTACTATTGTTCAGTATTTAATTTATAAATATTTCTTAGTACTACTGATTGGTATTTTAACTTAGCATGAATAGCTCAAAAGGCTATTGTTTCATATTTGTTCTAGTTGTTTTAACCTAAATAGTTGGACCCTGTCCACCATCTGTTTAAGCTAACTAAACTTCAAGGTACTCACAGTGCTTCATTTCTAGGGATAAGAGGTTAGGCAATTCTAGCCATTTTACTTGTTGGACAACAGTACAGTGGTGATATATATATATATATATATATATATATATATATATATATATATATATATATATATATGATAAGTTTGTGTCGAATTTGGCGATTTTGTAGTAGCAGGCCTCAGATCTGGTTGCATTAATTTTCTTAAGGTTTGTAAAGATAGGAGAAGCATACAGCAAGGCAGAAAGGAGGTGGATCCTGGCAACTGCTTGCCTGGTGGAGTTGGTTAGAAATAGCTTGGCTCTGTAGAGTGAGCCTAGTTTGATGTGGGTCTTTTTAATGACTAGTGCTACATATTTATCAAATCTCAAGCTGCTGTCAGTGGTGACACAGAGTAGTTTAGCATAAGAGACAGGTTCAGTTTTGGTTTTGTTGGCTGAGTAGTTGAGAAAGAGTGGTATGTGATCAGTTGAATTTTTATTGGAGAACAGCATTAATTTGGTTTTGTTTGGACTTAAATTTAGTTGATAGCTGGACAGGTACGATTCTATGGCTGAGAAGGATTTTTGAGTTATTTCTCGCAGTTGTAGAAGGGAGGGAGCAGCTCAGATTAGAGCAGAATACTCTGAATATTGAATCAAGGTTGTAAAATGAGTATTGGTGTAGAATTTGATGGTGAAGAATGTAAATAGAAGTGGACCTAAAATCGATCCTTAGAGGACACCAACTGTAATGGGTAAATGAGATGAGAGATCATTTTGCCACTTCACAGCTTATCAGTCTGAAAGGTAATTGTTTGGGATTGATTTAGGGATGAGAGCTCATTGAGGGGCTTTTGGTGGGAAACAGTATCAAATGCCTTGGACATATCTAGGAAGATAGAGGCGACATGTTGCCCTTCATTTTTGAATTGTTTTATTGTGTTAGTAAAGTTTATGAGGACAATTGTGGTGCTGTGTCTGGGTCAAAAGCCATGTTGTGAATTAACAGGTTATTACAGATTAGATTTGGATAGGAGTGACAAAAGGCCTACAGCTAGAGATGAGGGAGACGGAAGCATGAAATTCATGTATTTTATTTAAGAGGCTCCTCAGATTCATATTGATGAATAGAACGTTGGAGCCCTTATGTCATAGATTAGTTATGGTCAGGAGGTTAATAATGTTTTGACTATGAAGTACTTGCTGTGTGGGTTTAGGACCTGAGTTTGGGTGGATGTTGCCGCTTAATTTCATTTGTGGTTTTCTGTGTAGAAATGTGTGTGAGGGTTTAGGTACTAGTCTAGTATATTTACAGGCTAGATGTGGGGAGGCTAGTAGCTGAATGTGTGTGTGAACTGTCATGTCTTGGAGCTATTAAAGAGGTGTAATGCTGTGGAAATGTTACAAAAATAGCTATGGGATGGGGTGGGGAATTGTAGGTGGGAGAGTGAATGCTTGTAATTGTGTGATTATGATAAGAGGCAAGATGGAGTAAGCTGAGGATAGAAATATGTAAGAATAGCATTGTTTTATATATATATATATATATATATATATATATATATATATATATATATATACACACACACACACACACACACACACACACACACACACACACACACACACACACACACACACACACACACACACACACACACATGACGTATCACCTATAAGTAAAAGCTAGTGAAGACTTTGTAAGTGGTTTATGAGGAATGTATACCTTTAAGAGTAAATGCGGTGGGGTAGGGGAAGAGATAGAGATGGTAAGGCAGATGGTTGATTGAGTGATTGTGTTGAAGGGTTCAGAGGTAGGTATATCAGTTTTTACCCACTGCATTGATTAATCACTTAAGCTTCACCCTTGTAATCAAACCATACCAACTATAGATAAATCCTGATATACCCACTCACAGTCATTGGTTAGTACTTGTATTCATCCTCCGTAATCCTTCTTCCAATCCTAATTTCCTCAGACTTTCCCCTCCCACTTACTGTCTCATATCTTACTCCTACCTATTACCTTATGACTTGCACACTATAAGAATAAACCTTTCTGGATGATTTTAAGCTCTTTAATATTTCGATGATGTGTATAAATTTGTATCCTTAAGCCTGCTGTCTTATTTTCTATTTCTTATGTGTTAATTTCTTCTTTTTATTAGTTACTGTATTAATTATGCTTCTTTTTCATTCGCTGTGCCTTGTGTACTGTATTTGACAATTTGCTTCAATTTTTTTCTACTCGGGACTCCGCTGAAAAAGGGCTACTCAGCTTAGTTGGACAAACCCAGTCAACAAATGTAAAATTAATAAATAAAAATTACTTAAGAATCTCATAGTCCATATGAACACCACCTGGGCTGTCCCATGAAATGAGGCTGATGATCTAATGAGACTAACCTAGTCAGTGAATAATCAATAAGCATTTTTAAGTATCTGCAAATTACTTATGTCACAGCCATTATTACAGGGACATCAGGTAACAATGTACTTTGCAAATGTTTTACTTTTTGTTTATTAAGGTAACGAACAGAATAAGCTCACAATTCAAGATCATGTTTAAGTACTATAGATAATGTCAAGAAAGGAAAGAGTGCATTTTTGTGAAAACACTGCACGTAAAATTAGATATTTGAATAATAAGATCATTGCTTTATTTGGGAACTGTGATATATCCAGGATAAAGACGAGCTGACTTCAGTTTGCTTGCCAAACGTATTCCTCCCTTTACTGCTTCCAGTATTACCAACCCTAAATATCTCAAACTCCTGACCATCAATGCCCAGTTCTAAAAAATGAAATAGCCCACTTACATGCCTGGCTATACCATACCCTTCCTGACAATAGTAGCTGTCTCAGAGACATGGCTAAAACCCAATATTTCTGACTCTGAATTCCTCCCCCCTGGATTTCAAGCTCTCAGATATGACCACCTAAATAGGAAAGGGGGAGGAGTAGCCTTACTCTACTCAAGCCTACTCTCCATCACTCCCTACCAAAACCCTACTCCTCAATTCAACAACACCAAACTAGTCATAGAAATACTCAAAATAAATAACTATAAAAGCATTTGTGTTATAGCCCCCTATATCTCCCATGGAACCAATACATCTACACTCAAAGACATTCTACTATGAGTGTCAACCAATATTAAGCCTGAGACATGCATCCTAGGAGATGTAAACATTGACTGGAACAAAATTAATAACAATAATCCCACCATCTCAATCAACCTATATAATTTCAGTCAGCTTACAAATACCATTACCAGACCCAATAAAAACAGACCCCTAGGCTCCATACTTGACTGGATCCTAGTCTCTCACCCAAATAAACTCTCCCATAGTGGCACCTTACCGGACTCCATTAGTGACCACATGCCAGCCTTCATCCATAGAGCAACCCCCTCCAATCCTTACCAACACCAATATATCCACACACGAAACCTCATAAACTTTAACCCCACAACTTTCTCCAATTCTCTCAAACTAATAAACTGGGACAATCTAAAAAAATCTTCCTCTAGACCATGCCATTGAATTCTTCAACTCAACCTTTTTAGATACCCTTAACTCACAAGCCCTCCTAGAACAAGATGTATAAAAACCAGTTCAGCTCCTTGGCTTGCTAAAGACACCAAAATACTTATGCAACAAAGGGACAAGACCTGGGAACTTTACCATCACAATAAGCACCCTGACACCCTTCTTAAATACAAACAACTCCGTAACCTAGCCAAAAAACATATACAGGATAAAAAAAATAATCATACTATGCCAAACTCCAGTCTAATCATTCCAAAAACCCAAAACAATTCTGGAATTCCATCAACTCTCTTGTCAACCCAGGTACCAAAAACAATCCTTGTCCTGGCACTAGTAAGTCTGACCCAGAAATAGTCACACTATTCAACTCCTTTACTAACTCCATAGCAGAATTCACCAAGAACTTCCTAAACAAAAACTCCTCCCCCCTATTCAAACCCCCTCCCAACCATCCATCGCCAATCTCTTCTCCCATCCTTCATCTCAAACCCATTTCCACCTCATATATAACAAAACTCCTCTCTAAGCTTAAGCCATGCTGCAATGCCCCTGACAACATCCCCTCACTCCTTCGAAAACTTGCAGCAGATAGCATCACCATCCCTATTAGCATTCTCATTAACAGATCCATACAGGAATCGTATGTCCCCAAACTGTGGCATGCAGCCTTTATCCTACCCCTCCACAAAGGAGGCAAAAATAATAGCATCTCCAAATTCCGGCCCATAGCCATTGTCTCACCTATTTCAAAAATACTCAAGAAATGCATCCACCTCCAGCTCATGCCTTTCCTTACAAATAACCAACTTCTCACCCCAACTCAACATGGATTCCATCCTGGCCACAGCACAATAACTGCTCTTCTCTCTTTCCTAGACATAGTAACCACGCCCGTGACTCTGGAGCACTTGTATCCACAGTCCTCCTTGACCTCTCCAAGGCTTTTGATACTGTCTCCCATTCTCACCTCCTAAACCACCTTTCTAATCTTAATCTCTCACACAACACCCTTACCTGGTTCAACAGCTACCTCTCTGACCGATCTCAGGCTGTGAAATGGAAAACCGGCACCTCAACCTTCCTTCCAACCCTCCTTCCAACCCCAACCGGAGTATCCCAGGGATCCATACTTGGCCCGATGCTCTTTAACGTCTTTATTAATGAATTCTACACAGCCATTCCTAACACTAAGATAGTTCAATATGCAGACAACTCAACTCTAGTCTGCTCTGCTTCTAACCTCCCCGAACTCCAAACAAAAACCCAAACTGCTTTTTCTACTACTGAGAACTGGATGCTACATAACCACCTCTCTCTAAATGCCAACAAATATAAAATTCTACTATTCTCTCCCTCTAAATCTCACCCTCTTGACAAAACCTCCTTCAATATTATCAGCCATGTCAACTCCACTATAGAAGTTGTTCCTTTTGCTAAACTTCTTGGGGTCACTATTGATGAACACCTAAAATTCGATATCCATATTCAGCTAAATATTAAGAAAACACATCAGAAACTTGACATGCTGTACAGAATCTCCCACTTTCTCTCCCCTTCCACAAGACAAACCCTCGCCACTACCTACTTACTACCATTTCTGATGTATGGTGCCCCCTACTAACCAACCTATCTTTCTCCATCTCTTCTAAACTGGAATCCTGTTACAACAAAATCTCAAAGTTCGCCACCAAGTCCAAGTACTCTACCCACCACTGCATACCTCTCCACCTGCTGCAATGGCTAGAACTTCCCAACTACCCGGACTACTTCCAACTCACTACAGCCCACAAGCTTATTTTTAAACCTACTAAATGCCCTGTACTAACAAACATCTTACCACTAAACACCCCTCACAGAACTCTAAGATCTGCCCACCAACATCTAATTTCTGTACACAAACCAAATCGTCCCCCAGGTCAGCTTTTCCTATCCTTTTCCTTAGCCAAAAAATGGAACTCTCTACCTCCTTCTCTAAGAATTTCTGAAAACTTTGATCACTTCAAAACCCAGCTCCTACCTCTCCAATAACAGGAAATGCAATTTCACTCTACCTACCTAATCCTGCCTAATACATGAATGCATCCATACACATAAAGTACCTTCCAACTTACCCAATAGGAGATCAATCTTACTTACTGTTTTCTTACAAATGTGACTTTTATACCATTCTCAGATGATTTAAAACCTCAGTACAATGGTGACTCTGTACTACATGTAAATATGCATTGTATATTATACTATGTTACTATTTTACTGTGCTTATGTTTTACTATATAATATTTACTAATTGCTTAACTCTATGTCTGCTATGTTTTATGGAGCTTTTCTCCCCGGGCCTCCACTGAAAACGGGCTCCTTGAGCCCAGTGGACCTCCCCGGTCATCAAACTGGAAATAAATAAATAAAATTCAACAGCTGGGTATTTTTAATGTTACCTCACTGTAATTTCACACTTGTCATCAGAGGGAGCATTGCTATAAATGTCCTCACAGCTCTTCCTCTGAGATGCATAGATGTGTCACATAATGCTATGGTAACACATTTTCTCGAGGAAATTGAAAGGATCCTTGAAAGCAAAAGAGAGGACAAGAAATCAACATGAAAATAGTGATAAAGGTACTGAAAACACATGCTAAAAATACTAATTGCTTCCAGACATAATAACTATGACAGAAAAAATAGTGGATAATAAACTTTGGAACAGCATTTGTAATGTCAATCAAAAGCATGGTCATAGCACTTTTTTTTAATAATATCAAAACGATTCTTTTTATAGACATCAGATCCCTAACATATACTTTACTAGGGTGATGACGTGAGGAAGTCTACCTGAAAGGCAATACTTATATTATTTAAAGTAGTTGATGTACCTTCACAAACATAATGTGTTCATTGTAAAAATCCCTAGTGCTTTCCATGATTATGCGCATGGAAGAGAGCAAGATAATGTACCCTTTGTTCAATGTTATGCACGGATAGATTAAATAATTTCAAGTAGGGTAACCGAAAACCAGAGAAGTACCTAGGTAAAATGGGTGTCTGCAGACTGGCATGTACTCAGACTAACACTGAGAAACAAATGAAAAAAAAAAAAATTAAAAAAGCTACTTTTTAGAGTTGAACAGCTAAACCTGTTTTTAAACTTTTGATCCAGTATTAAAACATTCATTCATTTAAACTGACAAGTGCTAAAATGAGTGAATACCAAATTGCATTGCCAGCATACAGTGAGGATTATATTGTCGGTACTCCACTTTGCTGTTGCAAATTGCAGATCCTAATGGCTTGCACTGAGGGTAGCCTCCCCCCCTTCACAACATCCTGTCTACCACACTGGCCAAAACAAATCATGCTGCACCTCTAGGCTTGTGACACTTGTCCTATATGGACAGACTCAAAAAACACCAACTATTCTCTGTCTCATATCGCCTACTTAGAGGCGATCTCTGCTTGACTTACAAAGCTATGTCTGACTCAGCTCTGTTAGAAATGCTACATCTAAAGAAATCCCAATGCCTCCACACAACACACTCCAGAGACCTCAACCTCATTACCACAAACAACAGAACAAGCTGGAGGGACAGGTTCATAACCCATAGACTGCCCATGCCATGGAATAGACTTCCCATACATGTCAAGTGGAGCGCCTCACTGGCACTCTTCAAGAGAAATCTTGATGAGTGGATGGGAAATAGAAAATTCACCCCGGGGATCACTCCAGTGGTTCTACTTGACAGAGGCACTGGGAACTAAGGTGAGGTGGCACGATGCCAGGGTAATCCTATTGGCTAGGTTTGTAAGGCCTCTAGGGTCATTAGCCTAGTACACACCTATGAACCTATATGAATGGACAACTAAGTTGCAGCCACATAATATATTTTTGAATAGGGCTGCAGTGATCACTGCTGACCTAGTTAAAGTGATTTCTAATCTCCTTATTCAAAGGCTTGTTATATTTGTCATAAAAAATAGAATGCACTTATATTATTTATTCATTTATGCTTTGTTGACCAGATTAGTCCCATTAGGCTTGCAGCTTCTTTTCAGGAGAGACCCTAGGTGGTATTTATACTACTAGGGGAAATTTGGCCAGGGCATTAGGGAACGTCTTTTACAATTGATTTCTATCCATATTTACAGAAGTGCTGGTGCTACAAATGTGTGCTAATTTCCCATTCCTAACACAGTTGCAGCTGGGAGGATGGTGTGTGTAATGGAAGATTCAGTGCATGGAGCAGAGGTGAATGCCAGCTCTAAGAAAGACTTTGCAGATAATGTAGAAGACTCAGAAGTTTTATTTTAGCAACAGCTTTTTGGCAAGATAATCGAGACAACCAGTGAAGTATGCATAGTTACAACCCTCTTGTTGGGATGGTTGCGGGATAATTTATTGAAGGACTTAACCAAAGAGAGTCGAAGAATGAAGTCTTGTGGGGTGACATCATGGATAAATACAGGAGGAAGATGGAGCTATGACCAGAAGAAGTTAATAAACAGACGAAAATATATGCAGAGACAGTGGCAACTAGACAAGAATGGCAGAAGGGAAAGAAAAAAAAAAGAAAACATATTAAAAAGAAAATTTGTGGTAAGAATATAAAGCAAAAAGAGACAGGAACTCAACAGATATGAGGTATGGGACAATTTAATTTTAACTTTCTGAGTGAAAACACAAGGAGTAAGAGCTTTCATTTTGATAGAGACATTTTTGTGACATTCATTTAGAAACTGTACAAAATATGGAAAATGTTTTGAGTGTGAAAAAAAGGCTGAATATCAGTCCATGGAATGACTATGTAATAAAAGCATTATTTCAAGAGAATAAAATGGAAATATATGTGCAATTCCAAATAGAGATTGAGAGGTAGAGACTTTAAAAGACCATTTAAAAATGTTTGCAAAAACAAAATAGACATTTCAAAACTTTTTTGATAATAGGCATTTATGGACAGGGATAGGATGAAAAGAATTATACACATTCCAAGTATTATAAATGTTGAAGGCAACAAAGGTTTTGTAAAATACTGGGGCAAATAAAAGCAAATTTCTTTTGTGGAAAATGACATTTAATCAGCAACAGTGATAAAGAGAAATGTCAAATATGTGAACAAAATGTGCACTTGAATGTTAGAAACTTAAAAGAAAAGGACATTTATGGATGGATCGCAAAGAAAAGGAGTATGACCAGACTATAATAAATCAAAGTAATGATAAAGAACAAAGTGCAAATGAAGAGACAGAAATAGATGAAAGAAGAAAAAGAGGGACAGAGTACAAAAAAATGAACAGAAATAGAGGTAGAATCAGAAGCTGAAGAAAACACAAGTTGAAGGGCAGTGAGAGGAAACACGTTTTATTGGTACAATAGTAAAAGACAGAAAAAGAAAATTTAAAGGCTTTAATATAAAAGAAATAAGGAAATGGTTAATGGATACAAATGTGAAATAAACAATAAAGGGGAAAGATAATATCTGCTAAATTAAGGAATAGAGAAAGAAATAACCTAAGGAGTCTTTCAATTAATGTTAAAAGTATGAAGAATATAACAAGAATAGAAATTCTATAGAAAGGTGTAACAAATGTGATGTTGATATAATTATATTAGAGGGCATAAGATTTCTGACTAATGATGAAAGAGTGCCAATACAAAATCTATGGGTCAGGGGAAATTATATGGAATATTGGGAATGAAAAGTATAATGGAATAACAATATTATGCAGGAGAGAAATAAAAATGTTAGATGTTATATTAGTATAATTAGAAGACTAACAGTTGTAGGTTGGGTGGTTAGAAAAGGTGTATAGAATTATAGCTATTTATGGCTAGGTGATATGCAATGAGAAGGATAACTTATTGAATAAAATGTTTGTTGGTGGAAACACTTATAATTGTAGGTGATTTTAATTGTGATTTAAGGGGTAATAAAAATGAGTACACTAACTAAAGAAAATGTTTGAAGTAATAAAATGTGGAAAACTGGTTATATAGAGCCCAATGACACTTCCTACCACACAACTCCACGATCCCAATCAATTCAACACACATTCCCTTACTCAGCCAACAAACTCTCTCTTCATAGCCCACCTCAACATACGTAGCATCAATAATAAAGTCTCACAACTCCATGCTCTCTTAGAAGTCTACTCTTTCGACATTCTCTGCTTAACAGAAACCTGGTTAAAGCCTGTAATGAAAGACAATGAAATCACCCCACCCAGATATAATATATATAGATCTGACCGTATAGCAAAGAAGGGTGGGGGAATTGCTATCCTATTTAAATCAGGTCTACAGATCACCACATATGACCTTAAACCACCTGTAGATTCTACTGCTGAAATTCTTATTTCCAAACTTCAACTCAACACTTTCAAATCCATCTATATTATCTGTATTTATCTACCTCCTGGCAATAACAATACCACCATAGAAGATATCCTCTGCTGGCTATCACTAAACCTGCCCCAAGAAACCATTATCCTAGGCGATTTTAACACAGATTGGAACAGCTGTTGCAGCAGCCAACCTACCACCCTCATTAACCTATTTGGTTTCTCTCAAATCATTACCTCCCCTACCAGGATAAACAAGCCCAATAATAAAGAGAGTACCTTGGATTGGATACTCATAAAAAAACATCCCCACATATATGAATCTGGAACCCTCCCTGATGATATTAGTGACCACTCACTTACCTACATTATCAGGCATAAAATCAATGCCACCATTCCACCCACTGTCAAGTCCATTAGATCCAAGAAAAACTTTAACCCTGACCTCTTCCAAAGTGAACTAAGAGCATGCAATTGGTCTCCCTTAAGACACCTCCCATTGGAGGAAGTTGTCAAATACTTTAATTCCAAATTCCTCACCATCCTAGATAACCATGCACCAAACCGCTCTATTAGAATCAAAACAAAATCTGCCCCATGGCTGTCAAAAGAAACCAAACAAAAAATCCACCTTAGAAATAAATACTGGGCCAAATGGCGTATGACTAAAATCTCGGCTGACCATCAAAACTTTAGACAACTGAGAAATGAAACTAAGAAAGCTATACTGTCTGATAAAAGAAACTACTACTTACAGTTCCAGCAAACTAAACATAATAACCCACAAAAATACTGGGCAAGTATTAACCAACTATTACACCCAGGTCACTCCATTACACCTAACCCACAAGGCACAGACCAGGAGAACCCAAAGCACACTGCCAATGCCTTTAATACTTTTTTCACTGAGGTCATTCAATCACTTGCCAGTCACCTATCACCTAATAATTTCACTTTACCTATCTCTAACACAACTCTACCCCCTCCTTTTCTCTTCCAACCCGTCCCTACAACATATATTCTTTCCCTTATCCAAAAACTTAAACCTTGCTCTCCTTCAGCAGATCAATTACCAGCTGAATATCTACAGAAATCAGCCAAATCCATCGCCTATCCCATTTCCATTCTGATTAACAGAACCATTAGGGAAGGACACATCCCTAGCATCTGGAAAGTCTCCCATATTATCCCCCTTCATAAAGGTGGAAAATCTACTGATTTCTCCAACTACCGTCCCATAGCCCTACTTTCATCTTTGGCAAAACTAATGGAAAAATGCATCCATAAGCAACTGCTAGACCACCTAATCCAAAATAACTTACTTTCCAGCTGTCAACATGGTTTCAGACCATCCCACAGCACTACTACTGCCCTCCTTTCTTTTACTGACTGTATTAACAAAAACTGAAATGCCAATATGCTCTCCTCAGCACTATTTATCGATCTGTCCAAGGCATTTGATATGGTCAATCACCAAATACTTATAAATATCCTCAAATCCCTCTCACTAGATACACTCACTATTAAATGGTTCCAATCCTATTTAGATAACGGACAACAGGCAGTACTTTGGCACAACACTCTATCTACCCACCTGCCCATTAACATTGGTGTCCCTCAAGGGTCCATATTAGGTCCTCTTCTTTTCTCCATATTTATCAATGACCTTCATCTAGCAATCCCCAAGCTACATGTGTTCAGTACGCTGATGATTCTACACTTATATGTACAGCCACATCAACTTCTAAACTTCACTCCCTTACCCAAGAAGTATTTAATACAGTAGAACAATGGTTTACACAACATTGCCTTCTGTTGAACCCCAAAAAAACAAAACTCCTCCTTTTCAATCCTACTTGTAAGACCGTCCCAATAGATTTCTCAGTAATATCCACAAATGGTACTCCCATATCACCTGACCCAACTACTAAACTACTTGGTATTACCATAGACAACAATCTTAACTTTGACACCCATATCAACAATACTATAAAAACCGTCAATAAAAAGCTAGGCTCTCTCTACAGAATCAAACCATTCCTTTCACCAACAGCCAGAAAAACTATTGCTTACACCCATCTAATCTCTACACTCCTCTATGCCTCACCCATATTTACTAATTTATCTAAAAATAACCTCGCCAAACTGGATATCTCCTACAATAACATTGCCAGGTTTGCTACTGGCAACCCATTCAGAACCCACCACTGCTATAATCTTAAGCAGCTTGGATGGCTAGAAATTCAGAATCTGCTTAAATTCCACCAACTAACCATTGCCCATAAGACTCTTTACCAACCTTCCAGTACTCCTATATTAACTAACCTCATCTATCCCTATAAGAATCTGGATTCCTTGCGCTCATCACACAAACTTCTTGTAAACACCTCTAAATCTAATAACAAGGTTGGGGACTCTCTTTTCAGCAACACTGTTGGAAAATCCTGGAACCTTCTCCCCAGTGAACTTTCTTCAGTTTCCTCCACATCTCTTTTCAAAAACAAACTGAAACTTTTCCTAAGAACACACTGGCTATGCCCCTGTACTAAACCTGACTGATCGGTTTTTCCACTTTTTCTACTCATAACAGGTACTGCCTACCCACTACTTCCCTATAACTAGCTCTACCTTCCTTCTTGCCACTTTACCTTTTGCTATCCCTTACCCTTCTGTTCATGCCCTAAGCTTACTACTGTGGAAACTCTTTAATATATATAAAAGACACACTTATGCCTCTTTTATTTTGACTTTCTGTATTCTATCTGCAATCTGAACTGTACCTGCCTACTGCACTGCAAAGTATTTCTGTCCTCTCTGTAATTTTGTCCACTGTACCTGCCTTTGGCACTGTGATGTATTTCTGTCCTCTTTGATTTTTCCAGCCTAACTTCGAATACTCTCTGTAAATATAAATGTTTTATTTTCCTCTTATCCCAGACCTATTTCTCCCAGACTATAGTATAATATTAGACCTATTTTTAGTATTGTACTCGAATTTTAAAATGGGAGGTACTTAGACCTCTATGATAATTTATGTATTAACCTGTAACAACATTGTTTGTAAAAATGTTTTTTTTGCTATTTTTTTTTTTTTTTCTGCACGGAGCTTATCTCCCCGGGCCTCTGCTGAAAATGGACATGTATCCAGTTGGACTAGCCCGGTCAACAAATGTAAAATAAAAAATAAATAAAAATAAAACAATACCATGGACATAAAGAATGGATGTTTTAAAATCTAAAATTGATTAATTTATAGTTTCAAAATATGCAAATATGAAATAAGAAACTGTTACAGCATTGTTTTTCAGATAATTTACTGATATAGATATAAATCATAATAAATATATAAAAATAGGAAAAGTATAAACAAAATGGAATGATGAAGGATACAATTATTCTATTATGGAAAGACAATATTAGTATGAAACCATGTTATAATAGTTGGCTGAATGGTGAATTACCTTTGAAAGAAAATATAAAGACATTTATATTGGCAAAGAAAACTATGAAAGAAAGAAAAACAGAATATGTAGAAGTATTTAGAGAATCACTGGAAAATTTAGAGAATATTATGAAATAGAGAAATTTATAAAACAAAGATAAAATCAGTAATTATATTTTACATAAAAAGTATCATATTTAAGTAAGATAGTGTCTTCTTCTTCTTCTTTCGGCTTTTCCCGATTAGAGGTTGCCACAGCGGATCATCTGTCTGCTCATGATTGGCAGTGGAGTTTTACGGTGTCGAGTTGCCAGCCCGGCGCCCAACCTTCCACAGAAGACACACACACACTCACACCTAGGACCAATTTAGAGTGTCCAATCCGCCTACCGTCTTTGGGATGTGGGAGGAAACCGGAGCACCCGGAGGAAACCCACGCGACCACAGGGAGGACATGCAGACTCCGCACAGAAGGCACCCCAGCCAAGAATCGAATCAGAGAACCTCTTGCTGTGAGGTGACAATGCTAACCGCTGCACCACCGTGGCCGCCCAGTACAGGAAGATAGTGTAATAAGAGAAATGAAAGATAAAGGGGGAATTTAAAGAAAAATCAACAGTAAATTATGGAAATTGTGTTAAGTTATGAGGAAGAAATGTTTTTTTAAAAAAAGCAAAGTGGAAGAATAAGGAAGGTAAAACATTTTTGGAAGAAATTAACAGGTAAAAAAAAATACAATATAAAAGCTAGCAAAAGTATTTAAACAGTTAAATATAGCATCTGCTGCTGGGTCAGATGGAATTATATTTGAAATGTAAAAAAATGTAGAATATTGGCAGAAAACTTGTGTAGTTAATAAATTATTAAATGGAGGTTTAAATTATAGAGAATTGAGCACTGGAATATTAAAATTCATATGGAAAAAAGGAGGAAACAAATAGAAAATTGGAGACCAGTAACATGAAATCATACCGATTATAATATATTTATGAAAATGATACAGAAAAGATTTGAAAATAAGATGATGTATATAATGGAGGAAAATGGTACTAAAGGAAAAGGATGTCAAGTTTTGCTAATGATAGTGAGAGAAATAGTAGATATAAACAAAGATGAAGCTTATGGTAGGTGATATCAATAGTGTTTGACTCAGTACAACATGACATTATGGAACATAATGGACATGTATAATATTAGTAAAAAATCAAGCAAGTGTTCATAACAGAATACAACAACAACAAGCTAAGAGCTCTAGTAAATGGTTGTTTAAGCAGGCAAATAGACATGAATAATGGTATATAACAATGATGTCCTTGAGTAGTATTTTATTTACTTTATGAATATAATAGTCATGGAACTTAATCAAAAAATGAAAAATGCAAATTATACAGTTAATTTGAAATTCCAGTTATGATGTCACATGCATATGCATAATTACTAAAAACAGAGGATGGATGACCGAAGTTATAATTTGCTTGGTGCATTGATTAAAAAATAGATATGAACTTGGAGAAAAGTAAAGGAATAGGAGACCGTAATAAAATAGCTAGAGTACAATTATCTATGAAATAAATATCTGTTTTAGGCATACATGCATCCTCATTGATATTTATTCTTAGAGGTTTTTTTTAAACAAATTTGAGGCCTGATGTGTTAATATACTCAAAATGATGAAGACTTAGTTTTTCATTCACAAGATTTATGTTGCACGTAGGTATTATTCAATGTCTTGGAGGCCTAAAGTGAAGGAACCTCTGTAGGTATATATTTTTATAGCAAACTCAGGTGATATAGTTGTAGTAACAAGCCTTTAGCCTGAAATAGCAGATTCATGCATCTTCATTAGAGAATAAGCCAGTCTAATACTGAATTAAAAAATCCATACAGTGGTAATCAGCAGTGTCTAAGCCTTAATTTTTACTCGTGAGAAAAGTATGTCCTACTTAAATTTGTATGATTTTTTTTTTTTGTCTTTTAACTTCTGTAAGTTAGAAAATATTTAACTGTTAAAACTAAGCAGAAGTAGGAATTATTTCAAAAGCAATGCTCCTTTTATGTGCCTGTATCCTGTGAGGCAGTTTTCCGGTTTGCAGTGTGCATGTATACATATGTGCAAGTCTTCTACTTTTTTAAATAATAAAACAAGTAATTCTCATTCATACTTTATGACTGGACATCTGGTTAATTCAAACACTGTTACCTCTATACATAAGGGGCAAGTGTGCTATACCAGGGTTGCATTTGCTGTTCACATCCATTCATTCAAATTACGTTTCAATAGAGTAAGGGATGTACTATGTATTAATGTGGAAGGGAACAGTATTCCAAACAAGTATTCTTTGTGATACATATCTATCCCTACAACATTATCTAGATAAGTTCTAGAAGAGTGACATCTCTTTAACAGTTATTTGTCACCAGTAAACTTATGGATGTGCAGTATTCTGTATGCAAGGCTGAAATCACCCCTCAGTAGGCTACATGACACCAAGAAGATAGAAAAAGCTTTGAGATGGTCAGTGTTGTTTTTTATTTAGGCCCTGGATTTTCTTGCAGTGTGTGTTGTGGTCATTCAGACTGTGTTTGAAGGCAGTATTATACTCTGTGATTGTCCTAATAAGTACCATATGCAGTAGAATGATTCAGTCCCTGGACCTATCCATACCCTTAGTAATAAAATGTGCAATAATGTTCACATCAGTTCCTAGGTCCCTAACTACTAGACTAATTTTTATGGAGTGCTGTTGATGTGATAGGAACAGGGCATGTCATACTTGCTGAAGCAGACTGTTACACATTTTTTTGGCATTTGGTTTTAGTCCAGGGTTATGACACCAGCTATTTCTTTGGAAAAGGCTGTCTTTGAGGATCATGGTACCCTCTGGTACCAAGTTTATAGTAATCTGCAAACATAGTTAGCCATAAGTCCTTAACATTAGCTTTGACCTCTGAGAAGTTAATGCCAAAGAGGAGTAGACCAAGCACTGAGCCCTGAGGTATACCAATTGTGGTAGCTCTTTTGGTGGTGGTAAAGCAACCTACCATATTGTCTGGGTTCTATTTTTGAACCATTTTACTATCCAGTGAGTAGCATAGGGATTAACATTTAGGTAGGAGAGTTTATCAACAATACCCAAAGGTCTGCTTGTGCCAAATACCCTTGCAAGGTTTAGATATGTGGTGGATACTGTTTCCCCCTTATCCATTGCTTCTGTAACCTTTTTTGAAGACCTTGATCAGGTTATGAAGGCAACATCTTTCTTTTCCAAAATGAAACTAACTTGGGTCAAGAGTGTGTAGGGTAGGTATGTCTTTATTGTTTCCATAATGATCCTCTCTAAAGCCATACAGATGAGGTTGGCCAGACGACATAGCTGTGTAATTACCTGGCTCCATTGATGCACCACCTTTGTACAAGGGAATGGTTGCTGCTATTCTCCATTCATTCAGCAGAAAGCCTGTTGGAAGGCTGATCTTGACTACCTTCTGTAAAGGGGTTTGGCAAGTCTTGTTTCAGTTTGACCAGTAGTTGGACCCAGGTATGTTATCTGGCACCAATGAAACAGTATCCTTGACCTTGTAAAATGCTTTGAGGACTTGTTTGGGAGATTTGAGGGGGTTGTAGATGCTAGTATATTACCTGGAAGTCTAGGGGGGGAGGGGCTAATGTTACAGCTAAATTTATCTGCTAGTAGATTGGCAAGGTCCATATAGTCTGAGTATGTGATATTTACTATTAGCTTTATGGGCTGCTGGACATTTGTTGAGGATTCTAACATAGCTGAAGAAGGATGTATGCTTTTCTTATACCCAAGTGGCTATTTGTGCCTCATATTTAGCCTTGTTTCATTTGACCAGGAGCTAAAAATGTTCTTCCATGTCACTGTTGCATTATTCTTCATCTAAGGGATCTCCTGCCAAGGATGGCCCAACATCTGGCCAGTATACTAAAGCCTTCAGTTCTTATAGGTGCCATACATCACACGCTTGCTCACCATGCAGGATATAGGGCCTGAAGGTGATGTACAGACATAAACAGTCATGACTTGTTTGCTGCCATTATCATCCCTCTGTCCTAATGTCCTTCTGCTTTGCTGGATTACCAAGCCACTTTTTCAGATAAGTGCCCCACTGGGGATTCTTCTCTTTCTTTTTATTCTTGTTTGCTGTTGTGTTCATGTCATCCAGGCAGGGAAAATGTCAGTGTGGGAAGCAGATTCCCCATCAAATCTGTCACGACCATTGTCTTTTTTTTGGTTGCTTCCCACAATCATACACAGTGTTCTATCTGCCAGGTATTTATGCCTAAGACCCTACTTAATTATCTCTCCTTTTGTCCATATAACTGAAGAACCAGTGGCTTAAGTTGTTGGTCCAGGTTAGTGTGGTGGGATCCTCCTGTCCTAAGGGCCAGCCATCTGCCAAGAGGAAGGGTAAAAAAGTCAGTGAACAAAGGTGTATCTTTACAGAAAAAAGTGTATGTGCACAACACTGCAAATGATAAACTATTCAGCTGTGAAATATTGAAAATAAAAGCATTTTTGTGGGTGGGGTGAGAATTTCACTCTGCCCTAGTCCATATAAGGGAAGTTTTTTCTCATGGAAAAATTCTGCTACAAATAGAGATTTTTGCAGTAGCAAGCATGAGCAGCCACCATGTGGGGGCTTTTCCCCTTCAGTGCTTTTTTTAAAATTAAATATACTAATTCCATGGCAGCATAACCATGGCAAAAAATTAAACTACTAAATGCTTTAAATCACTTCAAGTACACTTAAGAAAAAAAAACACCCGTGTTTCTTAGTGATGAGACAGCAACTGATGAGTTGCAACTTATGGAACTGTTCTTGATGGGGTGCAGACAAAGGGTAGGTAATCCTTAACAAAATTTATACCACAGTCTATCATTAAACTCATTTAAATAATTATTTGTTTGTGTTGCTAGAAACAAACTTAAAAGTGTTGGTCTTACTCCTAGAAAACACATTTCCTTAAATGTCAAACACAACAATTTAAAGACATGAAAAAAATTGGAATCAATCAACCAATTCACAACTTCACTCATACCATCTATAGCAGAAATTACTTGTAAACCTTTTTCTAGCGATCAGTACTAAAACTGATAAAAAATTATGATTCTGTTTGACTCCAGTTCTTTGCTATTTTGTTCATTTTTATAATGATATATTTGCAAATTAAATAACTAACAATAATAATAAAACTTAATCTAGGCTGTCCAACAGTTGATTTTATTCCCACTGAATCTATTTCCCATATACCTACCTATATAGCCTATCTTTTCACAGTTATCTTAAGACTCATCATGAAAGGAAGGAAAGATTCCAAAATGCTGAAAACTGCCACTTGGGGTGCTGATACATCTATTACTTTAGCTACACATCAGCAACATTACCACCACCACTATCAAAAATCATGTGTATGTGATGCTTGCTGCCTCCCTAATAATTTAACAGTCACTTTTCTAACACTTAATATGGCTTCCAGCTCTCCCATAGTATTTGCTCAATCCTATTTAATCTTACTGAATATAATTGGCAACAAATTTGTAGCAGCTATTCCAGTGGACTTGTCAACAGCATTTCATATGATGTCACATCCTATTCGGCAACCTCTGAAATATTTTGGCTTCTCTCTTATTGTTCTTAATTCGGTTTCCCATAAATCACAAGTTTCAAAATGGAATGGCTATTTCTATTCACCACACACGTTATCTATAGGAGCTTTCCAGGGATATGTAATATGTCTTCTTTTTTTTACTCTGTATATTGATATGTAGGTCCTAATAAATTGATAAGCATATGCAGACGGTTTTGCTTTTATAGTGTTGGATAGTTATACGTACGCCATTAATACTTCACTACAAACTACTTTTCATTGTCTTTTGTCACTGCTAATATATGCCAATTTTTATCTGAATGCTTCCATAGTCGCTTCATTTCTTTTTCAATTCCTGTCTTTTAGTACACAAACTGATACATCTTTATATATTGCAGTATCTTTGAACATTAAGTCCCTTATTATTATGTTTCTACAGAATATGCATAATTATTAAGTTGTTTGCCTCACAGACACAACATACAGGGTTTGAATTTCACTTTTACAGGGAAATTGGTTAGGCTTAAAATGGTCTGCAAGGGCAGTTAGCCTAGTAGTTTACCTGTGAAATATAAAAATGTGATTCTGCAAATGTTCTTTTTCCTCCTCCTCCTTTGTTTCAGACCTTTCATCCATCCATCCCAGTACCCCCATCTATTGCAGGGCCTACCTGTTCCTATTTCTTCCTCCAGGCTTCTCCAAGTGAGCCTGGGCTAGGGCGTCCTGGGGGGTGGTGCCTGTGGCTTCTACTGCTGGTGATATAGGATATTACAACCTACTCTTAATTCCACCCCTCCACCCATGTGTTTGCCAGTGTCAGAGGGCTACTGTTCTCTGTACTCCATGCCCTCCACTTTAAGGACCGTCTTTAAACTTCCTCCCCCTATGGATGAGTATGTCCATTCTCCTTACTTGTGTCTCAGATGTCCGATCCAGTAGTTGAGCCTGGCTTGCCTGGGCCATAGTTAGAGCTTGTATTACTTTACATCACGGTGCTGGCTATTCTGCAAATGCTCTTGGTGCCAATATTACTTTTATTTTTTGAATGTTAATTCACTAATCACTAAAACAAACCTTGTACTGGGTAAGCTTTACATGGCAAAATGCTTTATGAAGGAAGAAAGTAGACCAGCTCACCTCACCACAAAATGATTTTCTTCTGTTCAGCATAAATTAGAAGCAGCTTGTAATGCAATAGTCATTTGCTGCAGGCGAAAAAAAGACACATGCGCGCACACACACATGCACAGTCACACGTGTGTACACAGCACACTCAGTTGACCAAGTTTGGTTCAAATGATAGGGCATTCCATCTGCATTCAACAGTATCCACTTACTACTCTAACCTATATGTCATCTATTAATATTCTCTCCTGGGGATATCCTCCAAGAAGTCTTAGAAAATCAACTCTTCCTTTACTATTATCCCCAAATTTACTGCAAAAATATTTACTCAACATTTGGTGCATGTATTCTTAAAGACATGATTTAAA
The DNA here is from genome assembly GCF_019279795.1 of Protopterus annectens. Taxonomy (NCBI): domain Eukaryota; kingdom Metazoa; phylum Chordata; order Ceratodontiformes; family Protopteridae; genus Protopterus; species Protopterus annectens. Next base: position 753,682,874 of record NC_056750.1, read on the forward strand.
ATTTTGACTTATGGTTCTAGTCCATGGACATAATCCACGGCATTAGTGCTAACATTTAAAAGGTTGGTTTCTTCAAAATACTAATATTGAACCATATATGCACTATCAGCGGTTTATGTTTCTATCAGTAGTTGTGCTGTTCTCTACATTTGCTCTGTTAGCTGTTAGTATTTAAAACTATATAAATGAATGTATTTACTATCTGATTATGTGATGAGAAGAGGGCAGCACGGTATATATAGGTGCACTTAAGTTGAAGTACCCAAATTGTAGACACACAAATATTGAAAAAAAATGATGCTGCAATGTCCATGCTTGAAGGAATTACCTTAAAGCTTGCAAAAGTAAAGCCATGTATTTTGAAATTAGTTGCAACTTGTATTTCTTTCATTTATATTCATTAATCTGTATGTTTTGGAATCTGTTTCCCTGGGACTGCACTGAAAATGGGATTTCCTAGCTTAATGAAACAAATAATACATTTATTACTAAATGCTTTTTAACAGTACTATTGCTAACTTGTTCCTGTCTAGCTTATAGTATCCCTCCTTTCCCTGTGTTCTTGTGATATGTGTGCTATCAAATGGATTCTTCTTCTGATTATTACAGGTCATTAACATACTTCAGTCTACCTGTCTCACAATCCCTGCATGCCAGGTACATTACAGTAAAACACATTATATTTAGACCCATGATAAAGATTATGTGTGAGGTTCAGAAATGACCCTGGCAAGTGTGTAGAACTAGTACATGGCAAGAAACACACACCACTCTTTTGGAATTCAAAAAAATGTCCAAAATTCCCCAGAGTATTCCCGTACCCTCGGATACATGGTGGGTCCAGGTGCAGACAAAGTATGCAGTTGACTTCCTGCTTCATTTACCAAGATTATGGACCTGTATCTCCTGGAGTACATAATGCATTTGGCACGTATATTTATTTATGTAGAACTGCTTATCTATGGCATCTAAAACACTGCTCACATATCCAATAGCTTATTTGTGTGGTACACTGCTCAGCATAGTATAACTGAGCAACATCACACCTAATAGCATGAAAACTGATCGGTAGCTGCACTGAAATAGAGATGCACAGATGCATCCCATAAATGAGCGCTATGACAACAAACACTGTAGTATATGCACAGGCAGTGTTGCTTTTACACAGAGATAACAACATCACTGCACCATTGGGAATATCACTGGAAACATGTCTCTTAATTTCTATTTTGTAAAATTGCACTGCCAGGGGTGATGAAGTATTTGTGAATTAGCACTGGTCATACATGTGGAATACTTTGAATCAGACTAGGAAAAAAGTGATTCAGTGTGCGTATAGTGTATGTTGGTGTCACAGCAAAAGTGATTCAGTGTGCGTATATTGTATGTTGGTGTCACAGCAAAAGTGATTCAGTGTGCGTATAGTGTATGTTGGTGTCACAGCAAAAGTGATTCAGTGTGTGTATAGTGTATGTTGGTGTTGCAGTAAAAGTGATTCAGTGTGTGTATAGTGTATGTTGTTGTCACAGCAAAAGTGATTCAGTGTGTGTATAGTGTATGTTGGTGTCACAGCAGAAGTGATTCAGCGTGCGTATAGTGTATGTTTGTGTCACAGCAGAAGTGATTCAGTGTGCATATAGTGTATGTTGGTGTCACAGCATCCAGCTTTTCTCCATCAGTAAATCATTCTGTGTAGACTGTCTTTAGCTTACCATTTACACAAACCTTATGTCATACCTTTGCTGCTTAGGTACATGATGCATTTTTGTCTAGCCCAGTGCTATAAATTCAAATATTAACCCTGTAATATATCATGGTAATTTGTGTAAGCATTTTCCTAGCAGTGCATTGTTTTTTTTACCTAGTAAAGAAGTCCACAAAGTTGTTATATTTTTTTTCTTAAATTCATGGCTCAGTCAACATGACTCTATACAACAGTTAGAAGGTTATGCAAAATACAGGGCCCATACAATTGCCCCCCTTACAATCATTTGACGATAAAGACATATATGCATTTACTGTGTTGATGATTTAGCCATTTGTTCTATGAATGTGATATACAGTCAGCAAAGGTGTTAGACTGTTTATGCTCACTGGATTAGTCTTTCTTGGTTTTAATATATTATTTGCAGGAAGATAACATGTTCTGGTTACCTCATATCAAACGATATATATGCTGTGTACATGCAGGAAAAGATGAACATGAAAGGGGAGAACAGTGAAAGGAAACAGGCACTCATGTCTTTATGAGGTGAGCCATTAGTACAGAGTCCTTTTATCAATCATACTACATTTTAGATTGTGTGCAGGACACAATATTCAACTAGCATGTATGAGACTGGTCATTATATTTATGAATATGCTGGCAAATTTGCAATAAATGCATATATGTATTCATGGTATAAATTTATTCGAAAGTGACACATTCCTAATCGTCAAGCCATTTGAAAAGATTACACCTTTTCACCGTCTTACCACCAAAAATGATCATTTCTGATCCACTGAGTGATAGAAGAAAATGCAAATGATACAGAACAGACACATTTACACCAATTATATCCGCAACAAAACTGCTACCTATGTGAGTGTAGGTCTTTGAAAACAGCCCTAAAAACATGCTTGTAACATAAAAGGGATACAGTCAAACATGCCTAGAAACAATTCTGATCCTTTGTTCAAAATATTTAGAAAAGACAGGCAATAGAAAGGAGATGATGCTATGGTCATTCTGTACAAAGATGACATTCAGTAAATGACTCTGCCTATCCATCTCTCATACTCAAAACAAGAGGCATTTTCATTTTCTCGCTGCGCCATAGAGAATTAACAGAGCATTCCTTTGTTTTACTAGACTTCCCCAATGAGACAGTGGCTTATATGAAACACTGAAATGGAACTTGAAATGCCCTTCCTCATCACTGCTGCAGTATTTCTTAGCAAAGGGATTTCCTGGTGAGGATAGCCATACATCTGGCCAGCATACCAAAGTCTTCGGCACTTCCAAGAGCCATATGTGAAGACTTATGTCCTGCATCCAAGACATAAGGTTCAGAAGTGATGTACAAGTGCTAACTTCTTAGAACTACTTTGCTGACAGTCAAAACACTGCTTTTGAATTTGGTCTGTGAGTTGTTCATTTCTGTTTCAGCTACCAATAAGAACCCCATTTAGAACTCTTCATTCTCTTCTTTTGGTTACTTGTATTACATGTCATCCAGAAAGGGGAAATGTGTGTGGGGGAGGGCAGATTCCTCAGAAGGATAGACATGAACAGTGACCTTTATATTTAGGCACAGACCACTGTCACATTCACTGTACATGCGCATGTTCTCCCTTAAGAAGGGGTTTAAACCAACCGGCCACTCTTTTAGTTACTACTTCATCAACAATAGTTGTTAATAGTTCAATGGGATAGGACCTAGCCAAAAACATGTTTTTCAAATATTCACACTCTAGTAGAAAATCATTTTCAAGAGTAACCATTCTGGTCGCTCTCACCAACTGACCCTTAACCACCGCCGCCTTCTGATGGAAGGGGTGATTACTCTCATAGTGTAAAAAAACTGTTAGAATACGTGGCCTTTCTGAAAATTTTGGCCACGTGGCTGCAACATCAAAAACTTATTAGAAAACAGGAGTGAAATACATACCGGTAGGTCTGGTATGTATAAATGTGGATGTTGTAGGTTTTGTCACCTTATAAAGGTTTCCAATAGATTTTGCATTGCAAATAGAGTATTATTTAAAGGGTAGATTTAACTGTGAGAGCTCGGGGGTTGTTTACATTTCTCGATGCCAATTTTGTACTGGTTTCTGTATTGGAAAGGCCGAAAGGTATTTCAAAGAAAGAATTTATGAGCGCCAGTACAGTATGAGCAAAAGTAATTTTACTAATGCTCTAGCTAGACATGCCATGGAAAATGAGGGAATCACATTTGTATATATGGTCATCGAGCAAGTGATGAAAGACAAAAGAGGTGGCCCATAGCAGGTGTATTTGGAAGAAAGAGAGTTATATTGGCAACTCAGACTTAATCCCTGTGTTTACCCCGGACTTAATGAGCAATGTTCTTTAAAATGTGTTTTGAAACTAAAAGCACTTGAGAGAGAGTTTTTATTTTGAATCAATAATGCATTATATGATATATGATATTTGAGTTGGGAGGTAGTTTAAGTAATTTATATTATTACAGAAGCATGATTTTATTGTTTTTATACAAATGTAGTAATGTCTTTTAATGTTTAATTGAATAATTAGTATGTGATGCCATCTTTTAGTCACTATATAAGGAATGAATTATTTGTACTTGCCTGAAGAAGTTGAATTAGTTTTCAATGAAAGCGCTAACATAAACTGTTTCTTGGAGATTACCACTGCCTTGGTCATTTTTATTTGGTTTTATTTGTTGTTTTTTGGAAGTAGGGATTTATACCTAGTTTAGTGAGTTTAGCTATAATTCCAGAATGGGGGATGGTGTCGAAAGACTTGGCGAGGTCAAGATAGGCTGTGTGAACCACCTTACTCTCATCTACAGCTTTGGTGACTGCCTCAAAGAAGTCGATCAAGTTCAGGAGGCATGATCTGCCTTTCACAAACCCGAACTGGGTGGGGTCCAGAGTTTGGAGGTTACCAATGTTCCATGGCCTTACAGACCAGGCTCGTCAGGCTAATAGGGTGATATTTCCCGGGATCCTGTTGGCTCCCCCTTTGTGGAGTGGGATAACTGTTGCTGTGCGCCATTCAGTAGACACAAAGCCTGATGTGAGGCTACGATAGAACATGGTACTTAGGTGGAGAGCCAGTTTGTTCTGAAGTTTGTGTAAAACGCAGCCTGGGATGTTGTCCAGTCCCATGGATGCTGTGTTTTTGGCTTTAGAGAGTGCAGCTTTTACCTGCATAGTTGTGATTACAGGGACTCTGCATTCTTCCTGTATAGATATGGGCTCTTTAGGGGTGAGAGGTGGGTAAAGTTAGCAATGAACCTGTCTGCCAGGATGTTGGTAGTATCAGTTGGTTCTGTAATTTTCTTGCCATTGTGCTGTAACTCAGAGCAGATCTGGGTGTTGCCATTGAGATTTTTGACATAGCTATAGAATGCTTTGTGGTTGTCCCTAGAATCAGTGGCAATTTTGTTTTTGTAGTTAGCTTTGGAGGATCTTATAAGGGATCTCAGCTTCTTACTGAGGCTGACCAGGGAGCTCCTCCATTCATGGGATTTTACTCTCTTTTGCAACAGTTTCTTCCTTCTGTTTTAGAATTTGTTTATGGCTGGGGGCCACCAGATTGGCTTCCTTTTTTTGGAGGCTAGCATCTTGGTTCTGTTTGGGATAGCACAATCCATGCACTCTTGTAAGTGCTTATAGAGTGCATTTGTGTAGGATTCAGCAGTAATAACTGTATTGTCCATTAGCATGGGTGTCATGAAGTTCACCACTTCTGTCTTAAGAAGCATGAAGTTAGCTTTGGAGACATTTTTTACCGTGGTTTCCTTAATGGAGGCAGGATGTTGATATCTAGGGTGATTAGCTTAGGGTCAGATCTGACCAACGAGGAGTTGACTTCGGGTGTGGAACACCGGTCACTCATGTTGGTAATGACTAGGTCTAGGATATTGTTGCCCCTGGTAGGGATGTGGATAAGTTGATCCAGGGCATTGGAATTTATGAATTCCATGAAGCATTGAGGGAAGGAGTTGGTAGTTTTCCCAGTTAATGGTGGGGTAGTTGAAATCGCCCATTATTAGGGTGTTTGGTTGAACCCTAATATTTTCCAGTATATCAAGAAAAGAGGAGTGGGAATCCTGGGGCATGGTGGGGGATCTGTACCGTGCTACAATTTGGATTGCACTTTTGCCCAGAGTTAGTTGCACTTGGAGAACCTTGGATGCTTTATGCTGAGCAACTAGCCTGGAGGGGTGGATATCCTTAATGGGTACTTTTCCGTTACTGGGGCAACAGTTATGGAATGATCACACAGCTGTTAGCCCTGAAGTTCCGAAATAACTTTGAGAAATACAAACATCAGGAGAAAATGTTAATATGCACTCGGGGTGTTTCTGTTTCGTGGCAACCTTTCTGTTTCCTGAGTACTGCTGCCTCCCATGCATCTATAACATTAGTAAATAAAGTCAAACCGTTAAAAGGTGATCCCATACTGCTGCCCCATTAATGTCACATTTAATGGCCGAAAAGTGTGGTATGAGTTATAACCTGGTAATGCAGGGGTGCTCTCTGGAGCCTTGAAACAGGTCTCAGTCACTGCACAGATATCGATGTTCTCCATTTTAAGGAGTGCCTCGAGGGAGTGCATTTTGAGATTTAGAGTTCTAGCGTTGAGTAGCATTACCCCCAGTTTTTGCTTGCCTGTTCCTGTAGTGAATTTGTCATTTGAACCTTGTGTAAAAAAGGCACTATAGGGGTGGCAAGAGCCTTAGCCAGTATCCGGAATCCCAGGGGTGATAGGTGCAGGCCATCTCTTGCAAAGTATTGTGGTCTGTCAACTATGTCATCCCAGGCAGACAGATACTGGCTCCCCTTAGAATGACATCAGAAGCTTAGCCAATTGTTGAAGTCAATCAGTTTGTCCTTTTACTGCAGTATCATTCTGGGCAATGGCAGGATGCTACTCAGGGCTAGGGTCATACCCACCTGGGCTACAAGATCTGAAAGCTCTTCCATGTCTCGTTTCATGTAGTCCAGGGAGGTACATCTCAAGTCATTCACACCAACATGGACAATGGCAGAGTCATATTTGTACTTGTGGAGTGACCTGAGTGCGTGGGTTATGTGGCGGATCCTGGCACCCAACAAGCAGCTGACAGTAACCTCCTCCTTGTTTAGCCTGGTGAGTGGGACATCAGCGTGCATGACTGAGTCACCTATGACTAGTGTGTTGGGTACGTTGTTTTGCCTTATGGGCTGTGGTTGAGTGGCACACTGAGTCTGTGGGCTATGTGTCATTTGGGTTGTGTTGGGGGGTGGAGGTTGCTTGCATTTCTGCTTTGGAGGTCTCTGTTGCTTGAGCAGATTATTATTGAGAGCCTCCGCAAATGTTTTTATATTTCTGTGTGGATTTTGGTGGTGTAGGTTTAGTGGCACTATGTGATGAGTGTGGTGTGGTGCAAGTGTTTACCTTCTCCTCTTGACTGTCAAGTTTAGTCTTGGTTGGAGAGAGCTTTACCTCCAGTTTGACTAGATAAGTGCATCTCACACAGGTTGTAGTGTTGGGTGGTAGGAGGAGAGGGTTGTCTGTGTACATGAGGCAATTGCTACATTGCCCCAAGATGCCCAGATTCATCAGATAGACAGGAGAAAACACTGGGAGCTGACCCTTGGACATGCCTGAATAAAAAACTGTTTTCCTATAGACAAGTGAGGAAAGTGAGTACAAGAGCTGTTTTTCTCTAAGCAAGTGAGGAAAGTAAGTACAAAAACTGTTTTCCTCTAGGTAATGAGGAAGGGTTGAGTGCTGTAGTAATTAGTATATTATTTAGTGCTTACAACAAGTTCTGAACAAGTGCTGAGCACAAATAAGCAAATACAAGTGCTAAAACTAAGAATCTGTATCTGAACTAGACTAGTTACAGTAAAAAAATAAGTGCAAATCTGGGCTTTTAAATCAGAAAGTTGAGAGAGATGGAAAAATTGCCCAAACGGCCAATAACTACAATATTTGGGCCAGAACCACTCCTTATGTGGTAGATAGGTTACCTAGTGCTTACCACTCCCACTGATAAGCTAGAAGGCTTCCCTCCAACACAGAAAGCTTGGGTGGGCTCAGGAGCTTACAAACAGTCCTGGATACAGCAAATCTGTATTTGGACTAGACTTATTACAGGAAAGGGGGGGGGACAAGAGCAAATGTGGGCTTCTAAATCAGAAAGTTAAGAGAGATGGAAAAACTGCCCAAACGGCCAATAACTACAATTTCTGGGCTAGAACCACTCCTTACATGGTGGATAGGTTACCTAGTGCTTACCACTCCCACTGATAAGCTAGAAGGTTTCCCTCCAACACAGACAGGCTTGGGGGGCTCAGAAGCTTACAAACAGTCCTGGATATAGCAAATCTGTATCTGGACTAGACTGGTTACATTAAAGGCAGGAAACAAGCATGGGGGAAGGCACAAAGTCCTACTATTTTTGCAGGATGGCCGTCATAGTCTGGAATTTTGCTGTCTTATCACTTGACTCTTCAGACATTTCACATTCCCTCACAGCACAATCTGAGCTGCAGGCTCTAATGGGGCCCTTCCATTTTTGTTTTTCCCACAGAAATAGTCTCTCTTCAGACCAATCCTTCTTTTAAGCCTAAAGTGGTAAATGATTTGTCATTGAATCGTACCATTCTTCTTCCGTCCTTTTTTTCTCTCTCCTCAAAATAGTAGTAAGATGGTTCCACATACATTTTTTGGATTTGCACAGGCAGCACATACATTGTTTAGATAAGACTAAGGATATTAGGAAATTTTAACAGCTTTCTCTTTCTTTTCATGCCAAGAAATTAGGTTACACAGTTTCTAAGCAAATTCTTTCCTCTTGGATTTCTGTTATTATTTTCAAGGCAGTCCTTTATCATTCTACTAAGGTGGTGGCTTCTCTGGAACTTTTTCAAGGATCTTGTTGCTCATTCCATTTTAGAAGTTGATACTTGGTCTTCTGTGTGTTGTTTTACTAAGCACTACAAGTTGAATGTGGTTTCTAGGGCGAGGGCAGGTTTTCTCAGGTCCATTTACCATGGGTTTTTGGAGGTTCCTTCTGTTGTTTCCTCTTCCTCCCATCTTCAGTATTATCAGTACTCTCTGATTTATAATAGATATTGCAACAGTAATAAGGACGGACATAGTACAATCTTATCATAACAGTAAATATCCTACTTTTAATCTTGCAGTATTCCATCCCCACTTCTTTCTCCCCTTTATAGATGTATTTGTTCTATTATTATTTACCACTTGGGTTGCTGGGGTTCTCCTGGTGCAGTTCAGTTCAGATGACTTGTTTCCATATGGCACTTATGTACCTAACACCTCAGATGTAGGACGTGTCTGATGGACAGTGCTTGGAAGGGCCAAAGGCTTTGGAATGCTGACCAGATGTATGTCTATGCACAGCATGATATCCCTTGTGTAAGGAATACTACAACATTGAAAAGTAGGACATCTACTGCTATGGTAAGATCTTACACAAACATCCTGTGAGATTTCAAAGTTAATTTGAAACACTCTTACGATCATTCTCCTCTCTCAACACAGAGTTATTTGGGATGACAAATTTAGTTACGCTGCCTATCTGAACAGGAAAAAAAACTTTGAAAGAGAAAGCAAACTTCACTGGATTCTTATTTTATTTTTTATTTATTTAACATTTGTTTACCGGCAAAGTCCGACTGGACACAGGTCCTTTTTCAGTAGCGGCCCAGGGAGAAAAGCTCCATGAGTAACAGTAAATTTTCCTGCACACATCAATAAAGTATAAAGTAAACAAAATGTGGTATACATAAGAACATAGAAATGTTTTACATCTTGACAACAAAACTTGGGCTTTGAACATAGCTAGTACTATTTGTAGGTATGACTTATGTCAAGATATAAGGTTAAGACAGGTCAGTAGGAACAAAGGATTAAACACCAGGGGAGAAGCTGGATATGTTTTGGGCATACTGTGATGTATTAAGAGCACTCATGAGGGGTTAGTACAGGAGCATCTATACCTGTTGGTATGTGCAGTTGCTGGTATCCTGGTAGACAGTACCAGTGACTACATATCTTACATCTATACCTGTTAGTATGTGGAGTTGCTGGTATCCTGCTAGACAGTACCAGTGACTACATATATTACATCTATACGTGTTAGTATGTGCAGTTGCTGGTATCCTGGTAGACAGTACCAGTGACTACATATCTTGCATGTATACCTGTTAGTATGTGCAGTTGGTGTTATCCTGACGGACCATGCCAGTGAATACATATCTTATATCTCTACCTGTTAGTATGTGCAGTTGCTGTTATCTTGGTAGACAGTACCAGTAACTACATACCAGAATTTGCTGTTTAACACCAGAGTAGGATTCAGTAAGGCTGTCATCTCTCCTCCTGAAACCTCAGCAGCTTCACTGCCAAAACTTGTTCTCACACGCTCTGTTCTCCCTTCATTTTGAGTTTGCTGTCGAATATTTCAAGTGCCCAACTTTTCCATGGATAACTAAGGGTTAAACTCCTTTAGTAGAGACCATTTGTAAATGGCTGTCTGCTTCAGGTTATTTTCCCTTCTTGAAATACTTAAGAACAGATGTCCACCAAGGCTGAGTGTAAAATACAATTTAATTAACAAAATAAAAACTGGTAAGCACTTTCGCGGTAGACCAGCTTCTTCAGACCATAATACAAAATGACAATAACAACATTTAAATAAAACACATCAACCAATCAATAGCTAAAAAAAATGTATATAACAGTGTGTATTTCAAAATTTGTTTGACAACTTTTTCCAAGAAACTTCCCTATAATTATTACATAATTGGGAGGGTTGGGAGGGTGGCCTAATGGTTAAGGTGTTTGCCTTACAAACACAAGGTGCAGACTTTGAGTCCCACAAGGGATAATTGGCTAGGCTTAAAATGGCTTGTAAGGGCAGTTAGCTTAGTACTAATCTATGAACCTATAAATTGCCTATAAAACTTATTTTGGTTAAGATCATACTCTCAAAATCAGATGAGCAGATGCATTATGAATTCTAACAAAAATTTATCACAGTGATGCCATTTTTATGCCACAATGCACACACAGATCAGAAACATTTTTTGTAAGTAAAAAAAACAAAACACATTTTGTCTGAAGTCAATATGGCTATATATTTATGATGTCCTGACTGAAATTGCTGATGGATTACTCCTGACATATGGATTGCCACCACTGATGTCTGTCAGGGGTACCAAAGCTTTACTTTCCCGAGGTCATATTACTGGTTCATGACCTCAGCTTGTATGTGCTGGGGTATATAAATGGTCGTACAAGCATGGAACCTCAGATTATCTCACCTCCAGCCTCAGTCCAGATTGTGTATCCATCAGACTGAGTGCCATTTGGTCGTTGGTACCTTTGCTTCAATTGCACATCCAGATGTGTGCCCTACTGGGGAGCTTCCCCTTTTACTTGTGCTATTTAGTTGAAAGTTCTTTGATGTTAGCTAGGAGGGGTGAGTGAGTATGGTAGGCAGGTTCAATACAAGGACTGGCATATTGAATTGTTAAGTCTAGCCTGGAACACAATCACAAATTGTGTTAAGTCTACCAATTGTTCTTGCCTAAAATCCTTAGGTCGAGGATTTGCAATCTCAGCACCTTTCTAGAGACCCAGTATGTTAAATGCTTGACCCAGTCCAAGATGGCTGACTCTGCATCCTTGGACGTCCCTCTGCCACCAAAAAAAACAAAAAACAAAAGAGGCCTTGAATGGATTTGCAGTCCATTTCTGACTCTGATGTACAAGCTGAGGTTCTTGAACACATGGTGCATCAAGTCACTTCTCAGCTGCATGCTACCAAGACCCTATCGGAGGCTGATATACCTGCTGAGACCTTGCAGATTCCTGATGAATCCAAGGAACCACATCTCCTCATTTCCAAAGAATTTCATGGTGTCCCTCAAATCTTAGTTATGAAACAGATCCCAGGCTCTCTAATAGAATTTAGGCAGGGTTCCAAACCTCCATGCCTCATTCAGGCAGATGTCATGCCAAAAAGAAAAAGCAGAAGACTAGGCATGTGGCCTGTCCCTCAGCAGCTGGGGAAAGGATTGGATCAACTTCTCCCAAGGGTTGTTCAAAGCTATTATGTCTCTGAAACCTCCTTCCTTTGGGTCTCTGCAACCATAGGTTACTCCTCAAAAACCTACCATGGATTTCTTTGAAGAACAGGACTTCAGCTCTGACCATTCTCTGGACTGTTACTCTCAGCAGCAATCTCTTACTGGTTTCCCCTATTGAGGAAGCTTCCTTTTGAGAGACTATACAGAACAGGATGAATCACTTTGAATGGCAATCCATGCAGATCTCTGATGTTCAAATGAGGTATTACACTGACCTGGAGATAGGTACCCCTACCCCTTCTCCAGTCCATCCTGTCCTTGAGGTTTTCCAGGACACCTTTCTGTCCACCTCTTCCATACCTGATTTGCAACCACCAGCTCCTAAAACACACAGGTTTTACATGCTGCCTGATAACCTTAACTATTTATACAATAATCCAGTGGCAGATCCCTCTGCCGTATCTCTCTCTTCAGATAAGCCCTCTAAATGCCTGCACAGTGTTAATACTCTACCTTGGACCAAGATAATAGGACTATGGTAAGATGGGGAAAGAAGGTTTACACATCTGCTACCCTTGCTTTTAGGACACTCAACTTCCACCCTCAAATAATAAAGTACTTGATGTCTGTCCTGCATTCCTTAAAGTTATACTGGATCCTCCTACCATACCTCTCAACTATACAGATTTTCACAAAATATCCAGTTTTTGCCTTATATTTTTGGTCTGTTACTCCTAAAATTGTGGTTTTCTGGAAGATCATTGGCAAATTATTGAGGGTTAAAGACAAATTAATGACAAACTTCTGAGTTTCAGAACCGATGCCTTTCAGAAAATTCATGCAAAAGCAAAATCTGTTATTCTATTAAATTTATAAGTTTCTAAGAGCTATATTTAACAAGTGTCCCCATTTTTGGGCATTTGTCACCATTATTGATGGCTTTGTCTAGATTTCTTGCTCTAAGAGGTTGAGTGGTATGCCTCCTACAAAAGAGTCTGAGCATCAAATGCAGAGTTTATTATCGCAGGCCACTCAAATAGCCAGACACAGCATTAAGTGCAGTTACGATGCTGTGGATGCTGCTTCTAAGGCAGCTGCCACTGGATCTGTTATTCACAGATATGCATGGTTTCACAGTCAGCATCCCTGAGGATTTTCAAATCAAAAATATTAGACTATTCCCTTGGGCAAAGACTTACTGTTTTTTCCTCAGGCTGATAGCCTGTTCAAAACTTGCCAAAACCAAGGTAAGACTATGAAACACTGCAGGCAGATTCTACTCTCCTCAGTTCCTAGATACCATAGGAACTACCCATCTAAATCTATGTACATACTTTAGAAAGAATCCTAGAACATCTCCGAAACGAAGGAAAAAAAAACTATGAAAAGGTGCTCTGAAAAAACCCATAGGGAACCTCCAATAGTGAGGCCTCCCTTTCGAAGCAAAAATCTGTGACTACCTCTGCACAAACCCACCTCCTGCCCTCAGCACCATTATTCCTCTTTCCCAAAGACTGTTGCTGTCCCTGGCCAGGTGGGAAGCAATTGCCACAGACAAGTGGGAGCTCTCCATCATCAAAGATGGTTATACCATGTCTTGGGAAAATATTATCCCTCTGAAAGGCATGCCACAAGCTCCTGAAAACCATATATCCCTTCTGGATCACATTATTCTTGAATCAGGTCACTACTGAGCAAATCCCAAAGGACTTCATGGGAAAAGGGTTTTACTCCAGGATATTTCTAGTCCCAAGGAAAGAAGGGCAGTGTAGACCCATCCTAGACCTGTCTCTTCTAAACACTTAATTGAAGGTACAATCTTTCAAAATGCTCTCTCTTCTGCTTCTCGTTCTCCCACAAGCTTTCTTAGTGCCACAACATCTGAAGAATACCTGCCTGCACATTCCCATTTAGCCTTCTTGTACAACATTCTTCAGGTTTTCTTCAGGCTTCTTGCATTTTCAATTTACTACTTTAACTTTTGTTCTTCCCACAGCTCCAAGAGTACTCAAAAGGAGTCTACCTCCAGTAGTAGCTTTCTGTTGCACTCATAGAATCCAAATTTTCCTCTGTCTGGATGACCTACTAAACCAGGTTCTCTCTCCCAAAATTTTTCTTCAGCATCTGCACTTCATGCTTCACCTTCTGACAGATCTGGGTTTCACTATAAACTACAACAAAAATCCCATATGGTTCCTACACTTGATCTGGTTGTCCTGGGCTACAGACTGGACACAAAGACAATGCATGCCATCCTCTCCCAGGAGAAAGTTTAGTCTGTCCAGTTTTTTTCAAAAATATTTCCTCTGCTGCTCATTGCTAAGCAAGAGAGAGATGCAAGAGAGAGGATTCATGGCAGCCACCATCAATATGCTCCCCCTGGCCATAATTCACATGAGAAAAATCAGTTTTACCCAAAATCTGTGTGGTGTCGTCACCCCTTGGACATCCTGATTCTCCTCCTCCCTTGTCTCACAAAGGAGCTGGTTTGGTGGAGGAAGAAGACCATGATCAATCCAGGACTTCCATTCACACCACCTTCTCCTCCTCTTCAACAAGTTCAGACAGACACCTCAGATGAGGCTTCGGAGGCATGGACAGGATAGCACTGAGTGCAGGGAAAATGGCAACCTAATTTTTTAAAGGTAATGAAGACGGTTCTCCAAGCTCTTCAGATTTTTTTTCAGCTCTGGACCTAGGCCACTCCTAGTATACACAGACAAAAGTTCTTCTCAAGGCACAGAAGGAAGCAGCCAAACTCCTTTTACTGATGCCATTTTGGATGAAGGGGCATTGGTTAATCCTACTATCTTACCTAAGAAAGGGAAATTACGGGAAAATACATCTTCAACTGGACCTGAAAACTCAGCAAAAATGATTGCTGTGCCATCCAACTTTTTAATCTCTCAACTTGACCCTGTGGATAGTAGGACATTAATTTACCAGATACCTCTTCTCTGAAGAGGTTGTCTAATTTTTACAAGGGGTCAGGAGACCCACTACTAGAAAATCTTGCACAGCTAAATGGAAAAAAAGTTTTCCTATTGGTGTGACAAAGATAACCAGGACTTGTTCTTGACTCAAGTTCCGACTGTACTGCAATATCTTTGCAGACTACTTTGATCACGTTTGGTGTACTCTTCCATAAAAAGCTCACTAGTCAAATATCAGTACCTGCCTCCTTCTTAGCCTCCACTTATGGTGAAGGAGGAGGTCAGACTTTTCCTCAGGAGAGGCTTTTATCTTAACCCACCAAGGAAACCCATCTTTCCCCTTGGGATCTTAACTTTGTTCTAGAAAAGCTTACACTGCCTCCTTTTAAACCAGCACCTCCCACTTGTCTAAAATTATGTACTTGGAAATCTATACTTATCTTGTTTCTCACCTCTGCTAGAAGAGTGTCCGAGTTACAAATTCTGAAGGCCATTCCCCCTTTTACTTATCACATTGAGAGGTTGACTCTCAGGTCTAAGCCACTCTTCATGTCTAAGGTAGTGTCCTTCAATCAGGCTATTCACCTACCTACTTTCTTCCCCATTAGAGAAACAAGGAGGAAATAATATTACATTCTCTGGAGATTCACAGGCAAATCAGGTTTTATCTGGACAAAATGTAATCCTTTAGAAGGATTTACTAGCTGTTTTTATCATTTGTGAGCCCTAAGATGGGCCATCAGATCTCCAAGCAAACTACTGCAGCATGGATTTCTAAGGCTCTCTCTTTCTGCTGCTTGCACTATGGTAAGGTTTTGCCTTCCTTCCCCTAAAGCACATTCCACTAGGGCATCCTCAGGGGCTTTTCACAAGAGAGTGAACTCCATGTCCATCATGGAGTTGATCACTTGGTCCTCTATACACACACCTTTACTAAATATTCCAAAAGGAAAGCTTTCTTCAGGACTAGGGCAGCCTTTGCTAGGTCAGCCCTGTCTGGACTGCTGAACAACTCTTTTACTCACTAAGCAACTACCCTCCCTTCTTCCTTCAGCTCTGGGAAGGAATACTGCAACAGTGATTTCAGTTAGGACATAGTACAGTTGTGTGAGAACTTACCATAACAGCATGTTCTAATGATTACTGTTGCAGTATTCCCTCCTACCCTGCATCGCCCCTTCTCTATCTGACTTCAACTGTCTGTTCTCCTCCCCTTGGCCTTACCTGTGCTCTGTTACATGAGAATGGGAGAAGTCTGTTTACCTTTTTAAGATGTACCCTTCCTAGCTGACCTCTCTTCTTCTCTCTGTAGTCTTTAGGCCACTGGGCTGGATATAATCTGAGGATCCATACTTGCACGTCCCTCGTATTCCCCACTACATATGAGCTGAGGTCATGCATCTGATGTATGACCTCTGGAAGGTAAAGCTTTCATACTTCATCTAGAAATCAGCATTGACAACCCATATGTCAGGAATACTGCAACAGTGATGTGTAGGACATTTCCTGTTATAGTAAGTTCTTATACATCTATACTTTTTTGATAGCTCTTATATTTGTGATGAAAAATGGAAGCTACCCTATAGTTTTGAAATTATTATTTTGTAAATGTTGCAGTCAATTTCAAAATGACAGTCTGGTCTAAATTTGATACTATACAAATTTCACTTCTCTCTACTGCTTCAAGATATTTCTAAAAAATATTCTGAACAAGTGGACAAGGCACCCAGTGGTCAGTCTTAGTGTACATTGTATGAGCATTTTGCAGTTAGGAAACAAAGGTTACAGAATCTCTTCTAAACATGTGAATTTCAGAAGAAGCATTGTAGGAGTATTTTGCTATAGCATTTAAAATAAAAGAAATATATTTTTTCCTTAGGAAAAAGCTATAATATCTGTTTCTCATTTTTATAAACACAAATGATATGGCTAAAATATATATGGAATCTTTAATTCTCAACAAACATTAAATGTAGACATTATTTGTTGTAAATCAAATGAAAAAATGAGCATTCAGATGAGGATATAAAATCTGTTGGTGAGAAGTATCCTTATAGGACCATATTTCTGAAATCAATGAAATATTTTTGCAAATTTCTTAATCATGTGCCGTGATCTTTAGCAGTGGAACATGCATATTCATGTTATGTAAAAGAAGCGGTTAGTGTTAGTATCCTGGATATTTTGTATGTGGAGCTTTTCTCATTGGTTCTCCAGTGAAAATGGGTCACTGGCCCAGTTGGACGAACCTGGTTAACAAAATAAAATAAATAAATAATTGGTTATTACAGTTATAAATACACTTGTTTTATTTTCATATAATATGATTCAGTGCAAGATGGAATCCTAAATCTATTAAAAAAATCTCTAGTCAGAAGTAAAATATGGACATTTTAGTTTGGATGTAATGAATGTGAGAAAATGTTATAGGTGTACTGTGGACTCCCAGCCTGAGCAGATGTAGCATGTCAGACTATGATAAACAAATGTCTTTGAAACTATACAGCTCGATACAGTGGATAAAAGGCTGTGTTTCAGTTCCACTTATAGGCTTTTTTACAAAAGTTGCACAGAATAATAGCGAGTTTGAGGTCCTGCATTTTCGACCATTAGGTCTTTCTCTGTTTTGGATTTTCGTTGTTCTGATATAGACCCCCTCTTGGCACATGAAGTTTTGGTGATGCTGTGTTTAGACACAAAAATATTGATTTGTGTGACAAAATGTAAAGACCTATTCTGCATATGTAAGCCTTTTTTTGAGATTCTTTATAACCAGTATCTTCCTCTAGACATTTAGACAACATAATTATGTAAATAATAAATGAAAGTAAATGATTTCTGATTTCTGTATTATGTTAATACAGTTAAGAGTTAGAACTCTTCTGTCCTTTAACCAGAACAATGCAAACAAGATGTTCTTATCCTCCGCAACAGCCCTGACACTCATCCACTTAAGACCACCATACATTTCTAGGTATAGCCGACTGATGTAATTTCTTTCAAGTTCCCTGAAATTTTATTGTACTTCATCCCAATATAACATGCTGGTTATAAATTAACTTGATTAACTCCTTTCAACCTAGTTTAGTAGTGGCTTCTCTTTGAGTTGCTATCTCTCTGTCCCATTGTGAGCCCATTCATCTGTCCTTCACGATAATTAAATTTACACTGCTTGCATCTATGACCTGATCCTTGTCGCCATATGTGAGGATGGTGATGTAGACCCACTAGTATAACAACTGCAGCAGTTTCATCACTAATGTATTTGCTGATTAAATCCTCTGATCTCCTTTATCATCACTAATAAAAAGACCCTCAAGGGGTTTACAATTCTTCAGTATGTGCACTTGCTCCTCTTTACTTGCAGTCAGCTCTTCACGACAAAATAAGGACGTGTAATTTGTAAATGTTAATTTTCATCACAATCTCATCATGATAAGCAGTAAAACTGCTTACTGCACGGCAGATATCGCAAGCAGCTGAAGCCAAGAGGGACAGCATCATCTGCATGCAACAAAGATATAACTCTCCTGTTTCCAAACTTGATCTTTTCCACATATCAGAGGTGCCATGATTCCCTGCAGATGAAAATCATGAAGCAAGGCAAGACGATCCTTGGTAGAGTTCTGTGTTCCTCTTGATTATTTTTAACTGAACGTCATTCATATAGGCACATCTTTTCAGTCTGTAAACATACAGTTCCCCTGGGACTCTATTTTTTAAACAAGAAACATCTTTATTAAATTATCACTTATGACATAGGCAATCATGCATTTATATAAATGAAAACAAACCATATTGGCATATTTCCAGTTGCAAACATTAGACATCACTCATCTCTCAAACATTACAAAGATTATGCAATCCTTCCTTCCGTTGAACCTTATTCTTCCTCCAAAACATTATCTGCATGTATTGTTTTCACATTTTTTATGTAATTTGTTCTTACTCTTTTGTAAAGATTCCACTTCCAGTTATTTTCTCTCTCTTGCTATATTTGCTACTTCCAGTACAGTTGGTTTAGATTTTGATTTCCATTTTCTAGTAATTGCTTTTTTGACGGCCACCAAAATTAAACTCATCAAGGCCTGGGACTCTATATTGTTTGAGAAAGATCTAAATGAAATATTTTGATGACATAAATTAGTCATGTGATACCAAGATGCACTTTTATATATTTAGGTACATATTAAGCGTGATACTGGTGCTTGTGGAATAGTTATAATTTCACTGGTGTTTGTTTGTAATGATTAGATGTTAGTGATATTTGCCTATTGTGTAGGGTGAATGCGGAGCTAGGCTTTTGCAAAGGAATATTGTTTTTTCTGTGTTTTCAGAGGGTAACCTTTTTAAGGAAAATGTGTGTAATTTAATCATAACTGAAGCTGCATTCATAATGTTTGCAGAAAACAACTTATTTCTATTTGTATGTCAAAGATCATAAAACTACAGCTGTTACGAGTGTATGTTTAGCAGACTACTTTCGTATTTTTCTGTAATAAAATTTTGAACATACTCATCTTGTAGGACAGTATTAAACTGATTTTTCAAACAGTATAAAATATTACTTTACACGTAATTTAAAAATATTTTTGCATTTGAAAAGTAAAGCATTATTGACTTTTTATTTTTATTTGTATTTCACAGCATTAATTGTGCACAAGTGAAGCCCTCATTTTATGTATGCTAACTTTAACAGAACTGAAATTACAAGTAAGAAATATATAATTTGTTTCATGTGCTTGTATCCTTGCATGATAACATTACAGTAGTACACTGATTTTTGAACATTGTAAAGTATTATTTCATAAGGCATTTAAATGGATTTTTTTAATTTTACAACATTGATTATGCTTATGTTATATACGTTTTTTTTTTCACCACTACTGGAAACACAAATAAGAAATACATCATTTATATAGCAGGTGTTCATATCCTGACTTTTGCCTTTAAATGGCCTCTCCAGTACAGCAAAGTATTCCTTTCTCCACTGAGAATTTCAGATTTCCCCTCGATTAGGCTTATTTTTCTTTGATAATTACTTATTACACATTGTCCCCTTCCTTCATGTTAATTTTTAATGCTCATGTAACCTACACTTTTTATTATTTTCATCAAGAAATTCATAGTGTCTTCCTTTATATCAGCTGCATCGTTCCCTTTACCTCATTTTGATGTTTGCCATAATTCTCATCTTCACTGCTAAGGCTTCCACCCATATCTGTTTCAATCTGCTTTTTTTCCAATGGGTGCTGTTCATTTATCCACCCATATAGAAATGTTCTGCCTTTCTTGCTTGCTTCCCTATAAATTGAAATGACTGTGACATTCCTTGTCATTTGTAACACAAGAACAATCCTAAAACATATGCTTCATCCCTGTTTCTCATAACAGCATCTTTTCTTCTTACTCGGTGTCCTTGGAGTTAAGACTTGCCTATTGAGAATAAGAATTTGTGATTCTTTAAGTTATGTCTCCAAATTTTGGATCTCCATTCTAAAACTGTCATGTTTCCCCATTTAGTCTATTGCAACCTTGATAATTTTCTGATATACTGGAGTATGTAATACATTGTCTCCCATTTTTCATTCCATACAGCTTCACCTGGGGGGGGGGCTTCCTTACTCTACCTGTAGATTGTGCCTTTATCCTTTTAATTTGTCTTTGATAGATCAACCAATCATCTGTACCCCTTTAGTTCTCTTAAGCTACTGAAGGTGCAAAAAGTAAATCATCCATTCCCTCCTTAATCAACTGCTTACTTTCTCAAATGCCACATTACTGTGACATATACATAACTTCATGTCAAATAAAACTGCTTTACCCCTTTTCTCACCAAAGAATATCTTGACAATCTGCTGCAGCTAATATCTCCCAGCCTATAAAATACCTCAAAAAGTGATCACATCTTGTCTTGATGATCCTAATCTGTCTCCTCTCAAGTTCATATCATCTCTTCTTTTACCAACCTCACATACATTCTCCAGTCCCCAAAAATCCATAGAGAATTGCTATATTCTAGAGTCTTAGAAGAATTGTTATGTTCTGTCCACATTCTTTCTCATACACACTTTTTTTTCCCATTCTTCTGCTATCCTGATCACAGCTCATAACTATCTTGGTAAAGGTTTTCCTGGAAACATAGTAAGGGTCTGTAAAACACTACGCATACCACAGGTGATGTCACCTTACCACTACCACTTAAATCATTACCTTTCTCTGACAGGTCATGAACTTTATTACTTGAGTACCGTGCATTCCTATCTAATTATTTTACGGCACATCACAGCTGTTACCCCAGATAGACTTGTCCTAGTCTTTCTTTAGTTCCCTTCCACACTTTTGACTTCTGCCTACTACAACCCACACTAATGCATGCTTTCTTTGTTAAACACCAACCCTGACAATACCACTAAAAGTTCAAAGACCCCACTGCTGCTTCTGAAGCCTAATAAAATATGCCATCAAAGTACAATCATCTTCAAATAAAAACTGTGCTCCAAAGCCCTACTGTTTCATCAAATCCTTCAAGTTCCTCTTCACTATGTTGGCCATTTCAGCAGTTACCGAAACAAGTAGGCTATGTGAAAATGAGAAACCCTGCCTTAGCCTTTTCCTTATCAATACTTGACAATACCCTCAATTACCAAGTCTTCAAACTATGGCTCCACATAATGAAATGAATGTTGTTTGTCTTTCTGCTTTTCCCGGTTAGGGGTCGCCACAGTGGAACTCCGGTCTGCTAATGATTGGCAGTAGATTTTCACGAACGCCGAGGTGCCAGCTCGACACATAATGAAATGAATATATTTGATAAATCCACGTCTAAATTGTTGAAATGAATACATTTGATAAATCCATGTCTAAATTGTTTGCTCCAAATACTTCCCCGAGGGTGTAATATCTGACACTGAGAGTTTTTCCAAATCAGATGGTAACAAACACACATCTTCTTTCTTTTCTTTAGTTTCATAAACTCTGCTACAGTCCAACACCTTTCACTTGCTTGCCTCCCTTTCATATGAATCTCCTTTGACCTAACTCAGCTACCCACAAATAACATCATTTAGGAAAGTAGCCAGAATCTGATATTTAAACAATTTAATGGAATAAGCCTTTTGTTTCCTCAGTTCATTTCACTATTGCCTTCTTTTATTAAGGCATCTATTGTTGATGTTTTCATTGATTACAAAGTTTTATATCCCTAATCTATTTCGTTAGGTTCAGTCAAAGACTGCATTGACTTATTCCCTCCTCATTTGTACCTGGAGGTCCCCAGCCTAGTATTCCTCACTTCATCTTCCTCAGTCTTCTGGCCGGACCTCATCTCCTCACATTTTTCTTTCCAGTATCTTGCATTTCCTTTCTTCTCTCCTCCTACCTATTTCCACTTTCTCCAGTCCCAAATATCCATTTCCCTTCTCTTTATCACATCTCACAGCTACACAAAAAATTCCCCAGTTGTCTTTCCAAGTACCACATTTGCTACTTATGACTCCCTTATTAAGTTTACTCTCTTAGGTTTTCCTTAGTTTCCCCTCTTTTAATTTTTGTCAGCAGATATCTTCCTGTGGTTCACCTTGTAGCCACAGTTATACTTTTCTTTTATATCTATACCAGGCATGATACAAGTTTCAAGCCCCATAGACAGACATTTTGCATATAGCACTCGATAACTCATTTTGTCCTACTGCTCCCACATCTTTCTTTGGACCTCCATTAACTCCTTTTTAAAGTTTTTATTTCACCTTCTGTTTCAGTTTTCCTCCTTTCCTAGTTATGAAAGCTGCTTTGCTTCATCTCACCTCAATAACCCCACCACTCGCCCCTTTCTCCTTTTCAGTATTTGAAATCACTTATGCCATTTTCTCCAGTAGACATGAGCAATCATCTGGTAATTTCCATATGTAAATAGTCCAACTTCATGTTTGTTCCTGTTTCCGCCCTTGCAACAGCTAACCAGTATTACTGGTGCATGATCTGAGATCTCCCTGTCCTTAATGCAGATCTCTGTCTATTGCCTCAAATCTCTCCAGGTGACAGCCCTGCACAAACAAGTGCTTGTCATGAAAAGTGGGGATTGTGCACCTGACTTGTAACAGCACAGACTGGCATATCAAAGCCAATTGTTCATAAAAGAAAGTACAACGTAGGTGCAGTCATGATGCACTGTTTTACTCCATTATGTAAGAATTGCAATCCTTGCATGAAGTACATATACAAATGACCCTCCCCCCAATTTTACAGCATTTATAAAAGGAATGGTCCCAAAGAGGTAACTGACTGCAAACTGAGTATTACACTTTCAATATACCTGGCAGCACAGCCATCCTCCCTTCTTTACTACTATGATGCTCAGCAAATATATTTTAGCAACACAGTACCATAATGGGGGAAAAAGGAAGCTATTTCTGTTGCATGGCAGGAAAACCCTGCTTGCAATGGATGCCCTTGAAGAGCATACAAAACTGCTAAACTAACCAACTGTATCCAAACCCCTCAGTTGTGCTGTCAAGCTGCTGCCAGTTAGACTAATCCAAGCGTCAGATTACCTCCTTCCCTTAATATGATAATGAACTCTTGCCCTCCATGACGAAAACCGACTCTGAATTCTGTATGAAATAGTCGGTCTAGATGGCAGACCATGGCACACCCCTCCATGTCAGCAGATGATTTCACAGTATGTTTTTCCATGCAGCTGCACAAAGCTACATGATAAAACACATTGAAAAATCCGAGCTATTCAGTTGCATGGTACTTTATAGCATTGTATGACTACTTAGTAATGATCTACACCCTGAACACAGCAGTGCCTGATATTTTAAAAGTGTACCAGGTGCTGCTGCGTGCCATTGAAGAAAACAATAGCTTTGGTATGCCAGTGAGGGTTACACTGATGCATGTTCATGAGTCGGTATAGTCCAGACTTATAAAACAAACTGCTTAAGTTGCTTGTGTGTTTCAGCCCAATATGTCAGTGAATATCATGGACAATTTCCAGTCCAGTTATAATTTTTTCTTGCTGCTAATCTCCTAATATCTTTACCACTCCCTCTCCTCCACAGGTTACCAAGAGTCTCCTTAACCTAGTATCCTTTATAACCTGCCCTGAAGGTTTTCTAATATTACTACAAATCACCTCCTATAACTTTAAACTTGGCGTTATCTTCTTTCTCTCACAACATTTTGAAAATAATGTTGCAGTAAAAAGCTCCATCATCCCTGTTTGGCCAATAATCATTGCACTCATTTACATCTGCTTGGGAGCTGAAGTGTATTTAGCATCTTGCCTCCCCTTCATCACTACTTAACACCTTATCTTTTTTCTATCTTCTTAGCTTTGTCTTGAATATCTCTGGGGATTTCCTTTTCACTGCCTACTCTGGTAGTCAGTTCCAGGGGTTCACAACCCTCCCTGTGAAAAACTTATTTTCAGGGATTGAAGGAGTAATTAACTGCTGCAGTCTGCTGCCTGTGGCACCTCCTCTACCCCTTCTGTGTTTTTCTCATTCAGGACGATGCCTTCACAACTCTCAATGATACCCCCCCCCCATACATTGCCTGTCTCTTCTTGTCTCAGGTTTGAAGCAATCTCACTTTTCTAGACTATAGCTATACTATTACTTCACATTTCCTTTTATTTTTCTAGTTGGTTTCTTCTGGATTTATTCCAGAAACCTTCTGTCCCTTTCTTTGTAGGGCCTCTAGAACTGCATGCAGTAGTCAAGGTATAGTTTGAATAAAGCCTTATAGAATGGAAGTATCACTTTTGATTCTTGAGTCTATCTACCTGTGGATACATTCCAGCATTCTATTTTCTGCTGCCACTGATTGCTTACTTTTCTCCCAGTGAAACCAACCCAGGTATGCTCAACACACACACATCCCTTTAGCTTCATACTAGGTTAACAATCATAATATCCTTTCTAAGCTTAACCATGCATCTCAACTCTATCCAACAAGTTTTGGTGCCATAGGGGGTTATTTTAAGGGGTATGTGTTAGCTAATGCATGGGTGGTCAAGCATTCACAGGCTGCCTTTGTCCATTAGAGACATAGGTGACAGACCAGGAATGAATTTCTGATTCCCCATCCACTTGTCCAGGTTACAGTTGAATAGGGTCAGGGAAGAACTCTGCTTCACATGGATGGGATTGGGAAACCTGTCCCAAAGAAGGGTATTTTCTGAAAAACATACATGGCCCTCTAACATATCCTACTTATGTTGCAAGCAAAGTTTAAGTCCCTGGATCAGGTAAATCTGATGCTATTTATTTTGCAGATATGAAAGAGGTCCATCAAAGCGAGATCCAGGGAAGCCTTGCATGCCAGACATAGCTCTCCCCCAGCTGTCTGTAAGAGCCTGTAGAGTGAAACAACTAAAAAAGTGTAATTTATCTAAATCATTTTAGAGTGTATTTTACTACTGCATTTCACTGTATTGTTCTGCACTCCTGCCTTATCTCTGTCTCTGCTGTTGCGATTACTGTTGCATTCTGTAATTTCCTGCCATTTAGGCAGTTCATTTTTTAAGTTTATTTCCTGAACTTCAGGTCTATTTTGTCACTTCAGAGCATGGAAAGGTCGGTGCTGGTCTCTGGTGACAGTGGACCAGCAGCATAGTTAGGTGGGGGTGAGAGGGGAAACTGCCCCCAGTGCAAAGTATTGGGGGTACAATCAGCCTATCACGATCTTTCTTTAATATAATACCAGCTGTGCTGTAGCACTTCATGTAGGCAGGGTATAAATTGTATTAACTGTTTGCTCCATTTCTAGTAAGCGATTTGCTATAGTTTAAAAAGAAGAACATTTTAAACTATAATACGAGTGCTATAGGGCTTACATGTAGGCAAGGTGTAAATTGTTCCAGCTGTTTGCCACATTTATAGCAAACATGTTTCTACAGTTTAAAAGAAGAAACTTTTTTTTAATAAAATATGTTGAAGCAAGTTTGGGGCAGAACATAGAAATGGGACATGAATGACTTAGTCAGGAGGGACGGATGTGGCATGCATTTGGCTACCTGGTTGGTATGCCAGTAGAAGGAACATCAATTTCTTTTCTTCAATAGTAGAGTTGTGTGTGTGTGGTGTAGATCTAACTGTAGCAAGCAGATTGCTTACAATGCAGCAATCTGCTATTACACTGAAGTGCTTTTTGCTCTTCACTTTAAGAGCTGGGGGTGGGGTTCTGGTTCATAGAACTGGCCCAGGGAGCTGGTTGAACCACCTACACTTCTGCAGTGGACTGCAGTCTGGTCGAACTCAAAGAGCAATCAACCACTGCAATCTGTCTGACTGTGTCCCCCCAATCCCTCCCATTTTTCCCCTTCAGCCATGCCCATACCTCTCAAATGTCCCTGATTATGTAGAACGTCCCTGATTTGGCCTCATATTTTTGTCATGCCACTCATAAAATATTTGTTTTCTGGTAAATTGAGAATTTCAGTTAGCCAATGATACCAGTAATTAGAGTTTTATACTTATTTATGATTCAGTAAATGCAATTTGATGCAAAACCCGCTGTTCTACTATTTTTTTAGTCAGTTAGAATAATGTTATCCTTGGTTTGGGGTGTTTGTCCGTTATATTTGTTCTACATCATCTGTGGAGGGTTGCTCCCACCCAGGAGTGGAGCAGGCAATAGTGTCACCATGTTTTCTGACTGTGACACATCTCTGGGTATTTGAGTATCATTGCAGGACTCTACAGTGGTGCCACATATCACCTTGCTCAACCTCCACTATTTTTACATGTGACCCAGCTTCACTTCTATCTGTGAGTCCTTACTATATAAAACACCACAGTGGGCATCTAAGGTGCTACAGGTATGCCCTTGTGATGTGCAGGTCAGTTCTATATGTGGCCAATTCCTTCTTATGTAACATTACCTCAGGTGACAGCAATCTGCTGCAATCTTAATGTACTTGTGGAAGTAAATGTGCATCATGCTTACTCTGTTAGGGTACACTCAGTAATATAACATCTGTACTGTGTGTGAGGGCATCATCAACATCTACATTTTTGATGTTGATAAGTCCTATTCCAACACTTGCACCCAATGACAAAAGGAGCTCATTAATGTCTGTCAGTCTTATTGCCCTGGCAGTCTACTCCATGTGGTGGATGTGTCTTTTATAGTCTTCCGTGTCTTGCACTTGGTTTTGCTAAACATGTAAATCAAGCAAAGGTGAACACAGCTCATGACATGGTTTTACCCACTGACCACATTTAAATCCTGCAAAACAGATTTTCACACATGATCCTATAATGTTTGATCTGTGCTGCATTTACCTATCAGCCAAGTGCCATGCATCTTGAATGCATGCAGTACATTTTTATAATCCCTAAAATTATCCAGCCTCTGTCTTGCCCCATCCTGTGTACCTGTCAGATCCTGTTTTTCTGAACTGAAAACAAGATTATGCATTGCTAAGAATATATATATAAATACTGAGAATGTATCTGTTCCTTTTTTAACCTGCCCAAAACATCATCACCACAATATACAGGACTTAATGTTCTGTTACAGTACCATGCCATTCTTCCCCAAGAGTGTAGCCTGTAAATGCATCAGCTGATGTAGCATGCATACTGGCCCCCCCCCCCCAATAGCATATTCATTGTATGCAGTCTTTATACATGGTGCCGTGGTATTATGTTATACTTCCTCACAGTGGAAGTATAACCTGTACACGTTTCTGCTAATGTGGTACATGTAAGCCCCATAAGACAGCACATTCATGGTAAGCAAGATGTATAGATTGTGTTGTTGTATCAAGTAAGATGTGTCGAGAAAGGATGGCCAGTGGTAGTCTGGTGACCTTGAGTGGTACCCCCTCCTCCTCCTTAACCCAAGAAACATTTAACTGCTACAGTGGTTAATAAAATGTATAGACAAAGAGCTGAAGCACAATAAACCAATATGGGCTAGGCTTGTAAAGGCTCCAGGGCCATTAGCCTAGTACACACCTATGAACCTATGAATATCTGAGGAAAGTCACTCACTAGTCTATCATTCCCTTAATATCTGAGCAGCTTTTTGGGTGAACATTATGCACTTTGCCAGCATATGTATAGATATATATCTACAACAATGAGAAATGTCACAACAATATCACAGTATTACTTTTCTCGCAGTACTAGGCAATCCCAAGCTAAACTCAGCAAATTTAAATCCTTTATGTAAACACTTAGGCAAATGAAGACATCTTTCATGAATGGATATAAGTTGTTTAATTATGCTCTTACCAAATGGTGACATAATGTCCATGGCAGCCACATTGTGGTCTCAAATGCAGGAGTTAGATTCATGAATGCTTGCTTGAAAATGAATTCCCAGCTGTGTGCATTTACCCAGGTTGCTGCCATTTTGCTATACCATTGGGCATTCTATAAGGCAAAGATGGATGTTAGCACTTGGAGAGATGGCTGCTTTATGGTGTGTGAATGAGAGAAAAAATTCTTCATCCTTCTCATCCACTTCAAGCGGCAGCTTCTGGGTCCATCTGATGGATTGTTCAAAAAAGTGGTTGCGGGCATGACCTTGGCCTTATACTTACCACTGCAACAGGTATCCAGTGGTGTAGGAGGGCAGTGCTATGTTCGCATGAAGTGATGATGCCCTGAAAAGCTGCAGGGGTGGGAAAGTAGTAGGCTGATATGCAAAGAAAATGCACAGACATATACCCCAAGTGTAATTTTTTAAATCTTTGCTATAAATGCATAATCCTTTAGATGGTATGAATAACGTGTATGCTTAAAACTCATCATGAGATATATGTTAGCATGGTGGGAAGTCACATGAAGTGGAAAAAGCTAGCTTTAATATGGAATCTGGATCACTCCTATCCATCTTGGTTCAGTGTGTTTTAATGATGTCATAAATTTGGCATTTTTCTCATTTTGCCTGTATTCTGTGGTTCCACATGCTGCAAAAGGAGGAAAGAGGCAGTCCCATGTACCTCATTGCTCTCTCTCTGTCTGTCTGACTCTGGTGGAGGTTGAAAATGAAGATGTATTTGGCTATCTGGTGGGGAGAAGACAATGAACAACCATGTGCCATCCACATATTAACCATCTAAAGCTGCAGAAGATGGTTGAAATTGCAATGGAGGAAGCAGTTAAGCATCTGACCAGTCTGTATGTTAGTTGGATACATGCCCTCATGTAGTAAAATACAGATTTATTGGAGGTGCAGGCCCCAAATACTAGGCCACTGGATGGCCATGTACCATCTGATGCTGCCTATATGGGATCATCAGAAGAGAATGCATCTGTCTCTGAGCCACTCTCTGATGCCCCCATAGGTAACACCCCACCTTATTCCCTAGCTGGTGTGATCCTGCTTTCATAATGCATCCTGTCCCATGCCTTTTGTGTGGTTGAACCCTTACCATCACCATTTGTCTGCTCCCTGTATATCCATGATATGATAGTGCCAGCTCATTCTTGTGTTTGGAAAATTGACCATTTGCACCGTTAAGTTGTTTGTCCCACGTACTATTCCACATGCTTTTTCAATGCCAGCTTCCCTTGCTTATCACACCTTTAACCCATTTTTCTTTGTATAAATAAAAAAAATGTACCATACCTTTCCACACCGCTCCTACCAGTGTGTTGTCTTATTTGTTCCCCTTCTGCATTCCTCCCGCCTTCCTCTTCCCCACGTTCACACATATCCAATACATTGATTTCATATCCAGTACATTTCTTTCATCACACTGCAACAATGATAATAGCAGCCATGTGATTGGTAGCTCCTGCTTAGGCAATATTCATGTCCACTGCACCAGTATACTGTATTTTACTGGCACGAAGTACCCCATTCTGTTAAAATCGGTCACTTTTACCATGCTTGACCTACGTCTGTAATATTACAGAACTTTACCTAAGAAGTGTGCTGTGAATGTATGGATGCAATTTGCATGTTGTTGCAGCTCAGCTATTACAATGAGTATATTGTGCAACGAACAGTATTGCCTTCATATGGGAACATTATGAATCCTACCAATTAATATATACCCATCTTAAACTCTATACAAGGAATTTTTCAGCACTGTCTACTGCTCAGCCTACTTGACGTGAATAGTCAGGGAAATGTCATCCTAACCCAATCTGCTAAATGCTTTCTACAAACTATAATCAGAGTTTTTAAAACTATCTTTGTCTAAACAAGTTTCTTGGAATAATTTTATATCTAATCCTTTCTCTCAGTTCCAGTG
The DNA here is from genome assembly GCF_019279795.1 of Protopterus annectens. NCBI lineage: Eukaryota > Metazoa > Chordata > Ceratodontiformes > Protopteridae > Protopterus > Protopterus annectens. The sequence goes on from NC_056750.1 coordinate 753,712,832, forward strand.
ATATAAAAATGAGATTAATATTATCTTAGTGTTCTTCATTTAGCTGGAGATTAGTTTGAACACTGATTCTATTTTCAGAGAAAACACTCTCTCTTCTCTGTTGCCAACACACTCCCATATAAACACATATGTAGGCATATACATCACTTTCTGGACGATAGTAAAGTCGAGTAGTCTGATGCAACAAGATGATGAGATTACATTTTTTCTACTAAAGAGTCTATATACAGTCTGAAAAACGTATTTTACTCCACTTTGCACTCGACTGCCAGAAGGAAAAAAATTCAGCTTCTGGAAAATGTTTGTGGGTAGTGCAATAATTGAGTACTTGGCCAGATTTTTCCACCACCTATGCAAAAAAAAAAAAAAAAAGAATTAAGTACAAGTGCAGAGAGAGACTTCTGTTACACTCAGCTATACATGAATGCACTGTTTTCCAAATGAAAAGTCCCTGTGTTTTGAGCTTCGGTGTCTGACTTACACAACAGGTAATGCAAGAATTCACTTTTCAGTTTACAGCTACCATTTAGTTAGGAGCACAGGAAGATTCTGTGTGGCATGAATTCAAAACTCAGCCAAAGCAGTGCCCTGTCACTTTGTATTACTCGTCGATACATGGACATACTTTAGCCTTTGAAATGATGTTTTAAAATCTTAACATTGACTTTGCATTTAATTCCTAGTCATATTCGGCCTACATTATAAACAGAATACATGCTGTAAACATGAAGACTTGCAAACAGTCAACAAGGTCTCTTAGCTATTTGGGATCCATTTCATTCTACTCTACTGAGCAAAGATCTGCAAGTGCAAACATTTCACATCTGCAGTATGCCTATTCACGTGCCTTATACTGTCTTTTTATAGCTCCACTAGCTAAAAATGTGCAGAATCCCCATTTGTTCAAACAGTAAAGTGTTATTTGTCCCTAATTCAGTACAAAATAGCAAAACTGAGTTGTGTGATCACAGCTTTAACTACTGTGGCTGCTTTGAAATGTTCTCTTCACTCGGTAATTAACCAAGATCTTAAGGCCAGAGCCAGTTATCGAGTGTTCATGATAATTTCTCCTGCCCTCTTAATTAAAAAAAAAATTCTGTATCCCAAGTGATTCCTTCAGCTTATAAAGCAAAAACAATTTTATTATTTATTTATTGTCTTTTCTTTACTGCTTATATCCGACTGGGCACAAGTCTCATTTTCAGCGGAAGCCCAGGGAGAAAAGTTCCACAAAAAATGCATACTTACAATGAATGATGTAAATTAGTAGTAAAAAAAAGTTCTGATAGCAGAGAGCCTGAAGTAACAGTAGATAAGATAATGTGGTGGGTAAGGAGTGAGTATTAGTAAGAGAGGATTATGGATATAGGTTAGTTGGAGGAGCAGTAACAGAGATGAAAAAAGGAGATAGTGATAAAGGTGAGAGAGTCAGGGTGATAGAGGAACTGGCAATGGAAGAGAAATGGAAAGAAATGTGGGTTTAGACAGAATGGGAGTGTGACCACAGCCATGAGAAAGTTAAATGTTTTAGGTAGTATTTGAAGCATGTGGTAATGTCTTGTTTTAGGGTGGGTGGGATGGAGTTACAGTGCGTATCCACACAGGTTGAGTAAAGTGAGTTGCCTACTATGTTAAGAGATTTAGTCCTGGTCAGGAGGTATTAGGTCTGTGAAAAGAGATTGCTAGAGGGGAGCTAGTGTTTGAGGATGCTTTGTAATGATGGGAAGGTGTCTGGTTTGTGTATTAGTTTGAGGGCATTAAGCAGTTGGGAGTAGGTAAGGTAATTAGATAGTTCCAGGAAGTGTAGGTACTTTAGTGCTAGGCTGTGGTGTGAACAGTTTGGTAAGTTGGATGCAAACTTAGCCACTTTATTGTAGCAAACCTCTAGTTTATTTCTTAAGGTGGAGTGAAGCTTAGTCAGAATAGCTGCTGCATAGAGAAGTAAAGGGAGAACATAAGCTGCTAAAGAATTTCTAGAGTAGCCAGTGAAAAAGGGTTTGCTTCTGTACAGAAAGCCCAATTTTTGAGGCATTTTCTTGGTGTTTTGAGTGATGTGATCATATTTTAAGTCATCACTAATTAAGTGATTAATTTAAGCTGAGCTTTGTGTTGGAACAGTTTCAACTAAGATATTATTTGCTGATGTTATGTTGAAGTATTGTTTTTGTGTTGACAGAAATTTAGGTAAAAACAGCATTCATTTTTTTAAAGTATTTCAAAGTAGTTAGTAGTCACCTAGCTAGGCCTCAATTGAGGAAAAGAGGTCCTAGGTCATCCTGTGGAATAGCAGTAGACTTGGTGCACAGCATATGAGCATGGCTTCATCTGCATATTGTGCTATAGAGGCTTCTTTGGTACCTCTGTGAAAATTTAGTGAATTTGTTGAATAGTAAAGGGCCTAGAATATGAGGTACACCAAGTGAGACTGACATAAAGGGAGATAGATTTCATTTATATTTTATAGCCTGGAGTCTGGGATGAATATGAGAATCCTAGGGAGAATAATTCATGGAGCAAACATTGGTGTGAAACTGTAAAATACTTTTGACATGTCTAAGAAGACAGAGGGTACTAGGTTGCTGCCATTTCTATTAGAGTTTATGATTTTGGTAAAACTGAAAAGAGCAGCAGTGGTGCTGCTCTGAGGTCGGAAACTGAGTAGAGTGTTGGAGAGGAGATTGTTATTGTGAAAATGAGAAAGGAGTTGGGAATGAATGCATTTTTCTAATAGATTGGAGAGTGGCGGTAGAATGGCTATAGATCAGTTAATTGAGAGGTTGGTGGAAAAACAAATTCAACCATTTTCAGAAGCTCAACTACCTTTTGAGAGTCTAGGAATGTTAGCAACATTTCTTCACATTTCCACCAACCTTGATGAGCTACACTAGTCTGTAACTTTATCAATTCCTTCTGTTAGCAGGAAAAATGTGGAAAGTTGCAATATTCTATTAGCAGCATAGTTCAGCAGTAATCCAAAAGCACAGTGCCTGCTGAATATACCATTACTGAATGTGTACCAGAAGCATTACCTAGATGTCCTTCTATATCACTGTTGAAGTATTCTTCACCATAGGGATATTCTGCCAAGGATAGCCCAATGTCCGGCCAGTATACAAAAGTCTTTAGATCTTGTATGTGCTTCACACGTATGCTTCCCCATTCAGGATGTAGGGCATAAAGGTGACATACAGATGCAGTTATCCAAAACTACTTTGCTGCCAGTCTGAATGCCATCATTGCTCACCACTCTGAACTCCCTTTGCTGTGGTGAATACATATAAGTGCCCCATTTGGGGTCTCTTTTTTTTTCTTTTGGTTACCTGGAGTTAATGAAATCCAAGAAGGGAAAATGTTAGTGTTGAGAGGCAGATTCCCCATAAGAATCTTCGCAAACAGTGTCTTTTTTGTTTGGGTGCTTCTCACGATCATACATCCTGTAGTTTTTGTAAAGGGTTTGTGCCCAAGACTCTTAGAAGCTGGTTGTCTTCCTTGGCCATCTGTCTAAAGAACCAGAGGCTTAAATTGTTAGCCCAGGGTAGCATTGTGGAATCAAACAGCTCTGAGGTACTGTCAAGTAAGGCCAAGAAATTTTGTCCAGATTCTTTGGCCGTTCAACCTCCAATGGGTGTTTCTCTAGAAGCGGGTGATAGCTCTTTAGGTCATCTATTGTCTTTTAGATTCCTCTGCCACAACCCCAGTGGAGGCTGGCATTTCTCATTTTTTTCACATGCCCTCTGAGGCTTTACAGGTATCTGTTCTGGACATCGAGGGGGAACAACTGTTGATTATCTCAGAGGGCCATAGATGGATTTTACAGATTCTGGTCAGGGAAGAGGTTCTGAGTACTCTTGCTGAATCCCATCAAGGTTTGGAACCTCCAGCATTTGTTAGGGCTGACATCCCTACGAAGAAAAACAGAAGACTAAGCACTCTGCTGTATGCCTTAAGGATCCTCAAAAGGAATGACAGGAGTTTACTCAGGGCCTGTTTAATGCCTTAATGGCCCTGAAACCTCCCCAAGAGGTTTCTCTGCTTACTCCTCCTTGGACTTCAACTCCTTCCAAATGGCCTAGGGATCCTGATTCCTCAGATTAAGATTCAGAATCTGATGATGGTCCTTGTCTTGCTCTTCTTTGATGCTTGCCTTCCCCTTTGGCTTATGGTTCCAATGAAGAGGAGTCCATTCGTCCTGAGTCTCCTTTTGAGAAATTGTCTTTTGGGGACACAATAGCTAAAATGATGGAATTAAGTGGGATTTTTGTCATGTGTCTGATATTCAGAGAAGGTATTATGAGTTGCTTCATGTATACAATCCTGAAACTTCTCCAGCGCTTCCTTTGTTGTGTGCTTTATTGGATATCTTTATATCTTCTACCAAGTCTCTTGATTCTCACCTTCGAGGTCCAAATAAATCTGACAGGTTCAATAAAGTTCTTGAGGATTGTTGATTTCTATTTAAATGTCATCCTGCTGACCCTGCTGTGGTGTCAGTCTCCTCTGTCAAACCTAAGCTTTTGCACTCTTTCCATCTTCTGTCTTCAGATAAGGATAGTAGGGCAATGGATAGGAATGGCAAAAATGATTACACCACATCTACCTTGGTCTTTAGGGCCCTCAGTTAGCAGACCCATATGACCAGATACGCCCTGGCCTTGATTGTCTAGGCTTGTCAGGTTATTTCTGATCTCCCTGTTGTCTTCTGTTTTATCTATTTTAGGTTCTACTTTTCAAGTGGCTCATCACTCTGCCAAGTGCAGCTATGATGCTGCTAATGCCCCTTTCAGTCCTGCTGCCTTTGGGTAAGTTATGAGGCATGACTTTTAGGTTCATAGATAGGTTCATAGATTAATACTAGGCTAACTGCCCTTGCGAGCCATTTTAAGCATAACCAGTTATCCCTTGTGAGACTCAAACCCTGCACCTTGTGTTTGTAAGGCAAACACCTTAACCATTAGGCCACCTCCCAACCTTGGCTTTATCTTCAGTCTTCGCCAGAGGACATTAAGGCCAAGTTGCTGGATACTCCTTTGGATAATAAAAGTCTTTTTGGGACTGCTGCTGCTGCTATGTTTGTCTGTCCAAGAAAAAGGTAAAGCTTTGCAAGACCTTAAACATATTTTTGTCTGTCCTAGCCCTGCATGCCAGAGGAATTATCCTACTAGGTCTGCTTTTGTTCACAAGTAGCCTTGTTAGGCCACTAAAGGCAGGAAGAGTGGTAAGCGAGTTTCTCCTAAGGCTTCTCAGGCTTTAGTGGCTTCAGAAGCTTCATTTATCTCACAACCTGCATCTCTTTGACATCTTGCCCCCCCCCCCCCACACACACACACACACCAGTCAGCCAGGTTCCCTTGTCCCTTCAGCACTCACTCTGTCTTCCAAACTTGCATCTCATCACCTCAGATTCTTGGGTTCTGCCTGTCATCCATGGTGTGGAAGTCTTTCCCTTCTTTTTCAGGAATTCCCCAACCTCCTCTGGAACAACTTTCTCATTTCTCAGAAGTCCTTGGGTACCAGGCGGACCAGAGAGCAATTCAATCTGCCCCTCCTTCCCAAGTAGGAAAAGGATTTTACTCCAGGAAGGCATTTGGAGACCTATTCTGGATTTATCCTTGCTCAGCACCTTTCTCAAGGTTCCTTCTTTTTGGATGCTTACACTTAAAACTGCTTCCTCTTTTAATGCTATGATGTCCTTGATCTGAAGGATTCTTACTTTCATATTACTACTCACCCTCCTTTCAGGAAGTTTTTATGTCCCTCCGCTTCTTCCTGTCATTTTTAGTTCTCTCTTTCACTCTTTGGACTCTCTACTGCCTCAGGATTATTCACAAAATGCATAGCTCCTGAGACTGCCTTTTGCAGGCTCCAAGGCATTCAGATTATTCCAAGAAAAACAAACAGGAAACCAACCAACCAAAGGAAAAATGTCAAGGAGACTCCAAGAAATAGCGTAATAAAACTCTTTAATAACCGCTTTCGTCCAAGGACTTCTTCAGAATACAAAATGTTAAAAAACCAAGCATTAAATACCACCCCCAATGAATAATTAAGCAATTAATCAATTAACTAAAAATACTCATTATTAACTAAAACATTTTGTATATTTTCGTTTTTCTTGGTTTGGTCTTTTACGTGGCATTCAGATTATTCCTTATTTAGATGAGCTGTTGCTTCAGGCACTTTTTCCCAGTTACCTGTTACAGGATCTGGAGTTCACCATATCTCTCCTTCAAAGTCTAGGGTTTACTATCAACTTCCAAAATTCTGTCCTGACCCCTCTCAAGATCTTGTGTATCTGGATTGCAGGATTCAGACAGTGTCTATGTTGTCCTCTCTTACACCTCCAATAGTTCCATCCCTGACAGTTTCTTTCAGTCTCTTTCTCCTCTTCCTGCTATTCAGCCAGAGTTTCTTTGAGCCATGGGTTTCATAGCCTCTTCTGTTCTAGTGCTCCCTCTTGTCAGACTGGACATATGGAAGCTTCAGTGGTACCTCGTTAGTTTGGCTTCGGCATTGCCACCCTCTAGATTTCAGAGTGCCTCTCCTTGCTTGTCTGAAGTGGTAATTTGAGTGGTGGATTCAGCAACTTACCATTAACTCAGGCCTACCTTTTCAGCCTCAGGTTCCTTCTTAAGAACTGTTCACTGATGCTTCAGACATGGGGTGGGGGGATTCTTGTGGTCACCTGCAAGTTCAAGGTCTCTGTCCCCCCTTCATAAGTTAGACAATATCAACATCAAAGAGAACAGAGCTCAGAGGTTCTGGCCTTTCAGGCTTTTTATCCCATGCTCTCTGCAGTCCCTCTGAAGGTTTACATGGACAACACCATACCTCTCAACTGTCATGATTTTTGCAGAATGTCCAGCTTTTGGACTTACTTGTGGTTTGTTCCTTATAAAATTTATGGCTTTCTGGCAAATCTCTGGGATGATCTGAGGATTGAAGTCACTAAATAATGACATACATTTGAGTTTCAGACTTTTTAACTGTCAGAAAATGTATGTTAAAACAAATCCTGTTATTCAAGCAACTTTCTAACTTTATAAAAGCAATATTTAAAATATGTCCCTATTTTTGAGCCTTATCCCCCATTTTGTTGAGCTTTGTTCAGATTTCTTGCACTAAGAGGTTGGAAGGTATGGACAACATCACAGTGAAGTGATATGTCAGCAAGCAGGGTGGCAAAAAGTCTTACCTTCTCTGCAGACTGGCTCTTTAGGCTAGGGATCTGGGTCCACATTATCAATTAACATTTTAGGCAGTGTATATTCCTTTAGACCACAATGTAGTGACAGATGCTTTGAGCAGGTCCAAAACACAGTCTCATGCATGGATGCTTTACAGAGATGTATTTCTGGGCATTGTCCATTGGTGGGGTATTCCACTGGTAGATCATTTCCCCCCCCCGAACAGGCAGCTCCCTCTTTTCTGTTCCAGAGTACCATGCCACTTGGCATGGAAGATGGATGCCCTTGCTTTTCCTTGGAAAATGATGTTTCAGCTGGACTCCCCAAAAATCTTGCTAGTGATCCCTTTTGGCAAAGACTGCACTGGTTCCTCCTCTTAATGCATCTGGCCAGGGCAATCACAACAAGTTGCCTGACTGGTTGGAGTTCCTCACATAGGACAAGGGGTCACTCATCCATCCTCACTTGTCCAATCTTCAGCTTATACTGTGAGTGATAGGGTTTTGATTCCTTTTAGACATCTCTTTTCTAAGGATGTGCTCTGGGTTTTACAGGAGGCAAGAAAACCTGCAACCAGAAAGTCTTATGTCCAAATGGAAGATATTTTCTGCCTGGTGCAATGCTCATAACCAGCACCATTTTTCAGTTGTTGTCTCCCTGGTTCTCTCCTGTTTGTAACTCCTGTCTGGATTGGCAAAGTCTTCTGTAAAGGCCCATTTGTCAGCATTTCTGCTTTGAGGTAAACATTATCTTAAAGGCGTCCTGTATCTTAGACCCCCAAGGAAGTCTATTCCTCCACCTTGGGACCTTAAATTTGTTTTAGAAAAACTGATCCAGTCTCCATTTGGCCCTGAAGGTTCAGCTTCTCTGCAACACTGTACCTGGAAGACTGTCTTATTCCTGGCTTTTACTTCTGCTTGCAGGCTTTCTGAGCTTCAGACCTTATGACCACCCCTCCTCTTTTAGTTTTTCACAAGGACAGGGTGTCCCTTTTTACTAACCCTTTTTTTATGCCCAAGGTGGTTAATGAGTTGTCTTTGAATCAGAAAGTACAACTCCCTCCCTTTTTCCTTCTCCTCAGTCTGCTAGTGAAAGGGTCCCACATATTTCAGATTTGAACAGACAGTTCCGGTATTATTTGGATAAAAATAAGGACATTTGTAAGTCTGGCTAGCTTTTACTTTTAATGAAAGGAAATTAGGTTTGGCTGTTTCTAAGCAAAGCAACTCCATCTGATTATCTAAGTCCATTTCCTTTTTCTTGTTGTTTTCATGACAAATGTCTTCCTACTCCTGTTAGAGCTCACTCCACTAGGGCTGTTGCCTCTTCTGGTGCTTTCTTGAAGGGTTTGGACACCAATACAGCCTTGAAGGTGCTATCTGGTCCTCTGTGTGTACCTGTACTAAGCATTTAAATTGGGTATGGTTTCTATGGCAAGAGCAGGTTTTGCTAGAGCCATTCTGCATGGACCTGTTGAGGGCTCTTACTAGCTTTCCACTTCCCAGTCCTTTTTGTGAGCTTTCATACTCTCCTAAGGTGATGAATATTGCAATAGTGCTATAGAAGGTATTGTACATTTGTGTAAAATCTTACCATAACAGTAGATATCCTTCTCTTTACTGTTGCAGAAGTCGCTCCCTCCCTCCTCCCCCTTTTTCTTTTTGGCTTTGCTTTGTTTTCCCTCCTGGTCGAGGGTCTCCCTTTTCCATCTGATTTTTCTCCATTTGCATGCACCTGTTTTTTTATTATGCAGACTTCTCTGATGTGGCAATTCATTTTGGAGTAACCACGTCCAAATATTACCTTTAAGCCCTACGGCCTCAACAGGAGTATGTGTGTGACGTAGAAGACATATGAGATCTAAAGGCTTTGGTATACTGATGAGACATATCTTTGGCAGAAGATCCCTATGGTGAAGAATATCGCAGCACTGAAGTGAAGGACATCTATTGCCATGGTAAGAGTTTATACAACAGTACTTTCTATGGCCTTGCATCAGTGTGGTTGTAATACAATTTAGCCACTTAAATTGGCTTGATTTTGTACACTACTAACCTTAACCATCCCTAACACACTTTACAATAATTTCTCTCATAACTACATAAATTGCAAAAATATGGATGGAAACATCACCATAAATTAATTGAATGAATGAATGCTAGAAATCCAAATGACCATATAGCCATGCACAATCATTATGACATTACTACATCATCTTGAGCTGGTGAGCTACATCTGACTTCAAGCTTATGCTCACATAGTGCAAATCATGTTTAATGTGGGTTTGCCGTAAGCTACAATACCAATACTATCCGTTGGCCCTTGACATGATTTATCCAGGTGTCATTTGTAAACTCACTGACACCCTATTCATTGATTTCAACTTGAAGTACAATAATACTAAACACTCCTTTCTTTCACATTACTGTCAAACAGTGGGCTTCTGTTGCATGAAATGTACATTGTTCAACGACTGTCTGTCTGATAGGGCTTTTTCGGTTAGTACTCTGTCTTCTCCCTCCAGGTAAGACACATTTTATTACAAGCTTCCTCGCAGCTCAGTACTAGGTTTGCTTCTGTTGGCATTTCTTTCAAATTATTTAGCTTAAATTCTGTGAAATAACACAATTGTCTTAATTTCAGATAAATTGGTTATTTTAGGAAGTTCACCTTCAGATAAATTTCCAAGCAGTCCTCACAAACATAAATACATGATGTTAAACTAAATTTCTAATCAAAACAATTAAGCTTTGTAGCATATCAAGACAATAGAACCACCACCATTATTCATCTCCTGTGCTTTCTTGGAAATTCTATAATCTCTACTTACTTGGTGACCCTGGGTGTGCATAAACTCTATTCTTTCTGTCATGTGTCACATGAAAAACACCACTGCAGACGTTATTCAGTACCTGAGTGTGTTCTACAGGCACACAGGACTGTTTTTTTGTAAGCTACAGTTTGTTTTTCTGAAATACAGAATTTAGCAATGTAGTAAATTCTGTCCTATAAATTATACCTAAATTTTCCCGACATTTAGTAAACCAGTGCAAATGGTCTTCAAATAAAAATGTAGATTCATTAACTTCTTTGCCACTAAGGGAACACCAGAGTACTTCACATACCCTTGTTAACAGGGATGCCCACAGAACTAAGTAGCATTTACTCACTATAAAAACTTACAAAAGTCTCAACCTGATTCTACGTCGCCATACAGAAAAACAAGGTTAACTTGACAACATCATGAAATATACAGAGATCACAGTACCAACCATGCCTATCCTAATGCATTACAATGTTAGTTCAAACATCCTTCTTTGACTTAGCCAAAATAATCATAGAAGCTGGTACCAAATAACAATAGAAATATAACAGATACTGTTTGCATTATCTCCGAGAATCATAGGCAGATGCTTCTTTATCTTCACTCTTTATAGATTAGCCTGGTAGTTAGCGCTGAAGACTACTGAGTAGCTTCCATTGCTAAGGGCGCAGGGTTTGAATCTTTTCACCTTCATTTACTGCTACTGTGTGACCTTAAGCAAATCACTTAACTAGACTGTGCTATAGGGCAACTGGAAATTTGTGCTAGACCTTTTAATGGTGTCCTGGACTGCATGCCTAGATCTAATTTCTAAATATATCTCTAGGAATTTATTTTTCTTCTCATGAGTACATGTTTGTATGACTATAAATGGCTCATTTGCATTACTCTATTATAAGCTGACTTAATTGTAGATTGAGCAGTTGTAAAACTATGCCAGCAATTATATTACATGTTTTTGGTTATGTTCAAGATGGACAATTTTCTCTGTTTCACCTGCTCCTTTAAGTACATTGAAACAAGAATAAATGAAAGTGGAATTATGCTGTGAAATTACATTTAGAGCATCTAGAACATATAGTATCCCAGCATATTCAGTATAGATTGTACATGCCAGACCATTTAAAGGATGAGTATATATGTTGTCAGCTAGCTAAGAAATTCTTGTCATAAATCATTCAGCCATACATGCCAATGAATAGGGAGACAATGTGCCTGCATCGGTGTCTGTGATTCATGTCTGATTTGGATCCAAGCTGCTGTATTGTTACATGAGGGAACAGTGAATACATGGTGTCTCCTCTACCTGCATGTCTTGATAGGCTAGTGAATTTCATGGAATCCGATTAGTTTGTTGCAAATGAGAAGGACAAACCACACCAGCAGGGCAATATGGCTGTAGGAATGTGTATTGAAATGCATGAATTTGTGCCACTGATAAGTTGTAAGACAAACTGCCAAGTCTAAGGAAGAAATAGAAATATGCAAGTGAGAGATGAGACTTTTTGGAGAATATTAGCACTGGCACCAAGGAATTTTGAGCTAATAACTAGGGAAAGAAGAGTCATGGAGTGGAATGAGGCCAAGCAGAAGTTTGGCCTGCAGGTTGGAGACCGCCTCCCCCACACCCCACCCCAGGGACTGATACCACAGTATAGGCAGCGAGACAGGGAGAGGGGAGTACTAAATGAAAGACCAACTCTGGTTGAATTTTTTATAATTGAGTCTAGAACTGAAGCTGAGATTAAATTGAAAGATCATTAGTAGGGCATATAAAATTTATTTATTTATTTTATGAGGTCTCTTTAAAGTTGAACAGAACAATTGTTAGATTAATTAACCTATCAGGAGTAGGCTGTATAGTATTTAAACTCTTAGTGAAGGTGCATTTGACTGTTTAAAGTTTGATAAAGCCTGTTGGTGAAAGCGCTTACTTGTCTATTTGCAAATAAAAATTCTGTTCTTCTGATATATATATACGTTGATATATCGTTTTTGGACTGCCTTGGGCGTTTATGTACAGTTTATGAAGTCTTACAGAAGGTCGTTTTTGAAACCTTGGATGTGTACCAACTGACTGCTCTTATTTGTGAGACTTTTGAATGAACAGAACCATTTTCGCACCTGCATGACATACGTTTGTTCATGTGTTTATTATATATATATATATATATATATATATATATATATATATATATATATATATATATATATATATATAGTTCATTTAGACATTTACACTAACATATTTTTAAAAATTACTTTTAAGAGCATATAGTCATTTCATGTATTAAGAAAATGTAAATAGTATTATTTGTAAGGACCTTTAAAATTTAGTGAATATATTTGGATGTTTAATTTATTTTTTTTTCTATTGGATGTTTAAGATTATGTGATAGTTTTAGATTTGTATGTATTTGTATATGTTTGTGTGGAATAGTTTATTCTAAGTTCTAGTCATTAAAAAGAACAGAATTCTTAGTTATACTGTTTCCTTGGTGTAATTTTTACTAGAACATGTGTGGTTGACTTTTTCAGAGTTTAGATTGTTCTGTGATACAATGTGGTGGTTGTTTTGTAATTTTTTTTTCACAAATAAGCACTTTCATCCACAGCTTCAAGAAGACTTCAAGGGATGACTACACTTAACTTTCCTTTAATTGTACCAAATTTAATACAATAATTTAAATATCGTTTCAATTTATCACATGTCACAACAACACCAATAAAAACATTTTCATTCAAACCAGCTTGTTAAAAAATAATGCAGAAAAGTTTAAGTTTGTCATTTACATTTTCTGACTTTTAGATCAGGTCTGACCATTTTTTTTTGCCACTGCTTTGTGCATGAGAAGACAGGAAGGACATTAGGAAATTGTTCAATTGTAACACATGGTATGTTATTTATGTGGATATGTTTTATTAGTGCACTTCGTTTTATGTTGGGAAAACAATAAAAAGAAATTTTGCAGTATATAGACAATCATGAGTATGCAGTCAAATTTAAGAAAAGTTCTAATGCTTTATTTAGGCACTTAGAAATTTTAGTTCAAGGAAGTTTGCGGGGATTGTATTTGAAAATGCTCATTGAAAAACTAGAAGTTCTGTAATCTAGAATTATTTTATAAAGATAGAGTTCACTGGTAAATAAGATTAGGTAGGATCTTCCAGGTCTCAACAAAACAGCTAGTTTGAAACTTGAGCTGAGTCATGAATTCAAAAATTCAGCAATAATATGTAAATAATAACCCCAAGAAAGTCCAAGGAAAATAACATGAAACAACTTGAGATTTACAGCAAATTGATGCTATGGTATTTAGTGTTTACAAATTCATTAGTCAATTACTAAACAATTGCTAAATTAAATTAATACCTGACCAATGATGTAACTTACTACTAATCAAATGACAAGTAAGAATCTGCATTCTAACTTTACTAATTCTGTTAGTATTTAGTTGAAACATAGTACTGCTAAGAACGTATTACATTCTTCACTAGCATAACTCAAAATCAAAATATAAAATATTACTAAAAAATAAATGTTTGTAGTATGTTTCAAATTAACAACAAAAAATATATAATATTCACGGTAATCCAAATCTGAACATCACTGTAACTATTTGTATAAATAAAATACCTATACATATGTAATAAATACTCATAAAGATGATCCTAGGCCTTAAACACTATTTGGATAGACTTACAAAACTCCAACTATTCTCTGTCTCATGTCGCCTACTTAGAGGTGATCTCTGCTTGATTTACAAAGCCATGTCTAACACAGCTCTGTTAGAAATGCTACATCTAAAGAAATCCCAATCCCTCCGTACCACACGCTCTAGAGACCTCAACCTGATTACCGCAATAAACAAAACATGCTGGAGGGGCAGGTTCATAACCCAGAGACTGCCCATGCTATGGAATAGACTTCCTATACATGACAAGCAGAGCACCTCACTGGCCCTCTTCAGGAGAAATCTTGATGAGCGGATGGGAAATAGAAAATTCACCCCAGGGATCACTCCAGTGGTTTTACTCAACAGAGGCACTGGGAGCTAAGGTCGGGTGGTACAATGCCAGGGTAATCCTATGGGCTAGGCTTGTAAAGGCTCCAGGGCCATTAGTCTAGTATACCCCTATGAACCTAAGAATATCGAATAAACACTGCATTAAAAATATCACTTTAAAGAAAACACTAAACTACAGTCTAAACTGTTAATACAGAAATGTTATGTTTGTTGAAGCTATAGCAGCTTTTCTTTTTCCTTTATACTTTTAAGTACCTGGTGTCCATAAATCTTAAATCAGATATGTTCCCATTATTTATGACTAAATAAAATGTTTAAATTTCTTCCTGTTGTGAAAGATACCTGAAGTTATGGGTCTATTATATCTCCTAGAATAACATTTTAAAGCAACGCATTCCAGTGTTTATGAATAATGTTACCTTGCTTGACATATAGTATGAATATATTCTATAATAAATGTCAGAGGCTGGGCTGACAAATTTTAACTACTTGCTTTAGCACATAATTCCACTGTTTTATTTGTCACCACTTCAGATATAGTCGTACTTAAGTGTTCTCCAGCATAAGCTTGTTTTAAAGATACATGTTTATATGCTCAGCATTTTCAAGAATCGGTGAACAGGGGCTTGAGTCCTTCATTTTAAGGTGTGCACATTTTGTGTAGTACTGGTTGGTTTTACAAAGGTTTTAGAAGCGAGATTATTTTCATTCTAGTTTATAATGTTAAATCAAGAAAGTTAATCTAAAGTAGTAGAACTAAGTCAGGAAAACTTGTATGATGAGCTCGTGCATCTTTGTATCAGTGATTCACAAGTGAGTTTAATGAAAAACAGTATTTTTAATTAGTGGAGTTGTGACCCATGTTAACAAACTGATGCATTCCTGTTATAACATGAGTAAAAGCAGTAGCATTTGTGCTAGAAGTGCTGGAAGGATATTTTGTTGAAAATTCATGTAACTAAGATACGAGTCTTAAAAATATAACAGTGCAGTTTATTATGTACAAGCAGATTCAAATGCAGGTTCTTCCAAACAAACCTACAAATGTTGTGGTTTAACTTAGTACAGTACAACCTTAAACAGACTATAAGTATCCATGAACAGTCGTGGAAAAAGTGTCTTCTGGATTTCTCAGGTTGAGCAATTCCTACTCCCGACTATCAAGTCATCTCTCACTTTATATAAGGCGTATTTTCAGAACTGCTGCTTACTGAACTTCCTTCACAACAGGCAAACACTATCTATTTGGAAGACCCCTTTTAAGCCATCCATAATTGTTTCATTAAGCAAACCTGTTCTTCCTAATACAAAGTTTGCTTTCTCTCTTAAAGCAGTATGCACATTAACCAAAGAAAAAAGTTCCTACTAAAACTACTAGTATAATAACTCAGCATAACAGGTCTCACAGTCTATTTGCAATGCATTTTCCACAGATACACTGTTTGCCATGATGTATACACATTAATAACATTTGGAGTCAGATCTACTCCAACTGATGGGTTGCCATGCTGCTGTGTGCTTTCTCTTCCCTCTGTCTGATACATCTTGTTTAATAATTGGGATTAATGTGCTTGCAAGTATTTTTATTGTTTTTGTTGTTTCATGTGTCCATCAAGTATAACGTTTTTTGCTTTTTAGCATATGTTGGCATCCTACATAGTTTTGTTTTGTTGATATATTTAGATATCAAATGTAGTTAACTAAATGAAATGAAGAAACATCAACTCAAGTCCTGAGTTACGAATACATTTTGAAATGGACATTTTGTGAAAACTATATAACTGAAAAGATAGCAAAAGGAAAACACTTTCCTTTTGCAATCTTATAAGGAAAACTCTACAGTCACTAACGAGCCAAATGTGTCTGATTAGTAAACAAATAACCAACAATTTTCATTTTGTTTTCTAGATTTCCTCAAAACTCTTTATCTGCCATCAAAGTGAAATCTGAAGTTAGTGTCAGGAAAATAAGGGATTCTGCGATTTGATGCTGCTCTGTGCTTTTTCTGTGATGTGGGCAATAACTCTTGCTTAGCTCTTTCTTAATAAGTTCTGCTTTTTCAATCCCACCTACTCACTTAGGTAGGTCCGGGATTTTGCCTTTGTTTTTGTCTATTTTCCAGACCACCACCATTTTGATTCTAATTGTTGTACAAGATTTTGGAGGTTGGTTACATTTTTAAGTTAGTCACAGTAGCAGACCATTCCTCTCCTAAATCTGTCTGCTGCTCAGTGAACACTTGCTGCGTTTGTTCCATCTTTGAATTATGTTTAGACATTACTGATTTTAATAGCTGAAGTGTTTTGCATTAACTCATTCAAAATTTCTATGACTACTCTGATTACTTTTATTTCCTCTGTCAGCTTTTTTTTTGGCATGGCTTCCAATTCGAAACCTTAGTAAATGTGATTCAGTAAGTAGACCTTGAAATTTAAATTTACTGGTGCATTTAGTTATTGCGGGCTACACTGGCCACTCATTCCTGCTAATTTGTCTGCCTGTAAGGGATACTGAATAGTAAACTTTAAGAAAGATTTGTCTGCTGCTCCTGTCTCATACATGTGCTCATGCAAACCTGATTCCATAGCATTCTTTGAGGTATAGCTGCTGCCTTAATTAATAGATTTTTTTGAATATATACTGCAGCAATTTGTGATCTTACACCATTATGACCATGGAATTTTTACAACCAAAGCTAAAAAGAGCATCCTTTTCGTCACTTTAGTGCAATGCATCTGAGTAGAAATCAGGGCCCATAGCCCATGTAATAGTGCTTTACCTTCCTCTAGAAATGCCACATATGACTGTAGCTACTATCTGGAGTGCTCATATAGGAAGGAAGCTATGACCACACAAGTACACTGTAGTGCTTTAGAGTAAAGCAATTCTTTTTTTTTGTAACCATATAATTGTTCCCCTATTAAACCTCAAACTACAAGATTTTGAGGAACCAAACTCTGAACACAAATGTTCAAAATGTCAAAGAGGCAAAATTCTCCAACTGAAAGCATTTTTATGCGGGGGGTCAATTCCTCCTGTACTCCTTGAATAGGTGATTAATCCTTCCATACCCCTGAACCTTTGGATACCAATGCCAGCATGGCACAGACACAGAGGGAAGAACAAGACAATCACTTCCAGTGCATAGTTAGAAATGAGACCAGCAGTGATTTCCTGTGGAATGCAGCTTTTTGCTTCTCAGTATTATGTGAGTCTGGCACTTGATGTTTAACAAATTAGATTATATCCACCCGTAGATAAACCCTTATAACACCACATATCTGGCAGTGAATGCATGCAGTTTATAACTGACAAGAAAGTCTGTATTAGGGTGTTACTCTGAACAAGGGTGAGTCAACTGCACAGTAGGGTCAGAAACCTGACTGACAGAAGTTCCAATAAATCCTTTGAAATAGCATACCTTTGAAACTACAGTACCTAATGAAAAAGTAAATTAAAGGGGATTAATTGAAGAAAATGAAGTTTCAGTAGCAGATAAATATAATTGATATCTTTCATATCACTGTTGCAGTATTCATCATCTTTGGAATCAGTCAAGGGTAGCCCAACATCCGGCCAGTATACCAAAGCCTTAATTACTTGAGTGTTATACATCAGATGTATGCTCCCCATGCAAGCATAGGGTGTAAAGGTGGTGCACTAATGCTCCCAACCCAGATCTTCATTGCCACTAGTCCAAACACCATTATCATATGTTGATCTGAATGTCCTTCAGTTTGCTGGTTATACTGAGTCTGTCTTCAAGATAAGTACACTGTTGGGATTCCTCTTTCTTTTCTTTCTATTTTTTAGTGGGATACATGTCATTGAAGAAAGGTAATGTCAGTGTGGGAGGTAGATTCCTGTTAAGGATCACCATGATAGGTGCCTGTTTTGGTTAGGAGTATCTCACAACCACAATCAGTGTTCCATCTGTTAGGCTTTTGTACCCAAGACTTTACATAGCCATGTTTTTCTCCCTTTTGCATTTATCTTGAGAATCAACACCTCAAGCTGTTGGCATGAGGTACCATGGTAGAATCCACTCATTGCTCAAGAAGAAGACCAAGAAGCCTACGCCTGAACTTGCTGCTGTCCAGCCTCTACTAGATGATTCCTTTAAGGTGAAGGAGAACCCAGAGGGCAGCATGGTAGTACCATCTGTTTCTTCTGCCATGATGATCTTGGAGGCCCTCATGGAACCTACTTCTCGGATCCTCTGAGGCCTTACAAATTTCTGCTGTGGATGTTGAGGGGGAACCATGGCTGATTATCTCCTAGAAGCCTAAACGGATTCCTTAGATCCATTTTAAGGAACAGGTGCCAGGTACCTTGATTGAAACCAGGCAGGGTTCTGAGCCATTCCATTTCATTAGGATGAAAATCCCCCCTTAAAGAAATGACAGATGTCTAAACATGTGATGTAATCTACCAAGATTTCACTCAAGACTTATTCCGTGCCTTGATGGCTTTAAACCCTAATCAGGGGGTTTTAGTACATGCACCCCCTTAGTCCTCTACCCTCAAAAGAAAAAGGGACCCTGAGTCCTTGGAAGATAATTCTGACTCTGATGCTGACTCCTTAGCCTTTTTTTCTCAGTTGACTTCTCCTTTAGACTATAGCTCTGAGGAGGAGAAATTTCAGTTCTGATTCTTCTTTGGAGGAAGTTTCCTTTGGGGACTTGGTCCTGTGTATGATGGATCCTTTCAAATGGGATTGCTCCCAGGTATTAAATGTCCAGAAGAGGTATTATGAGTTGTTGCAGATGGGCTATCTTAAACCTTCCACTGTTCCAACTGTTTTGGATACTCTAGTAGATAGTTTCTTTGCTGCTTTCCTGGCACTGGGTTCCCAAGCTCCAGCACCCAAGAAACCTGACAGGATCTTTACAGATCTATACATCGTCTGAACCAGCAGTGATGTCTGTGTTTACTGATAAGTCTTCTAGGCTGTTGCTCTCTTCCAAGCTCCTTTCCTCAGATAAGGACAGTAGAGATAAGCAGAGGATTGGTAAGAAAGTATACACTTCTGTTACTTTAGTCTTAAGGGCTGTTAGTTACTAGACCCATATAACAAAAGACATTTTGTCTCCTCTTTTACAGATTGAGAAGATTGTTTCTGATATGTCTGACTTTGACGGTAAGGCTTCAGCTCACTCCTCACTAGGTTCCAATTCTCAAGTTGCCTGTCACTCTATAGAATGCAGCTATGATGCAGCAGATGTCTCCTCTAGGGCTGCTCTGTAATGACACTATTTCTGGTTTCACCATCAAGCCTTGTCAGATGATATCAAACTAAAACTTCTGGATGCTCCTCCGGATAACCAACATTTGTTTGGCATTGCTGTGGCAGAGCACTTTAACACATTGCATTATCAAGGTAAGGTCATGAAATATTTGAAGCACATCTTTGTCTCACCTATTCCCAAGTTAGATTATTTATCCTAGGAAGACTGCATTTTTGCAAAGACTATCTAGGCAGTCTTCCAAGGGCAAGAAGGCTGCTAGGTGTGTTTTTTCTGATAAGCCTACTCAAATGCCTAGACCCCAAAACTAGTCATTTACTGACTAGTCTACAGACATCTGACTTTCTGCCCTGCCTTCCTCTTGGCCAGGTTCCCTTGTCCCTCATGCTTTCCTTGTCTTTCCCTGTTTGGCAAAAGATTACCACAAACTCTTGGTATCTATCCATTATCTAGGAGAGTTACTTTATGGCCTGGAAAACTCTCCCTTCCTTTTCCAGTATCTCTTAACCTCCTGCAAAACAGCTTCCCCATTTTCTAGGGATATTGTAGTGTCTGTTAGATGTGGTTACCATTCAACCAGTTCCACAGACTGAGATGGGTTTCTGTTTATATTCCAGGATGTTTGCTTCACTGTGGTCCTTCAAGTTAAATTTGCCAAAATTGGCATGAGGTGGGGATCCACTTCAGGCACCCTGAAGGTGCAGCACCTTTGGTCCACTCAGCAGAGGAGAGATCACATTAATGTCAAGGAAATAAAGGCTCTCATTTTGATCCTTTGCACTTGCTGTGGGTGCCAGGTCCCTTGAAGTTTTATACAGATAACACCACAGTATTCACTCCCTCCCTTCCACTGTTCTTTTTTCTCCTTTTCCATGGATTGTATTTTCCTTCTGGCTGAGTGGTTGTTTTCCTTCTCTCCCTTCCTTTTTCTAGATGTACATGTTCTCCTTTCTTCTGTGGTCCTGGTTCTCATAGGGCATTCAGTTTTGGGTTGGGAGTGTTCATACATCACCTTTATGCCCTACACTTACAAGGGGAACATGCATCTGATGTACGATGCTCCTGGGTAATTAAACCTTTGGTGTACTGGTTGGATGTTGGGCTATCCTTATCAGGAGATCCCAGAGGTGATGAATACTGAAACAATGAAAAGTAAGACATCTACTGTTATAGTAAGATTTTACACTAATCTACTTCATACTATTATTTTAATTTGAAATATCCACCGGAAAAGTAGTGTCCTCCCCAAATAAAAATGTCAAAAAAAGCAAAGGGGTAAGGAAATATTTTGTAGAAAAACAACTAAAATAAGCAACTGAAACAATGCTGTGAAAAGCCCACTGAAATGTGTTGAGCTCTCAACAGGCATATCCTGAAAATCATCAAAAAGAGGATTATGTTTAATATAGTGCAAGGAGAAATTGCAGACTTGCATTTGGGGAAGCATATAAAAACAATCAGAGCTGAAAAACTAAAATAACAAATATCTAGCTTATAAATAATAATCGACTCAGAATTTCCCAGCCATCAAGTGTTTTTATAAATTGTATTTAGCACAGTTTAAGAAAGGCATTCCTGTAGGTCCATTTAATATTGTATGCGCATGCACTTCTTAAAATAACTAACCTACATTAGAAACAGGACTTCAAGTTAACATAGAATTATTCTTACTTTGAAATCTTTTAACAAATGTAAGTGTAATAATTTGACTAAGATCGCATTAAAATGGGGATCCAGACATAATTACTTGTTCTTGTATGTAATCACCAAAACATGAAATGTTTTTTTAATTTTACAAAAAAAATTATCAAATCAAAGGTGCTTACTTAGGATTTAATACTGTAAAAGCTACTTAAGGAAAATGTTGCTTTTTAACACCAGAAAAAGGCATCACAAAAATATTTTCTGAGGATATTAGCACACATTGCGCAGTTCATGTCCTTTCAGTAAACATACAGTAAAAACACCCATGCATTCTCATGCGTTATAATACACTAAGAAAGACAATGTATTACAACATACATTGAAAAATTGTTTTAAATTAACAAAAATGAGAGTCATTCAAAGTGAAAATATTTTTGCAGTGCCTTTAAGGTCCATGAAGAGAAGCTCGGAATGGAGTACCTCCTCCTATAGTGTTCAAAGGGAAAATGCAAAAACGAATGTTTCTAAGCAGGTCAGAAAGTATAAATTGGAGGTGTGCATCTATTCATACTGAAGGTTTGTAGAGTGTTGTACCTCCTGTCCTAATAAATGTACCAAGATTTTTACATGGAGTGGACTTGGCTCTGTAGCATAGAGCCATAAAGTGGAAAATAACAGATTACCAGAACTCAATCAATGCTTTGGGACTGAGAAAGGTAGGAAGGAGAAGCTGGTAGTGAGTGTCTTCTCGGTTGCAGTGAGCCTGAATGCATGATAGGTAGAGTACTCTTGTAAAGATGGACAGCTGTTGTCATTCTGAAGCCTTAGTCTTGGTGACTTGCAAACATCTGGGTGCCTTCAACAGAAAAACAGGCCTGAAGTATTGATGCTGTTGCCAAAACTACTAGTATTGAGCAAAACAGTCCTGATATTGTTCCAACTGAACTGAAGTTCTAGACTGTGCACAAAAGCGCATGAGGTGTTGGGCATCCCTTATAAAGCAGAAGGGTCACTTCCCTAGCTGTTACCAGGGAAATGCCCACTGTATTCCCTAGAATAGCACCAGTTAGCAAGTCAGTTTGTAGATAATTATATTTTCTTTGGAATTGGGCATTATTTTTCAGGAGAAAAGAACAGTGACACACATACATGGCAAATTAAATTGTCTCTCATTGTATTGAGGCACATTAAATTGTCTCTCATTGTATTGAGGCAAATTAAATTGTCTCTCATTGTATTGACATTAAGGTAGACAACCCAAGGTCATTTTGGCCCACATAAGCAACAACGAGGTCTTATTCATAACTGCTGCAGTAAAGGTTTCTATGGACCCCTGTAAAAAATGTATATTTTATATGTACTTATGATTTTGTATATTTTATATCTCTTATGATGTTTAAGCATAAAACATGTATCTGTAATTGTCTTTCAATGTGGAGCTTTTCTCCCCAGGCCTCTGCTGAAAAAGGGCCTTTGGCCCAGTCGGCACCCCTGGTTATACAAATGTAAAATAAAAAATAAATATCCCTAATCTTGGTACCAGAGAGCGGCAACTGACTTGACATTTTCTCCTTATTCAGTCTTGAGTACATTACTACTGTGTCTGACAATAAAAATCCCTTTAACTAGGGATTTATAGGGCTTTATGATTTGAGACAGGTCTGTGTGACCTTAGGGGTTCAGACTTCCAGTTTCAGTGATTGCCTACTGAGGTGTATGACGATACAAGCATAGGTGTCAATCTTAGTCTGTCCATAGCTGGTTGAGGTTTTCTATATGGGTACCTAACAAGCTTAAGAAGAATATTTTTGAATTCTTCAACATATGTAGGTGTAGTGGTATGTTATTTACTGACAGTGTTTTATGTATTGAGATTTACCTCCATATCAAATATTTAACTGCATCACTCAAGGACTGAGTTAGAAATAGTTCCTATACTATCTCACGATGCCTATTGCTAACAGACTGACCAGGTAAAAAGTGAGAACACCTTCCAGGATGATAGGTGTTGATTTGCTTGTGTCTTGTTAGGGTACAGATATAGGTGAAATGCTAAACCTGCTGGTAAGTAAAGTTATCGCTGATTTGTGTATTACTGTAGTTAACTGAGAATAAGTTAATTAGTTCAAGAAATGTGTTTTAGTCCTACAGCCTTTGAGGAAAACAAGCTCCATAAAATGAAGGTTGAAGTCCAGAATTCTCTTAAAAATATCAACATTAAGTTAAGATCATACAGAAATTGGTAAATGATGCCGTGAAATAGGTGAAGCTTGATTAATGAAATTTTATATTAACTTAAGCCTGTTGATACCAACTCCAAAATTTAAATCTTTGTGCCTTAAACAACTAAGGCATATCCTGCAATTCGAAATTCAAGAGACTTCTGAGTTCAACACTCCTAAACACCTTTTAGGCAAGAACCATTTTGCCCCTATAGTGTCTACAAGGTAATGAAAATATTTTAAGTATAGCCAAATAAATGGTGTTAAACCATGAATCATCTTCTTGAACTTTCTTTGAACTTTCTCAATTCTTGTTAAATCCTTCTTTAAGTAAATACAGAAATAGTTGTTATAGTCCACATACGGTCTTTTAAATGTCTTGTATAAATTGACCATATTGTCTGTTTCTAATTCGAGCTTTTCTCCTCGGGCCTCTACTGAAAATGGACATATATCCAGCTAGACTAGCCCGGTTAACAAATGTAAAATAAAAAATAAAATAAAATAATTGAAGAAAGCATTACAAGCATAGCCACATGAGCTAATGATTTATTAATGCTAGTATCTAAGTTAGAAAAATTAAGGTCATTAGAATTTACAGTACCTAAATCTTTATATTGGGAAACCTTGTACAAATACACATCTTACAAGACTATATTATCTTTGGTTTACCAAAACACATCAGCTAAGGCCTACATCTTATGCCCATTTACTAATCTTACCAAAGTATTAACTAAATTCTACAAAATCATTTTTATTATATATAGCAAAACCAATTTTACAATCATCTATGTATTTGTTTACTCAAAGAGACCTATTCAGTGGTATTGTAGAAAACAAAATTGAAGAGTATAGGACTGAGCACAGAGCACATAAACTCACCTCACTGAATTTTCATTGCAGTGGAAGTATGCCCTTTCAGAATGACATGATATCTATCTAAAACCCAGTTATATTTCTATTTGATAATGAAAGGATTATAATACAAATTATGTAGTATTTTACACACACACACACACACACACATATATATATATATATATATATGTGTGTGTGGTAGTGAAATGCTTTTGTTAAAACTAAATAGACCACACCACAGGCAAAACCAGTATTAGTATTAAGGGTAACTTGATCGTAAAAAACAATCAAGTTAGTCAGTCCAGATCATCCCTTTAAGAACTTATGCTTACAAATACCCCCAGTATTTTGACAGCTATCCTTACATTGCATAAGAACAATGATGTATCTCTCAAAGCATTTACAGATTATGGAGGTGAGACTAACAGATATATAATTATTTGCACCCAAAGCATTACCATTCTTTAATATTGGTATAATAAACAATGTTTTCCATAAAGGTTGAACTACATTATTATGCTGTAGTTTGGTAAAAATAATAGAAAAAATGGGTATTAATATACTTTCCAAGTTTTTAATCAGCGTAGCTGTTCTATTATCAAGAGCTATTGAAGTATTATTTCTAATTTCCTGAAAAGAATCATGAATTATTGACTATTATCTGAGGACAGATACGAGACACATTAAAAGTTTTTGTCAAGTCTTCCTTAATACCCATATTGTACTCAGTACTAAACAAATGGTTAATAAAAATATTGTCAATCTTATCTGTAGGTATAACAACTTTATAAAATTATATTAATGATTTATTGTTTTTTTCACCTTGTAAATGAATTGATATAATTATAATAGGTATTTTTATTAGATCAAAATGACTGCATTTCATACCTAGTCTTTTCTATTTTAAGAAGGTTCTGCAAATTCTTTGTTGACTTAAGTACAGTTTTATTGTTAGAAGTAGATATCTTTTTGTATAAATAAAAACAATGTTTTTTCTTCCTATATAGTTGTATTAGGGAGATTATAATAGGAAATTTGTTTGAGTAGTTTTCACCCTTTCCTTTAATATTTGTTGAAATATGCCATATCCATATCCATATTTATCTGTAGCAGATATATTCCAGTTGACCTGAAGAATATACTTTTTTAATATTTTCAAGCTCCAGAAACCTCAGGTTAAATTTTTTGATAGTATGTTAGAGAGAGAAATTGTCCTATGAAGAGAAAATAATGGAATTATCAGCCTTACCTAAAGGTGGACCTATTTTCACATTAGTAATCATTTCAGGAATATTGGAGGCCACTAAATTTAAGATGGTATTACCTCTAGTTCTCTCTGTCACTACCTGTGTTAAATGGTTGAAACTCAGCAATCCATTAATTGCTTTCAGTATAAATTGTACTTACTATATTCATGCCAATTAATATAAGGATAATTAAAATCCCCAATGAAAGAAATGTTCATGGAGTTGAGATATTTATCAATACCATCTACAAATGCTTTGTGGGCACTGTTATCCATACAAGGTTTATGACAGCATACTAGAAATCTCAAAGCATCAGAAATTGAAAAAATATTCACAACAACAATTTCCATATTATTATTATTATCTAAACTACCGACGAAGGTATTGAACTGCGAACATAAACAAGGATGCCATTCCCCTGGAATTGTCTCTACTACACTTGTAGCAATTATAAGTAGTAAAACAAATATCAAGAGAAGACCAGGCTTCGGTAATGCCTATGAAACTTAAACATTCCTTAGACAACAATAAATGGTTTGTTATATTTATTGCCTATACTTTGGGCATTACACAAATAACATATCAACATATTAAATCCTTTTTTTCCTTACTCCATGTGTTTGGAAGTCCCCAAAAAAGATGAAATATGTACCATTAATCTAAATGAAAAAAAAAAAAACAGAACCGTATTGACTTGAAAGAATGTTTAGCTATGATAAACTTTATATATACATATATATATATATATATATATATATATATATATATATATATATATATATATATATAAACTAGGTCCCAGCTGCCCAAGCCGGTTGATAAATAAGGTAACCTTGGTATAACAATAATCTTGACCATCTCATGGAAGGTACTTTTTCATCAAAATATACTGAAATGTTACATTTCTCTGTTGTTTCTCGAATACCTAGAGTTGGTTGTTTCATTAAATTTTAATGGTATTAATCATAAGTCATCAGCACCAGCATTTAGGATCAAGTGTCTATATCCTATCGTTCCTTCAATTATTTTATGAAGTTAAAAGGAATGTCAAATAAGTTTAGTCCTGGGAGGAAAGTGTTGTTCTAAATGGATCTAAATCAGATAATTTCCTAACACTGTTTTAATAAGGCGTCACCTAGTAAGAAATAAAAAAATAAAAGTGGACTTCTTAGTAATTAGACCAAACTGCTAACAGGACTGTTAAAACAATGCAAGACATAATAGCAACAGAAGAGAAATAACCAGAAATAAAAATGAGAGCCAGTAAAGTATTACTATGCAGATTTTTAGACAGCCTAAAATCAGGAAAAAAAAGTAACTGTTTAAATGCAAAACAGTCCAGGAGAAGAAAACCAGTAAAAACAGTCTGAGCAGTGAACTAGTAAAAAGAAAGCAACAAAACAAATATAACAAAAACAACTGAGTAAATCCAATGGTACACAGCTGGAATTAGAATAATATAAAAGAAGCTTACCTTATAGATGACCATTGCACAAATAGTGCAGATATCGGGCTGTATAAAATGTAACCTGGTCATTGTTACAGGACTAAGCAGCAGGTCAAAGGTATTCTACACTCAGATGCTGAGTCACAGACATTATAAGGATACATAAAGCAGTCTTTGGAGTAGTTTACAACTTTTGTAATCCTATCCATACTGTGTAGACTTGTGTAAGATGTTTGAGATGGATGATGGTGGCATCACAAGGGAGGAGACAGAGTTCCCCGGTGCAGAGAAGGTAGTACTTGATAGCTAATCATATATATATATAGAGAGAATATTTTTTACACAGCAAAAGGCATGGATTTCAGACTATTTGTTGAATTGGTATGTGAACAGCTTGTTAACAGCTCAGCAAAAAAAAAAAAAAAAAAAGAGCAACAAGCTGCAGAAGCATTCCAAATTTAAAATCCAGACAGTCCTAGGCAAAAGAGAAGCCAGCCAAATACTGAAGTCTCATAGGTGTGTATTAGGCTAATGGCCCTGGGGCCTTTACAAGCCTAGCCCATAGAACTGCACTGGCATTGTGCCACACGTTCTTAGTTCCTAGTGCCTCTATCTAGTAGAGCCATTGGTGTGATCTCTGGGATGAACTTTCTATTTCCCATCCACTCATCAAGATTTCTCTTGAAGAGGGCTAATGAGGTGCTCTGCTTGACATGTATGGGAAGTCTATTCCAGAGCATGGGCAGTTTCTGGGTTATGAACCTGTCCCTCCAGCATGTTCTGTTGATTGTAGTAATGAGGTTGAGGTCTCTGGAGTGTGTGGTGAGGAGGGATTGGGATTTCTTTAGATGTAGCATTTCTAACATAGCTGGGTCAGACATGGCTTTGTAAGTCAAGCAGAGATCACCTCTTAGTAGATGATACGAGACAGAGAATAGTTGGAGTTGGTTTTTAGTCTGTCCATGTAGGACGTGTTTTAGGCCTAGGATCCACTTTGTGAGGTACTTTAATGGCCTCTCTAGCTGTTGCAGGTGTCTAGTGAGGTACATGCCAAATGGGGCATTATACTCTATCACTGGTCTAATGAGGGAAGAGTCAAGAAAAATGATGACCTCTTTCTTTCTGGATGCAAAACCGTTGGTAATGAGATATGCTACATAGAAGGACTTTCTGACCACAGTGGCAATGTGGTGGTCGAAGGAGAAGTTGCTTTCAACCTGTGTCCCCAGATCTCTTATAACACCTGCAGTGTTCTCCCAGCAATGTGATAATTAGTGGGAACTGAGTTTTTCTCGAAGGGGATGACGACACATTTTTTGGCATTAAGCTTAAGGCCATGGTTTCGACACTAGTCATTGGTCTCAATGAGGCCTATCTGTAGGATGTCTGCATCACTTGGAGATTTAATAATGGCTCCCAGCTTGCAGTCATCTGCAAATTTGGTCAGCCAGAATCCCTCCATGTTGGCCTGACTTCTGAGATGTAGATGCCAAACAGGAGAGGACCCAGGACCGATCCCTGTGGGACTCCACTTGTGACTGGTCACCAGTCTGACTTGGAGTCCACTACTTTCACACTGTGTGTTTTATCTGTGAGCCAATTTGCAACTCACCTAATGATATAGAGGTTGATGCCTAGTTTTGTGAGTTTATCAATAATTCCTGAGTGAAGAATGGTATTAAAGGCCTTGGCCAGATTGAGGTAGGCTGTATGAACTGCCTTACCTTCATCCACCTCTCTGGTGACTGACTCAAAGAAGTCAACCAGGTTGAACAGGCATGATCTACCTTTCACAAAACCAAATTGCATTGGTTCTAGAGTTGGTGATTCCCTATATCCTTGTTAATTAGGTCCATGATGATGCGCTCCATAGCCTTGCATATCAGACTCATCAGACTAATGGGGGCGGTAATTTCCAGGGTCTGTAGTCGCTCCTGCTTTATGGAGTGGGATGACTGTTAGTTCACCGTTCGGTAGGGACAAAACCTGAGGTGAGCCTGTGAGTGAAGAGAGCACACGGATGTGGTGCCAGCTCACTTTGTAATTCATGTAGAACACAGCCAGGGATATTATCTGGTCCCATGGAAGCTGTATTCTTGGCCTTAGACAATGCAGCTTTAACCTGTGCTGCAGTAATGCAGGGTGCCTGGCATTCTTCCAGTATTGAGATTAGTCCTTTAGGGGGGAGAGAGGGGTAAAGTTGTCACTGAATCTGTAGGCCAGTATGTTGGCAATATCTGTTGGCTCAGTATAGGAGGTACCATTGTACAGTAACTCAGAGCAAATCTGGGTATTGCCATGGAGATTCTTGATATAACTAAAGAAGGCTTTGTGGTTGTTTTTGGTGTCTACCACAATTCTGCCTTCATAGCTGGCTTTGGTTGTTTTGATGAAGGATCTCAACTTTTTTTGCAACAGTTTCTTCCTTCTGTTGTAGAGTTTATTAATGGCAGGGGACCACCAGACTTGTTTCTGTTTTTTGCAGGAGAGTGTCTTGGTTCTGTTGGGTATGGCTAGTTCCATGCATTTATGAATGTGTTCATACAGTGCATAGGTGATTCGGCAGTCATGCATCTATTTTCCATTGGCATGGGTGCCGTGTAGTTAGCCACCTCTGTTTTTAGGAGTCCAAAGTCAACTTTGGAGATGTTTTTCATGGTGGATACCTTTGTTGGGGGGTGTGGGTGAGATATGGATTTCTGTGGTGATTAGTTTATCGTCTGATCTAACCAGGGAGAAACTGACTATTGGGATAGAGCAACGGTTGCCCATGTTAGTAATAACCAGGTCAAGGATTTTGCTTCCTCTAGCGAGGGTAAGAATGAGCTAGTTCAGGGCATTGCAATTGATGAATTCCAGGAAGTGCTGCGCCAGTGCATTGGTGCTTGAGTAGCTTTCCTAGTTGATGGAGGGGTAGTTGAAGTCTCCTAGTATGAGAGTGTTGGGTTGGATAGTGATAGATTCCAGGGTGCTTAGGAACATGGAGTGAGAGTCTAGGGACATGGTTGGGGACCTATAGCAGGCTATAACCTGGATCGCAGTCTTACCCAATGTTAGTTGTACATGCTGTATCTCAGATGCGTTATGCTGGGCTACTAGTCTGGACGTGTGCATATCCTTTATGGATATGGAGACACCACCACCTTTGGAGCTTTGGTCCATGTTTCGGGGCCGAAAGGTGTGGTATGAGTTATAGACTTGGTAGCTCAGGGGTGCTTTCTGCCACTTTAAACCAGGTCTCTGTTATAGCACCAATGTCAGTGTTCTCCATTTTGAGGAGTGCTTTGAGTGAGTGCATCTTGAGATTTAGACTTCTAGTGTTGAGAAGCATGACCCTCAGAATGCATTTATTTATAGCTGTTACGGTGGTAATTTAGTCTTTGGAACAGTGCCTAAAAAAGGCACTATAGGGGTGGCAAGATCCTTAGCCAGTACCCGGATCAAATGTCATACACTCCTTCCAAAGAGTTGAGCTGAATGAGCACCTTTGCTCTACCTATCATAAAAAGTGAATTGACAACCACTCCATACAGATGCAAGCAACTAACTGTCTCAGGCATTGTGGAACTATAATGGTGACATAGATGAATTAGGGTTTAATTGTAGAGTTAGCAAAGTGATTTACAAAAGCAGAACAACTTATTCTTTAATTAGAGCTATAGCTGGAATTTGAATGAGTGTACATTGACAATAGGTTTCACTAACAGGGGTATGGAGTTTGAAAATTTGGGGATGCAGATGCCCACAGTGTGGTTGGATTTAGTTATGGCAGTAGTGATTTATCTGTAGAACACAACACTCTATTTGGAAAGTAAAGCTTTGATAATTAAATTTATAGCCTGCTGACTTTTAGGTTTATAAACGAGGGAGCCTACAGGATTTTTTGCAGGCGGTGCAAACCCAGAGCTCCCCCAAATCAGCCCATCCCCACACACCCCTCAGCCATTCCCATGTCCCATTATTTGGCTATTTCTCCCCAGTTGCCATAAACACTGTTCAAAACTCTGTGTGCATACTGTTTATGCTTTACTTCTACAATGATTACAGATATTTGGATTTAATTTACAACTTTTATTTCAAATTATTAGCATAAACACTGAAAGGCATATGCTAAACAAAGCAATAGTGTTACAATGAAAACAGACTTTGCATTAAAACTTCCCTACCTTTGGAACTCACATTCACTGAAACAGCATTGAAACCCACATTCAGAGAAAATACATCTGGCCAGTGGCAGGTTAAGTTTACCTTTGGGTATCGTAGGCCCCTTGCACACATTTTTAGGACCATACAAAAGTTCTTTGATTTACCTTACTGATTGTACTAATTCTAATATATAATAATTTTATATCCCTTGTGTAATACAGTACCACTTGTTAGTGTGTTTTCAATTTATAGTTTTGAACATTTTTCCCAGTAAGCAATGAAACCAAACATATGAACCAATAATGACAAACTGGCCAATTCAGAACATTTCAACCATAAAAGGCCACTCAAACATCTGTCATTACAATCCACCAATACCAGTCAATATTCACAATATCTGCAGAAGTAAAAGTCATCTGAATGATTCCACATTAAAGAGATCAGAAACTAATGAACAGGTTGTTGCTAGAAAACAACTTTATATTTCAGCATTTCATCTACAAATTCACTGCCTGCTGCCCTTGAAGAATAAATTGCCTATGTTACATTAAAACATGGTAAGCTGGTATATTGCAATAGGGAGTGGGTGTCAAGCTGAAAAACAGGTTCATAGTTAGTAGGCATCTTATCCAAAGGAGGGCATACTAAGGATTGCAGCACCCAACCCCCTGAAAATACAAGTCTACATGCTGTGAAAGTAGAACCTACAGCCCTCTGCATCAAAATGCAAGTAACACTGCTTTAAAATTCTATAACACAATAGTGATACCATTTGCTAAACAAAACAGTTGCACATTTTAAGCAGACTTAGCATGAGCAGCAATAAACTTCTCTTCCCTTGAAGCTCACACTTCCTTGTAAATGCACTTAGGTTCATAGTTTAGTACTAAGCTAACTGCCCTTCCGAGCCATTTTAAGCCAAGCCAGTCATCCCTTGTGAGACTCAAACCCTGCACTTTGGGTTTGTAAGGCAAATACCTTAGCCATTAAGCCACCCACCCAACTTGAAAATAAATTCCACCTGCTAACTCTAACGCTCTTACATACACACAGACATCAACCTCTTATTGCAAGAAATCTGGACAAAGTCTAAAATAAATAGGGACAGATTATAAATAGTGCCCTCATGAACTTAGAAAATTGCTAGAATAACAGGGTTTTTGTTAGTATGCATTTTTCTAAAGGATGTGACATCTGAAATGCAAATGTCTGTCACTATTTAGCAACTTCCATCTTTTTAGGAGGAATATGAGGCAAAAATCTGGACATTCTGCAAAATCCTGTACAGCTGAGAGGTATGCTACATCCTCTTACACGCGCACCATACCTCTCAATCTCTTATTACAAGAAATCTGGACAAAGCCTGTTATAATGTTCGGGACAAAGGCCCAAAACTAGGGAAATATTTAGAAAGTTGCTAGACTAACAGGATTTGTGTTAGTATGCGTATTCTGAAGGATATGAAGTCTGAACTCAAATACATGTTATTTAGAAATTGTAATCCTTAGCTCATCCCAGTGATTTGTCAAAAAAAGAATTTTTATGAGGAACAGACCAAAAATATAAGGCACAAATCTGGACATTCTATGAAAATCTGTACAGTTGAGAGGTACGAGTCACATACATCCCTCTACCTCCTTAGAAAGTGGATAGAACACATTTTGCATTAGTATGTGTTTTCTGAAGGCTATGAAGTCTAAAGCTCAAATGTCTGCCATTATTTTCTGATGTCAGTCCTCAACAAAGTACCAGAAAAACACAATTTTATGAGGAACAAACCCAAAATATTAGGCAAAAATCTTGATAACTGTGAGTTATGAACCCCCCTCCCTCTTACACACACTCCTATCTCCCTCTTACTTGCACATGTACACACACACACACACACACACACACACACACACACACACACACACACACACACACACACACACACACACACACGCACACACACTCACATACACTCTCTCTCTTACCATACCTCTCAGTCTCTTATCACAAGAAATCTGGACAAAGCCTGTTATAATGTTGAGGACAAAGGCCCAAAACTAGGGTCGCATTTATAAAGTTGCTTGAATAACAGGATTTATGTTAGAATACATATTCTGAAGGATATGAAGTCTGAAACTCAAATGTCTGCCATTATTTTCTGACTTCAGTCCTCAATGAATTACCAGAAAAGCACAATTTTATGAACCACAAATATTAGGCAAAAATCTTGATAACTGAGAGGTATGAACCGTCCCTTTACACACACTCCTACCTCCCTCTTACTTACACACACACATACACAAACCTACCTACTTCTTACATGCACACATACACAGACCTACCTATTGCTTACACACACACAGCCATACCTACTACTTACACACACACACACACACACACACACACACACACACACACACACACACACACACACACACACGCGCAGAGCTCTATCTTTACCTACCTGCCTACTTCTTGAATACTGGCATACACACCCCTACCTACTTACCTACTTCTCGCATCCCCACACCCCTGCCTACCTACCTTCCTCTTACATCCACACACCCCTGCCTACCTATTTCTTACACACACCCCTCTTAAACACATACATGCATACACCAGCCTCTCACTTGTACATTCCTCAGTAGTTCAAATGTCTTCTGGAATTCAAATTCTGTGCTGCCGTGGAAGATGTAGACATAAAACATCAGTAGTACAGTTGTAGATGATGAAAACAGGTTGCAAACACCTGTACCATCTGTGCGACTGGATGCAAAGGACATTCTTAAAGAAGAATGTCCTTAAAAAAAAAAAAAAAAAAAAAAAAAAATTTTAAATTAAAATTAATGTCCCAGCCAGCCTGTTCCGGAGGGGGGTGGGGTGCAAGTGCATCCCTTTGCACCTGCCCGTGGGCGCTCTTGTTGTTTATAAATCAACTTACAGGTTTTTACACATTGCAATACTGTTAGCTATGTGGCAATTTAATCCAATTCAGATTCTTGATTACTTGAGAAATTATGATGATATAAATATTTTCCTATTCAAATTTCATGTTCATAGTTGAAGGTATACCTGAGTTCAGGTCCGAGCCCCTGTTTGTACACTAATTCCACATTTGCACAGTTTAGTGACATCTTAAAAATATTCATAGATTTGGAATTATGTTATGAATTTGGAGGTAATTCCAGAAATGAGCAATGCTGTAAGAAGTGAATTTGAAGCATCTTACAGTTCTGGAACAAACGATGGTTAACAGATTGCTATCCTTTAACAACTAACTCCTCAGAGTGTAAACTATAACCATAATCTGTCGCTTATAAAGCAGTAGTGAATGGGAAATGAATCCAGGTATTGAAGACTGTCAAAACAATTAATATGTTTAATACCACATGTGCACCCAATACATTTTCTTTGTACATCCTGAAGGAAAATTAGATTACACTTTGGACAGGAGAATCAGATTACACTTAGGACAGGAGAAAAATATAAAATGTGTCTAAATTTGCATAACATAAGTTAAGATAATTTTCTAAGTAAATCAGAAGAATTAGACTTCCGAAAATGTCAGTACATTCTTTTAGATTTTTTTTATTTGACCGCTGAAGCATTGGCTTTAAAATTCGGTTTGGGGTCGATTTAGACCCAAGATCTTTAAATAAGAAAGTACTCCCAATAGACATAAACCATAGTAAGATGTGACAAATGATTTCCAGTGGCCACAAAGTCATCTAATTTAATTTACTGAAATTGATTAAACTTATTCCAATTTAGACATTTTACTTCACTTGAAAGATAATTAATGAACATATAATCTGTGTAATTAGTAATAATTTCTTAACTTGATATCCGTGCATTTGGCAATTCAATAATTTTAGACACAGGCTAAAAAGAAAAATTATGTTGGCAAGTGCTAAACCTAAAATAGACCCCTGAAGGGATCCCTAAGTGAACATCAGCCTGATGCAAATAGTATCTGTCTTTTAGAAAGTCATGAGTTAATCCACTTTAACATGAAGTTATTAATACTAAGTTTCATCATGTATTCTATAATAATTAAATGTGGCATACTGTTGAATGCTTTGGAGATATCTAAATGTACCACAATAATGGCAGGTCTGTTATCCACAGCTTTATTAACATGATAATAAATGATTAGACAAGTAGATATAAAATGATTTTTCATAAAGCCTTGTTGATAGATATCCAGTACAACACAGTACTGGGGATTACCATCAAGTAAGTTCAAATGGCATCTTTTGAGGCATTTGCAAATCAAAGAAGTTTGACTGAGTTGACAGTAATTGTCCACAATGTAATAACTTACATTTTTATAAATTGGAATGATGATAGCCTTTTTCCAAGAATGGTACAATGCAATTTTGCAAGAGTGTTAAAAATAATAAATCGTGTGGAAACCATATGTTAGCCTTGATATTTAATATACCAGATATAAAAATGTCAGTCAGGTGTACATCATATTTTATTTTTCTTAAGGAAGCCTTAACCATGTTTTTATTAATATGAGGAATAAGAAACCATCTGAACTATGGTGGCTGTTATCTTGTGAATTCAGAGTGCAAGATGCCTATACAAGTAGGGCAAGCTGGGATGGGAAGGTTGCTGTAGGTATCTAGGGTTAATGAAGTGCTTGGAAAAACACTGGCAGTTTCTACAGGGTTGTTAATTAAAGTACCAGTGTTAGAAAGAGGACTTGTATGGGTGTAACAACCACAATCAGAATGCATATAACGTATTGCAAGAAACATTTCATCATAATTTGTCTTACATTCATGAATTACTGATTATTTTTCTACAGGCTGCACTGAAGTT
Source organism: Protopterus annectens (assembly GCF_019279795.1). Taxonomy (NCBI): domain Eukaryota; kingdom Metazoa; phylum Chordata; order Ceratodontiformes; family Protopteridae; genus Protopterus; species Protopterus annectens. Next base: position 753,748,499 of record NC_056750.1, read on the forward strand.
ACATTCAACCTTTATAATAACTGATCAATCACTTGCCTTCTGACAATATGCAAATTATATACTGGAATTATTACAGAGCTCATAAGCATAAAAAATATTGCCAATTGAACAAAAAAAGGAATAGTCATGGGGAACAAAGGATCATTTCTTGCTAAATAAAGCTATAAAATGTTCTTCCCTGTTTTACAACTCCCCAAGTATCTAAGCATGGAGAGATTATTAATAAAAAAATAAAATAAAATAAAATTGACAGCATTCCACATATTGGATGATTGCAGATGTATAAGATACACACTATATGGATCTATTACATTTCAGTGAGTATAAAGCAGGTGCAAATCTCTTCACAGCTAAATCATGATAAAGGGCAAATTATTATCCCAAAGATGCAAATTCAGACAGGGATATTCCATCGATTCCTTGCCACTACTGCTGCTTTGACTTGCCATTAAGATGGTTGCTTAACAGATTTGGATGGGGTTACAATCTGCTTCCTGGAAATCAGCCTTGTTTAAAGACTTCTCGTCTCCCTTTTCTGGATGACTTAAAATTGAATAGTTCAGATGAGGAGTTGAAAATGCAACTACAAAATGGTTAAAACTTCTTCAGCTCATATGACATCATCTAGTCTTGATAAATGTGCAAAAGGAACATTTAAAAAACATTTAAAAAACACGAAAGCTGTAGCACTAGGAAATAAATCAGCCTTGGACAAGTGTAATATGAAGGTACTTAGGCAGGAAGGCATGCATAAATATCTGGAAATAGATTAAGGGTAAACAATAAAACATGAACAAATGAGAGTGAAGCTCAGTAAGGAATACATCAGTAAAGTAAGACTAATATTGAAAGCTGCCTTGACACCTAGGAATAAAGTTCAAGCTATTAATTAATTTTTCTTCATGTTCTAACTTACAGCTATGGGGTGATTGAATACTTTTTGGTGCCAGTCAGTCAATTGCACATGAAAGCAAGAAAAATGCTTTATGCTTAACTGCTTTATTTATATATATATATATATATATATATATATATATATATATATATATATATATATATATAAAGTGTATACCAATTATATATTCCTTGCTGTAAAAGAGGTATGGGCCTCCTGTAAATTGATAGTATGTATAGATCTGCATTCATAGGACTGCATTTACTTATCTGCTGATCATGTCAGATTCAAATCTAGTGAAAATTTCAAAACCGGAGGAGAAGCCATCTATCTTGGATGGCATATTTTGTAAAGTTAACAGAAGAATTTCAGAATAAAATGAAAATGGAAATCAAACCTGAAATAGACAAAAATTAGACAGCAACTGAAATGTGCTAAAAAACAAATGAAAGACTATAAGGAAGGGATAAGATGAGAAGAAAAACAAAGTGCAAAATCCACAGATACATTGGCAAGTACAGCAATGTCCTGAAACAACCTCATGTTGACCAAGATTTGACATAGGAATGGCTCAGGGGAGGTGAATTGAAATTAAATGTTAAAAGGCTAATAATGGTGAACCAGGATAGTGAAGTATGTACATATTGGTTTGCAAAGTCAATTGAAAACAGTTTTGAAACAGACTAACGCAGGCTGTGTAAAACAGAGCTAGGAACAGTTGCACGTCTTGTTGCTGGGTATGATATACTGATGGCAGAGGGCCTGTATACTGAAAGGCATAATAATGTAGCAAGATTGCTACATCTGGGGATTGTGCAAACACTACAATGTAGTAGTAGTAAAAAAGAATTGTGCTAAGTAAAACGTTTTGTTCATTCAGCCTGTGAGTGCTCGTGTTTGTTTTTTGCCACTTGTAGTTCTGCCTGAATGATTTCTTCATTTTTATTTGATCTGTTACTCCTACTACTGTTGGAACTGTCTGGGTATATTTCTATGACATTGCTCTGATTTCTGCTTGAAAATCATGGAATTTTAGGATTTTATAATCAGGGGTGTAGCAGTTTCAGTGGTCAGTGCTACTTTTGTGTTTTCATGGGCTACTATATCTGTTTTTTTCACATCTATTTTGTTTGCACTGCTGGTAGTGGTGATAGACATCATCATCATTCTTTATAATGCTTTGTTCATAGGTGTGTACTAGGCTAATGACCCTGGAGCCTTTACAAGCCTAGCCCAAAAAAATTGCCCAGGCACAGTGCCCCCTATCCAGTAGAGCAACTGGAGTGATCCTTGGGGTGAACTTTGTTACCCATCCACTCATTATTTCTCTTGCAGAGGGCCAGTGAGGTGCTCTGCTTGACATGAATGGGAAGCCTATTCATGAGTATGGGCAGTGTTTGAGAGATGAACCTGTCCCTCCAGTATAATCTGTTAATTGTGGTAATGAGGTTGTGATCTCTGGAGCATGTGACGTGTGGGGATTGGGATTTCTTCAGGTGAAACATTTCAAGTAGGGCTGGGTCGGACATGGCTTTGTAAGTCGAGCAGAGATCACCTCTAAGTAGATGATAAAGAGAATGAGAACAGCTGAAGTTTCTTGAGTCTGTCCATAGGTCCATAGGTTCATAGGTTCATAGGTTGGTACTAGGCTATCAGCCCTAGGGCCTATACAAGCCTAGCCATAACAATTCCCTGGCTATTTCTTCCCACACTATTTACTTCCCTGGACCCCTGTCTAGTAAGACATGTGTTTAAGGCCTAGGATCCTTTTTGTGAGGTACTTTTCTGGCCTCTTCAGCTGTTGTAGGTGTCTGATCAGATACATGCCAAACAGCGCATTATATTCGATGATTGGTTTAATGAGGGATGAGTAGAGAGGGATGACCTTTCTTCCTGGATGTGAAACCTTTGGTTATAAGATGTGCCATGTAGAAGGAATTTCTGACCACAGCAGCAATGTGGTGGTTGAAGGTGAGGTGGCTGTTAACCTGGGTGCCCAGATCTCTTATGGCCCCTTCAGTGTTCAGTGGGCTCCCATCAATGTGGTAATTCATGGGAACTGAGTTTTTTCCACAGGGGATGATAACGCATATTTTGGCATTAAGCTTCAGGCCATGTTCCGACACTAGTCATTGGTCTCAGAGAGGCCCTTTTGTAGGATGTCTGCATCACTTGGGGAGTTGATAATGACTCCTAGCTTGGAGTCATCAGTGAACTTGGTCAGCCAGAGTCCTTCTGTGTTGGCCTGGACTTCTGAGAAGTAGATGGTAAACAGGAGAGTGCCCAGGACCAAGCACTGTGGGACTCCACTCGTGACTGGTCGACAGTCTGACTTGGAATCTGCAACTTTCACTCTGAGGGTCCTGTTTGTGAGCCAATTTGCAACCCACCTAATAGTGTAAGTATTGATGCATAGTTTGGTGAGTTTATTAATGATACCTGAGTGGGGATTGGTATCAAAGGCCTTCCAGGTTGAGGCAGGCTGTATGCACTGCCTTACCCTCATCCACAGCCTTGGCAACTGCCTTGAAGAAGTCAACAAGGTTCAGCAGGCAGGATCTCCTCTTGATAAAGCCAAAACTGTGTGGGATCAAGAGTTTGGAGATCACCTGTATCTTTGTTAAGCAGGTCCAGGATGATGCGCTCCATAGCTTTGCATACTAGACTCGTCAGGCTAATGGGGCAATAGTTCCCAGGGTCTGTAGTTGCTCCCCCTTTATGGAGCGGGATGACTGTAGCAGTGCGCCATTCATTAGGGACAGAGCCTGAGGTAAGGCTGTGATTGAACAGAGCACACAGATGTGGTGCCATTTTGTTTTGTAGCTCATGTAGGATGCAGCCAGGGATATTATCAGATCCCACAGATGCTGTATTCTTGGCTTTGGACAATGCAGCTTTTACCTGTGCTGCAGAAATGGTGGGTACCAGGCTTTCTTCTGGTATTGTGATAGGGCCCTGTGGGGGAGAGGGGTAAAGTTGGTACTGAATCTGTCGGCCAGTATGTTCACTATATCTGTTGGCTCAGTATAGGAGGTGCCATTGTGCAGTAACTCAGAGCATATCTGGGTATTGCCTTGGAGGTTTTTGATATACCTATAGAAGGCTTTATGGTTGTTTTGGTGTCAACTGCAATTCTGCCTTCATAGCTGGCTTTAGAGGATTTGATAAGGGATCTCAGCTTTTTGTTGAGACTGATCAGAGAGGTTTTCCAGTCTTGTGACTTAATTTTTTTTCTGGAACAGTTTCTTCCTTCTGTTGTAGAGTTTATTGATAGCTGGGCACCACCAGATTGGTTTCCTTTTTTGGAGGAGAGCATCTTAGTTCTTTTTGGTATGACAAGGTCCATGCATTTGTGTACATGCTTGTACAGTGCATTGGTGTATGATTCAGTAGTCATACAGCTATTTTTCATTGACATGGGTGCAGAGAAGTTAGCCACCTGTGTTTTTAGGAGCCCAAAGTTGGCTTTAGAGAAGTTTTTGAGGGTGGTCACCTTAGCGGGGGTTGTAGGTGAGATAGAGATTTCCATGGTGATCAGCTTGTGGTTGGATTTAACCAGGGAGGAATTGACTATAGGTGTGGAGCAATGGTCTCCCATGTTGGTGATAACCAGGTCGAGGATGTTGCTTCCTCTAGTGGGGGTCAGAATGAGCTGGTCCAGGGCATTGGAACTGATAAATTCCAGAAAGCATTGGCCCTGTACATTGGTACTTGAATAGTTTTCCCGGTTGATGGAGGGGTAGTTGAAGTCACCCAGTATGAGAGTATTGGGTTGGACCTTGATATATTCCGGGGTGCTTAGGAACTTGGAGTGAGAGTCTAGGGATGTGTTTGAGGTTCTGTAGCAGGCTATGACTTGCATCACCATCTTACCCAGTGTTAGTTGTACCTGAAGTATCTCGGATGCATTATGCTGGGCTTTCAGTCTAGAAGTGTATGTCTCCTTTAAGAATATGGAGATACCAACGCCTTTGGAGCTTCCAGCCATATACTGGGGCTGAAAGGTATGGAATGAGTTGTAGCCTGGGAGCACAGGGGGGCTTTCTGCCTTTTTAAACCAGGTCTCAGTTACAGCACAGATGTCGGCATTTTCCATTTTGAGGAGAGCTTTGAGCAAGTGCATATTGAGATTTAGACTTCTAGCACTGAGCAGCATGACCTTCAGATTGCATTTGTTTGTAGCTGTTACAGTGGAATTTTGGTCTTTGGAGCACTGCCTAAAAAAAGGCACTATAGGGGTGGCAAGATCCTTAGCCAGTACCTGGAATCCCAAAGGTGACAGATGCAGGCTGTCTCTGGTAAAACATCGAGGTCTGTCGATCATGTTGAACCAGGCAGATAGATACTGGATCCCCTTAGAATGACGCCAGAAACTTAGCCAATTGTTGAAGTCAATCATTTTCTGCTCATACTGTGGTACCATTCTGGGTGATGGTAGAATACTGCTCAGGGCTAGGGTCATACCTGCCTGGGCCACATAATATGAGAGTTCCATCACATCTCTTTTCATGTACTCCAGGGAGGTATGTCTCAGGTCATTCACGTTTTCCGTTTCTTCGCTGTAAGACTGGTATTGTGCTGAATTATTAATCTCCCATGTTGGTGATAACCAGGTTGAGGATGTTGCTTCCTCTAGTGGGGGTCACCGAACCCACAGACATTGCCAACATCCTAGCTGACAGGTTCAGCGCAAACTTCTCCCCCCCTCCCCACCAAAAGGGCTAATATCTATCCCAGCAGAGTGCTGCCCCCCTGACATCTCAGATGCTCAGGTAAGAGCTGCCCTCTCCAAAGCAAGAAACACAGCATCAATGGGACCAGACGGTGTCCCGGGCTGCATCCTACATGAACTCCAAGAAGAGCTAAACCCAAACCTAAAACTACTGTTCAATCTCAGCCTTACTACAGGATATGTACCCAAAGAGTGGTGTACAGCAACAGTGGTCCCTTTCCACAAAGGTGGTGACTCAACGGATCCTGGAAACTATCACCCCATAAGTCTCACTAGCTTGGTCTGCAAAGCTATGGAAAGGATCATCATGGACCTTATAAATAAAGATATTGGGGGCCTACAGACACTGGATCCTACCCAGTTCAGCTTTGTTAAGGGCAGATCCTGCCTCTTAAACCTGGTCAATTTCTTTGAAACAGTCACCAAGGCCATTGACAAGGGGAAGGTGGTCCACACAGCCTACCTGGACCTCGCAAAAGCCTTCGATACAATACCCCACTCTGGCATTATAGATAAGCTCACCAGCTTAAATATAAACCCCTATGCCACTAGATGGGTTGCAAACTGGCTCAAGGACAGAACCCACATGGTTAGAATAGCTGGAGCCATGTCAGACTCCAAACCAGTTACAAGTGGCGTCCCACAAGGCTCAGTCCTGGGACCTCTCTTGTTCGGTATATATTTCTCGGAGGTACAGGCCAACATGGAAGGACTGTGGCTGACCAAGTTCGCAGATGACTGCAAACTGGGCGCCATAATCGACTCTCCAGCCGACACAATCATCCTCCAAAAGGGCCTCATAGAAACAGACAACTGGTGCCAGAGCCATGGCCTCAAGCTAAATGCCAAAAAGTGTATAGTCATCCCCTTGGCAAAAACAAAGTGCCCACAAATTACCACATAGGTGGTAATCCATTAAGTACAGAAGAAGTAATTAGGGACCTGGGGACCCAAGTTGATAGCAATCTCTCATTTGAGAACCACGTGGCCAAAGTGGTTAGAAAAACATTTTATATAGCCCACCTAATCATGAAGGGATTCACATCTAGATCAGGGGAGGTCATCGTGCCTCTTTACTCATCCCTCATCAGGCCCATAATTGAGTACAATGCCCCTTTTGGGATGTACCTTACCAGACACCTGCAGCAACTGGAAAGACCCCTTAAGTACCTCACCAAGAGGATCAAGGGGCTCAAACAGATGCCATATGCTGCCCGGTTAAAGAAACTCCAGCTCTACTCAGTGGCATACCGCCTGCTCAGAGGCGATCTGTGCCTGACGTATAAAGCCATGTCCAACCCGGAATTAATGGACATGCTGCACCTCAGAAAATCCAAATCCCATCGAGCTATGCGCTCGAGGGACTTAAACCTCAGCACTGAAATAAATAGGACATGCTGGAGGGACAGATTCATAACCCAGAGGCTCCCTTCACTCTGGAATAAAATCCCAGTCCAGGTTAGGCAGAGTCCCTCATTGACTCTCTTCAAGAGGAATCTTGATGAGTGGATGGGAGATCGTAGGTTTACCCTGGGTATCACTTCTGTGTCACTGTTAGACAGAGGCACAGTAGACTAACCTCGAAAAAGGGCATAGTAAAATTAATTTAAAATGGGTGGCGAAAGCCAAACACACTCTGGCTTGGCTTATAAATGCCCTAGGGCAGATAGCCTAGTATGAACCTATGAACCTATGAACCTATTAAACTGCAGCATGTTTTATTAAAAAAATATATATTTAAGTCAAGAGAAAGTGGTATCAGTAGCAAGACTGCCATTAGGAAATTTAAAAACACTTTGGTAAATTTTTGAGGGCTAAACAGTGTTCAAAATACACAATATCATAAATTAACATTTTATATTTTCTGACCTTTTTCAACTGCTTAATGTTATCTTGCAGTGAAGAAACATTAGTGTTACCTTCTGCAGTGACAATGTCAGAAGCTAGTCCATGAAAAAATGGATTGGTTGGAATGTTTACAAAGTACCCAACAGAGTAAGTTATAAGACGTAAATATAACTGTAAAGCTTTAAATATTTGTATTGCTATATGTTCTAGTTCAGGTTTTTCTTTTGGAACGACAATGAGAACTTTAGCAAAACATATTTCTGAACACATATGCAGTATATATTAAAATTAAAATAATGCTTTATTTAAACACTATGAAGTTTGTGAAGGCTTGAAAAAATCGATCATGAACTTTCAGATCTTAGAAGTGGAGATGAAATAAACAAACTAGATGTTGGGGAAATAAAATGGCAATTATTACTGGAACCTGACAAGTTTTCAGGTTTAAATGCTACCATTAACATTCATTTTTTTAAAGGTAGAGGAGTTACGATTTAATATCCAATTAACAATTTAATCTATTTGGTAAGTATTAATATAATTGCATTGATTTTTCTAAATATTTTTAAATTATAGTTTTCTGTAGGCAAACTTTTTAAACTAATGTTTTTAAATAATGATGTCATTTGTCATGTGAGTTTTATGTATATTTATAGGGAGCATTTGCAGAATGGTTTATTACTCTGATGAAGATATTTGCTGACAAAAGCACTAAGTAAAAAGTTTTGTTCATTCAGCGTGTGAGTGCTCATATTTATTTCAAATAAAAAGAATTTCCAAAAAAACTCTTCTGTGAACTTTTGCTCTTTTAACCTTTAAGGAGCAAGCCAGGTATGTTCATTTGTCTCCTGCCCTGCCCAATCTCCAATTCTAAGCTTTGAAGGGAAAAATTAAAATAAAAACTAAAATAAACTATCTGGGAGCTATTTAAAAAAAAAAAAAAAAGAAACAGTCCCCATTCTAGGCACTTGTAACCTAAGGTATATGCCACATCTGTTCTCTACAACCCCTAAGTTTTTAGCTTTTTTATTGGTTAATTTGTTGAAATCTGTTTGCTCTCATTTGCTACATAAGCAAATCCAAGCCATCTGCTGATTTCTGCAAAAGTTAAGTATAATTTTTCACTGTATATTGCACATTTGAACTGCATTTTTATCATATCACTTCTTATTTGAACTGTTTTTTATTTTCCTGACATAGTTGCACTTTGCTGTAGCATAGACTAAATTGAGACCTGCTAAATCAAGTTCTGTTTGTATAACTTCAGGCCTTAACCCAGGCCATATCTTGTTGGAGAGGGTTCCACTGCATCCTAGTGGCAAGAGTGTGCAGTTAGAACTCATCTGATTGAAGGTTGCTGGAACAGGGCTCACTTTTTAGCTTTTTTATACGTTAATTTGTTTAGATTAGGTTGTGCTTATTTGCTACACAGCACTGCATTTGCACATCACACACTGCAATCCAGTGGTGGGCACCATTGGTTGCTATAGACGCAAATACCTTTGCCTGCAAATTTTCCCTTAGTACTCTGCTTGTGCTACATTGGTGAGTTCTCACAATTGTCCCTCACTGATAGGTGATACATTCATCAAAGCTCCTGAGGTAGCAACACAGATCTTACCCACTAGCCCTTCGTATTTTTTGTCCACTTCTCCTGTCCTCTACTTTACCTGGTCCTTCCTGTCCTCTCCCTGTTTTCTGACCACATCAACTTACCTAGCATTATGGATGGACCATTTTCCACTCTTTCTCTAGCCAGTCTGGTTGACATGGGCATCCTGAGGCAATGTGCCAATTGCCTCAAATACACTGACAGCCAACTACTTCTAGTCTACACAAATTCATTTTGTGAAAGATTAATCTATATTAAGAACCTAGAATCCAGCCTCTCTTGCTCACCAGTCAGTTCATCTGATACTAAGCAGTTTGTCAGCATGCACACCTTAACTCCTGCAAATACCAAACCAACAACACATAAATCTCCATATGCGGAGGTCCTTACAGAAATCTTACCTAAACATCAGAAACCTCCAAAACGCAAACACTAGCATGCTTCACATAATACATCCTCTGTAGAATATAGTACACATAATATATCACACACCAACATTATGGCCCTCATGCTTTGAAACATATATGTTTCAAAGCATGAGGACCATCATTTTAGACTGATGGTTATTCAATGCATAAAAAAGAGAATTAGAGGGGGAGATTTGGTTAATGAAAATGAGTTTCAGGAATCCAAATGGATAATTGAACTTACAGCTCAGAGGCCACCAGGCCTTAATGATGTCATCCCATTAAAACGAGCCCTAAAAAAGAGGAGAGTGAATTAGTTATTTTGATTGGTTGCATACATCCTATAAAAAGGTTTTTGTCTTGTTAACAAAGTATCTGAAGAAGGTCTCAGCCCGAAAGCGCTCATCATAGATTGTCCTTTTTGTTTTATGTGCTAGAATAAAACATTGGATTTTACACCTAGTGGGGGTTGCTGCCTTCCTTTGTTTTGTTTATACTGTTTTTTGGCAGTACAACCTTTGGTGAGGTCGTTTTGCTTGGTTTTGGATATATAGAACCTGTGGATATAGCAAACCTGCTGGCTGACAGGTTCAGTGAGAACTTCACTCCCTTGTCCGTGCCACGTATACCCCAAAGCATCCCTAATACCTGTCCCCCACCTAGTATCTCTGAGAAGCAGGTCTTAAATGCCCACTCCAAGGCCAAAAATGTAGTCTATATGAGAACAGGCAGTATCCTGGGCTGTGCTCTACATCAGTTAAAACAGGAATTAGCATCACCATTGAGCATGCTTTTCAGTCACAGCCTATCCACTGGCTTTGTCCCAGTGGAATGGAAAACAGATACTGTCCTTCTTTTGATCAAAGGGTATGCATCTGTGGACCCTGGGAAACTATAGACACATTAGCCTGACCAGCCTTATCTGGAAGGCCATGGACTGAGTCATCATGAACCTTAACAAAGATATAGGAAGTCTCCAAATGCTCAACCTCACTCAGTTTGGCTTCATTGATAAACTCACCCAGCTGGGTAGCAGCCTTATATATTGTCAGATGGATTGCAAACTGCCTCACTGATAGAACTCATATAGTCAAAATAGGGGACTTCACCTCCTCCAGCAGACCCGTAACCAGTGGTGTTCACAGGAATCAGTTATTGGGCCGCTACTGTTCAGAATCTACTTCTCTGAAGTACAGGATAAAACAAAAGGACTGTGGCTGACAAAGTTTTGTGATGACTGCAGTCTGGGTGCAATCACTGAAACCCCTAGCAATGTCAACATTCTGCAAAAAGGTCTTACACAAACTAATGACTACTGTCAAAGGCATGGTCTTAAACTTAATGCAAAGAAATACATTATCATCCCCTTCAGCAAGGGTGATGTTCCTGCAAACTACCACATCAATAGCAATACCTTAAGCACAGAGGCACTGGTGAGAGAGCTGGGCACACAGGTTGATAGCAAGCTTAACTTCAATTGCCATGTCTACACAGTGGTAAGAGGGGCACTTTATATTCCTCATCTGATAAGTAAGGGCATTTCCTCCAGAAAAAGAGGTTATAACCCCCTTCTACTCTTCCCTGATTGGACAAATATTAGAGTACAACACTCCCTTTGGTATGTTCCTTTCCAAACACCTGCAGCAATTGTAGAGACCACAAACATTCCTTACAAAGAAAATGTAGGGTCTTCAAGATCTGTCTTATGTGGACAGACTGAAATCATTGTCACTTTACTCTGTGTCATACATACTGCTCAGAGGTGACCTGTGCCTTGCATATTGAGCAAACTCTGGCCCAGCTTTAATGGAAATACTGCACATTCACAAGTCAAATGGCACACAGGTCACTTGTTCAAAGGACCTAAACTTGGTATGTGATATCAATAGAACTTGTGGGAAAGACAGATATGTCTCATAGAAGTTGCCCCTCCTTTGGAACAAGCTTCCTATTCATATTAAGCAAAGCTCCTCATTGATCTTATTTAAGTGCAATTTGGACGAATAGATGGGTTACTGGAAATTCAACCCAGGTGTTCCACCTGTGCCACTCTTGGACAGGGGTAATATGTGCTGATTTTAGTGTCTTCTTCAACCAGACACCGTTGGGAACACAGACTGAACATGGATAGGCTTGTAAGGGCCCTGGTACCATTAGTCTAGTAACTTCTTATGATCCTCAACTCTAAGTTGAGGAGCAAAAAAAGAGATACCTGCAAAAAGTCTGTTCCCCAATCTGGTGCTCCTCACTTAAGGTGCAAGCCAAGTCCATTCATTTAGATCCTCTCCAGCCCTCAACTTTGAAGACCAAAAAAAAAAATATGAAAATGGGACCATTCCTCATCTCCTCCTAAACTCATCTCTTCCCTGATCTCTGATCTTAAACTTGGAAAGTTTAAACTCTCCTCTTTAAACTGTAGCAAACTGTTTGCTAAAATGTAGCAAGCTGCTTGCTACAGCTTAATACAAGAACTACAATGAAGCTACTGGCATTTATTTCTGAATGCCAGTGCTAAACTACATCACACATGGAGCATTGAAGTGCTTTGCTAAATGCAATATCAACATTCAGAAACTGATTGCCGACACTGACGATCATATCCCCTTGAAATCTTTGCCCGGGGTGGAGGCCCAGTATAAACTCTGCAGGTTTATATAACTCTTTGACTATACACACTGATGTAATCTCCTAATCTCACCACTGCACTAAAATATATATTCTGTACTTACCACCTATTTGCCAGTACAGTTTATAACATTCTCAGTACCGAATTCTGACCCTCCTTGGTTAGCAGACCTTCCCATTTTAAAGTTCTCTGCTCAGTAAGAGTAAACTAATGAATTTCAACACTTTACAAAGACACACCTTCTGTTGAACTACAAAAGAATCAGCATTTTGTCAGTGAGGCCCCACACGATTAACCTTTCCTTTCATCCCTTCAAAAATCTGTCTGGATCCTAAAATCTTCCACAGCCTGTTCTTGCCTTCATCTAAATCTCACATGAAAGTGTTCCTCCCCCCACCAGTTACTCTGGTATCATTCTTACATTTAACTGTGTACTTTAGAGATGATTAAGGTTATAAGCTATTAACAAGCTTGTTTCTGAAATAGTAAGGGTATGATTACCTCGGCCTCCATTTCTCTGTTGTGTGGTAGTGAGATGACATTTAATCACCCAATGCTCTTGGGATGAATCTTAACAGGTCTTTATGGACTAATCCTATACTCTATTAAACAAATATAGTTATTTAATAATCTATGTAACAATTTGTTAAAGACATATAACAACTTGATAAAAAACAAAATACCACTTGATGAAAATTAATGTAATCGGTGATACAATCATTGAAATAAAAAAAAAAGAAATCCTGATCCATTGACAATTATTACAAGTCTCTCAACATACTAAGCCCAGTGTTATCTTTTACTTCAGTATTTTTTGAAAAACTGCTTATCTTCAATATATTAAAATGTTATAAGTAACATTTGCGATATGTAAATTAGAACTGTATTATTGAAGAACCTATACTGGAAATCTGTATCAGATTTGGCAAGCACCAACATTAATGTTATGGTTGTTAATTTTGTCCGTTTGTGGTCCAGCTCATAACATAAGCAGCATACCTATCCAATTTAAAAAAAAAAAGTGCTGTGTGACTTTGTGATATGGGTCATGGCTAAAAAGGGTCAGTATGACCAGCCCACTTACCCAGTCAACAAATTAAATTAATAGCTATTGCTACCATGAGGAATAATCCATTGATTCTCACTTCCATATTTTTTTAGACTTGTGTCCAAACTTTGCCTAAATAATCCTTCTCTAACAGATGTTCACTGTTAGTAACTTTATAATGTAGTTAACTATGAAACATTTTATGAGATGACTATAGTAGCAGTTGAGATTCTACTTGACTGCATTCAGTTTCCACTCCCTGATTGAAACAGCTCTTGCATACTTTCATCTATATTTACACCACCAAGAACTATGCCGTATTGCAGAATGTTATCTTCTTGGCATTCCATTCTTCCCATACTTTGGCAATGGAAGAATAATGCATATTTTTTATAAATACCATTCATTTGATCTCTCTGGTTTTCTCCTGACGAATGAGTCACCAGCTGGAAGTTCATCTAGCAGATGTAACAGTCTCATCAGGCATTTCAAAATTTAAGCAGATAAGAAAATGATCTAAAATAAATGTAATCTATTTAGATAAGTCTCAGACCCTTTCTGCATCCCACCCACACCTAATCTGTTTAATCAGCCATGCAAAGTGGAATACAAGTTGATAGCAAATGGCAGAATAAGTGTTAACAATATTAAGGGCACTTACATATTATGCATTCCTCACCATTTGGGATTTAATCTTTTGATAAGGGTGGGATCAGATTGGAATTCTGAATGATATTCTCATTTCTCATGATCATGGTGAACAGGCAGCTTTTGATCCATCTTCTGCAATGTTTAAATTTGTTATTGTGTACAAACTCTGACTGGATGCATGAAAAAGGAATGTATATAAATAATAATATAAGAATGCAACCTTTGTGATTAAAGAAAAATAACTGGCATCCTGTAACCTACTCTTTGTTAGATAATAAAATCTGACAGTTAATATTGAAGTGGTGATTGATTCAGTACTACAAATTACAGCCACAAGCTATGTGCCAAAATAAATTTATTGGAAATTAAACTTTTAGCTTTTTTGCTTTCTATGTAATTTCCTACCATTCTGATACATATATTAACTAGAGCCTTATACAAGGACTACTTTATGTAAATATCTACATGTCATAAAAATGAATGACAGCTTTAATTACAGAATAATAAAATAAAACTCACAATCCATTCTTTAACTAGAATCAGCAGTGTATAATGACTGAAGAATATTATTGTTTCAGTTGGGGGCACACCTTTTGCAAAATTACATCACCACGACCAGATTAATTAGAATGGTAACATAAACCTCAGGAAATATTACTACTTAAACTTTGTGTCCTTTGGGTCAACACAGTGGAACATATTGTTTCTGTGGTCACTGTTTCATCATTTGGTGGATAAGTCCATGAAGTGCCAGAAAGTAACAGTAATAGCCAAAAGACAAAATAAGAAATGTTGCATGCCAAGAAAGTATCATCAGACCAATAATAATAATAATAATAATAAAAAAAACCTGTATGCCTTAATACAGGGTGACTATTTGTTGAAAAATATTAAAAGTAGGAGCAATTTTCTGATGGGAAAGTTGGACATACAAAATAACAAAAGAGGTGCAGTTTTAAGTTTTGTTGAATTTATGACAACAATCTTCCTTCCAGCATATGCAGTTTTGCTATAAGAAAATCCGGCATGTTCCATTCTTTACACACACTTTCCTTATAAATATGTTTCAAAGAAAAATAACCATGACCTGGCATAATTATAAACTGCAGTTAGTTTTACCATAACTGATGTCAGCAGCAAATTGAAAACCTTTCCAGAAGAGCTTGTGAACATGGTATTCATTTAATTTGATGTCCATAAGGGCTTTAATCATTTAAATATTGAACATATGCTAGTAGACATGACCAACGCTGATTAATGTTGCATGCTCTCAGGCATTTCAGTTACATATTTGCAATTCTTGTTATAAATAATAGCTCTTCAAGATTTGCCATTCATGGTGATTACCTCAAGTATACACTGCAAAACAAATGACTAAAACATGTCTGCTGGATGGATATTAAAACATTAATCATCTCTGCAGTTGTATGTTTGTGACTGTTAATTGAGCGTTAGATCTGTTTTTGCTGTTTAGAAGAATAAGTACAAAAATGCTTGGTAAATTCCATTTTTCTTATCTGGTTTTGATATCTGTATCATTCTGCCCTTGAATACATGGACAGCTCAGAAGAGTCATGAAGCATTTGCAGTTCATTCATTACTTACTGTTGTATTCCATCACAAATCCTCATGCAAATGTTTTTTGAAAACAAAACCTGCAAAGACTTGCAGTAATGCTATCTCTGAACAAATGAAGTCACATATTTACATTAAAACGTATAGTTAACTTTGACAGAATGTAGCTGGCAAATGTTAAATTGTTAAAAAAGCTGTTGAAATCGTAAGCTTTTTTTTCATTTTAACATTACCAAAGACGAAAACCAACAACAATGTACAGGACATGTATTATCTTCCATGGTATAGTTTTAAAACCTAAAATGTGTACCTGAGGAAGGAGACAAGGCTGCCTAAGACCTATGGGCTATGTCTATCATTTGTGATTATAGCAGTGACATAATATAACCTTAAATAAGCCCATCCAGTAACTGGCAGTTCCACTAATAGTATTAATTTAGGGATAAGACAAGGAGCATCATATTGTAACTGCGACTCTACACTGATCAGAATCACTGAAGTCAATATGGGAAAAAAAGACTTACAGAAAATCATCATCTCTCTTAAAAGAAAGCTTTATTATTTCAAATGAGGCCAGCCTAATGAGTTGCTCACCTTGGACAACCAAAGAAGAAAATCAGGTAAGTTAAGCAAGTCATTGTACAATATGACAGATGTGTTAGGCAAAATAAGCTATAATGAAAAACAAGGGCAGCTAAAGCTCAGGATCTCTTAACATTCCCTCTATATTTTGCATACATGAAAGAAACAAAAAAGACACTGAAGTGTACATCAAAAGTGGGACTCACTCCTGCCATGGCACTGTAACAACAGTGCTTGAAAGAGCCAATACTCTAGTCCCTTGCTTTTTGAAGAGGAGGAGAGGATGTCGCTACATTCATTACCTGAGCTTGTCAAGTACATTCAATAATGAGAGCTGTTAAACCCAACATTAATCCCTATAAATGAAAATCCTCAAGAAAATTACTACAGTAATTCTGATTGTGGACAAGACATTTAATGAAATAATAAAAGGACAGCAGAGATGAAAAACACTTTTTTTCTGATCTAGAGGACCACTCACATATAACCAATAGTCTAATCAAACAATTTCAGAACTATGTCTCAAATAATAAATTGAGGATAACTGACTAAAGGTCACAACTTGTCATGATAGCATAATAAAAGGCATTCCCAAGTAAGTCTCTCTAGAAAAAATAGAAGCCATCCTAAAAATTATTATAGTGTCAGGTGGACCAGAATTTTATGGTCCTGATTACAGAGTAGAAAGGAGTGACCAGCCAAAGAAAATGAGTCTAATGCTCCCATATTGGCCAGACTGCTGAAATAGACTGATGCAACCCATTGTTTTAGTTTCTTAGATACACCAGACTTTCTAACTGTATAAAAAAAGGCAGATAAAGTCTTGGGTCAAAAAACTAATCACCAGGAACAGCTGTTTTTATAGGTTCATAGATAACTACTAGACAATCAGTCTGCAGACAATTACACACCTAATCAATATCTCACATTAAAATCTTACTGCTTTATTCGAGATTTATGGTCTGATTTAACAAGGGAAGATGATGTATATGGAGGTGTGCAAGAAACAAACACAAGATAGACTATGAGACAATTTGAGGCTGCTCATTCAATTATCTTGCTTAACATAAAGTGACAAGGGTGTTGCACTATATTATGCCAAGTCTAGTAAGTTTGTTTCAGAGGTGGGAATATAGTGCAATATGAATATATCATCTCAATGTGTTTTACTAATATATATATATATTAGTTTAACTGGGTATTGGAAGAACCATTTGTTTTTATGAAGGAATATGAGGTGAGAGGGTTGGATTTTTCATGGCTCAAAATGCTAGATACAGATTTTGATGGATGAGTGTTGCCAGTCTGTCCTGATGATTTTTGAACCGCTGATCTCTTTAGTTATAAATCTCTGCTATCTCTCAAGTAGAATGGTATGTTTAGACAAATACATGACAAATTGGTGCACTGTATTCCATAAAATGGTCTGATATGTAAAAGGGAATTAAGATTTGTTTGGATCTTGAAGAGATGCCTTTGGAAGTTACACATGCCTACCAGAAGGCTTTGTGACTACTGAAGAGACATGATTGTTAACACATAAAGGGATTGTCAACCGAGATCCTCTACATTTATAACAGTATCTAATTGGGTGGGTGTGCTTACCTCTATGATATGAAAAAAAATGTTTTGTTTACTTAAGAACAATGTACTGCATTCTTCCATATTCAGTTTTTGTCTGTTGTCCTTGGACCAACTGTTAACAAGACCTAACCCATGCTAGAGCAATTGTGAATCAGTGGAAGGTAAAATAACACCCACATTTCCATTATCTACAAACTTAGATAACTGTAGATTAGGAATATCTGTCTAATGGTCTGAGAAATATATGTCACATTGGAGATAGTCCAACTTGGATCCCAGTGGTATACAATCAGTAACTTTACTTTCAGAAGTTGTACCACTTGTGTTCTGTCAGACAACCATTTAGCTATCCATTGCACACAACATTAAGGATTTGTGTTCGGATTTACAAAATTATCTATTGCCTGCAGATTATTGGTGTCAAAGGCTGTGGCCATGTCCAAAATATGCTGTATGTACTGCATAATCACTATCCATTGCTTCAATGACATTTTCAATAAAATTAATGAAATCAAGAGAAACAGGACCTGTCTTTGACAAAGAAGAATTGATTGGGGGGGGGCAGAGTTAACATACTTTTGATATCCAGATTAATGATGTCTAGGTAATATGTTCTGTAGCTTTTCATATGCAGTTGGGCCACCCTTGTATCCAGGGCATTACAATGGCCATTTCCCAAGCTTCAGGAATGTTCCTAGTGGAAAGTTTTAAATTAAAGAGACTAAAAAAAGGATGTTGATAGACCATATTTAATACTGATGATCAGGCAATCTGGTATTTTATGTGGGCCCATGGATGATGTTGGGAGGTGTTGAGATCATTGAGCGGACTTATTCCATAATAATTAAAGGAGGTGGCTGGACTTTGAAAGCTGTAAAATATCTATAACTAAGGGTGGAGTAAAATTTGCTCCACATTTGTCAGCTTGGATAATTGCTATTTCTTTTCAGTCAATCAAAGTGAGTGATATAATTATGAACTAGCACTGAACGTTGTTGGGTGCTGTTAACTTTAAATACTTTTTATCTGGGTATGATTTTAGTCGCTATTTTAAGATCATATTCAGTTTTAAGCCTCCTAATCATTAAGCCTTTAGTAGTTCGCTTAAGTATGCTCACTACAGTACAGTAGGTAGAAAGAGCTCTCCTATAAGCATTAATTATATAAGTTTTTATATGGGAATTCCACCATAGGAACTAGTTTTAAAATGGCTCATTTATTTGCTGTGGATAGGAACTGCCTTGTCAATACAACTATTTAAGTTGGAGTAATAGTCAGAGGCATGGGCATGGCTTTAGCAGTGGGAGCAATCAGAGAAGTATTGCATGAGAATTTATCTAAGTCATCAAGTAACTGAAGATTTTCCTTTTAGAAATGCTTAAACATAGAGGTGTTTGTAGGTGAAGTGTCACCACTTTTAAAGGAAAAGATCATGGATTCGTGGTCTGATTTATCAAGGTAAGAAGACATATATGGAGGTGTGCAAGAAGTAACCATATTTGGGAGGATAAAATGAAGAGAACTGGGGATGTGCTAGTAGGGTGGTTAAAGATTTTTACAAAGGAGGACGAATTTATAATGTCAACAAAGTGTTGGACATTCTGACCGCCAAAGTGTAGTTCAGTCAGTTTATTGATAGCTGGAGTTCTGAAGAAGAAACGTATTGGACTTAATGGAGATTTTAGTTAAGGTATTAAGATACCTATCATGCTCAAAAGAGAACACACAGGGTGAACTGTATGTAGCTATAATCCATAATCTTGTTAGGTTGATTTAGATGAATAGGAGCTCAGATGTAGTCATCTGAAGAATCTGCCATGAGGAGATTATGTCCTAGACAAATATTGCGTAAAGGTCTGAAAACATGAGAGGCAGTAAACCCAGAAATAGCAGGAGTACACTAATTGCTTTTTAACTATGTCTCTGCATATCTATACGTATATGGATGTGTTCAAGTTGCAGTAGAGCATCGAATTAAACTAGCATATGACACAGTTGGCAGAAAACCAACACTTTTGTTAAGCCTTGCTATGTTGAGTATTGAAACATCAAAGCAGAAAGCTCACCTATTTCCCACTGGCAAAGCTTTAGTGTATCAGCACTGGATAGGCCACAGACTGTGTGACTGAACGTGGCTCACTGACATTGGAGAAAATGGAGGAAAGTGAGCTTTAGGACTCCTTTTTAGTTCCTCTCTTTTCTCTAATTTGTGTGACTTCTGAGTTAATGTATATAAAGGATGGCAATGTGGAGGCTTACCCCCATGTCAAGGGATTTTAGTGGGGCGTCCTTCATGTAAGTTTTATTTTTGTATTTTTACAGCCTTGGCAATGTCTCTATTTTGAGTGAGTAACCTCTCAAGGATTAAGACTTTTTACTTATGTAAGCGTGTGTGCAATTCATGACACGGTTCTTCCATGGAATTGTTGCTCTTACAGCATTCTTGACAAGAACACGTCAGACTTTGAGACTGTTCATCAAGTGATGATGTTTATGCATAAAACTATGTAGCTGTCCATTCTTGAAAGTCTTCTTACCTCTCAGAATAGGGTCATAGAGGGAACAGCCAGTTGTACTGATGTGGTTGGAGGATACTCATAAATCTGGCAGCAATTTTAAAAGGTGTCTTAAACTATCTACACAAACCTTTACAGTATAAATTGTTTCATCTTCATTGTTTAGGAGAATCAAGTTTTGCATACTTAATATGGAGGCTGAAGGGGAGGGCAGGTTGTGACTCTTATCTGAATATGAAGAACACTACCTTAGCATGTGTGCATTCTCTAAGCACAGTGTTTCAACTAGCTGCCTGTAGGATAAATATGGTAACTCTTATTGGTTTAATTTCTATATTCATGCTTTATGACTGATGGATGGCTGGATAAAGAGAAATCCTCAGCAAGTTGTGAATTTATATCAGATCTTGTCCTGAAGTGATGCACTGAGATCTATGCTTACAGAATGACAAGGTGTCATTTTATGCTACCATTTTTATAGAGTTTCCAACAACAGACATTGCAACGCAAGCAGTTGTTCCTAATGTAGTGATGACAAAGGAAATGACATCATCTGTGGTATCTTTTGTTTGAATATGACCAGAAATGACAGACTGCAAAAAAACATGCTTGTATAAAAGGTCATATCATAGAGATAAGTGCACCCACCCAAAACTATATTCTGTCAAGGTCAGATACAAGAATAAAATGTGAAAGTGTATTCTAATAGAAAGTCTACCCAGTTAACTGAGCCAGACAATGCCTTATTTCTCATGACACTTTCATTGTTGCTGTTCATAGACTATTTTTGAATGAATAGAGCTAGATTACACCAGGAAGCATCAGTAGCTTGGATTACATAAGTAATCTTTCATAAATAGTTGCTTATATAGATATTTTCCTTCGGCAGCTGTGGTGGTGCAGCGGTTAGCATTGTCGCCTCACAGCAAGAGGTTCTCCGGTTCGATTCTCGGCTGGGGTGCCTTCTATGTGGAGTCTGCATGTCCTCCCTGTGGTTGCGTGCATTTCCTTAGGGTGCTTCGGTTTCCTCCTACATCCCAAAGACATGCTGTAGGTGGATTGGACACTCTAAATTGGCCCTAGGTGTAAGTGCATGCATGTGTGTGCCTTCTGTGGAAGGTTGGGCACCAGGCTGGCAACTTGACACTGTAAAACATCACTGCCAATCATGAGTGGACAGGTGATCTGCTGTGATGACCCCTAACCGGGGAAAAGCCAAAAGAAGAAGATAGATATTTTCCTTGATTCAGTTATATTACTCCTTAAGCTGGTAACTTTATAAGATGTGATTATGGCCATTGTGACTACACTATTTGCAAAAAAAAATATACAAAATACACACACACACACACACACACACACACACACACACACACACACACACACACACACACACACATGTTTATAATATTCTTCTGTTTAGTGCTTTAGGATTCTTTTCAGCATGCCACAATAATCTCACTGTTACATTATTCTACTACCATGCTACCATGGAACTAATGTGGATAATAAGCCTAGTAAGTTATGTGGTAGCCAAAAATACATGGAAAATGTTTTCTTTATTTATTGACATTTGATTACCAGGCAAATCTGACTGGGTAGAAACCCATTTTCAGTGGATGCCCAGGGAAAAAAGCTCTAAATTGCTACAAAAAATATAACAAAAACATCTGTAGTTTAAATAAACAAATTACACATAATATAAAAAACATTGGTTAAGAATCGATACAAGTTATGTCAATCATTTAATATTTAGAGAAATGTTTACCCATTTGTAGAGAAATTAAATGTAAGTTAGTCACTACAAAGAGTAATTGCAATATGAAGTGAGGAAAACAGGCTTGTGGTGTATTTAGAGAGGAAATCAAGGAAGGGAATTTAATAGTTGTAAGGAAGGAAGTGAAAAAATCAGTTCTGGTGAAGGGGATAGTGGTGATTTGTTCTGCGCACGCTATGGCAAACTGTTTTTTTTTTTAGCAACAGCAAATTTGTGTCTCCTAAATTATCCACTGTTCAGAGTTTTGAAAAAATTATTTGTAAGAAGGTTGAAGTAGAATGTTTAAAATTTCTTAAGTTTGAAAAACAGTTTAATTTAAATAAAGATGAATGGTTGACCCTTAAGACACTTCAGAATTTAAGTGATGAATATATTTTAGACAAGCTGATAAAGATGGTAATTAGGTAATGCTGTCTAAAATGTGATATGAGAAAATGGTGTACGATTTGTTATTGAATGAGAGAGATTACCAAAAATTACAAAACAACCCCTTACGTGAATTGAACTCTTTCTTGATGGAGATCTTGGAGAGGGGTGCAAGGTTTGGATTTCTGACAGCTGCGGATATTAGAAAATTATATATTAAACATCCAAAGGACCCCGCATTTTATGCTATCCCAAAAATACATAAAAATTTAGGGGAACCCCCTGGGGGTGAATACCTATTTGGAAAATGGGGGCATTTTGTTGGACATGCAGTTGAAGTAGTGTTTAGACAGGATGCCCCCTCACATAAGGAACCCTGCAAATGTTTGCAGTAATGTGAAGGGAATGTCATGGCTTCCTGATTATTATTGGACCACAATAGACATCACTTCTCTATATACAAGGATCAAAAGGAGATGGGGGCTGGAAGCTGTTGAAAAGATGCTTGGGCAAAGGTCACATACCAACTATTTGATTCAGTTGTTCGAATTTTGTCTTACCCACAATTTTAGATTTGGAAAAGAATTTTTTGCAATGGGAAGTTACATCAATGGCAGCCTCTTTCGCTTCATCTATGCCATTATATTTATAGGTCATTTTGAAAATTAGTTCATATATCCTACTGAATTTTTTTCAAAACATGTCCTATACAAATGTTACATTGAGGATTTGATTTTTGTATGTAAAGGGGACATGAAATTATTTGATGGTTTTGTGAGTAGGTTAAAGCATAATCATTCTGGGTTAAAGCTCACTCACATGACTAGCAAAATTTCAATGCAGTTTTTGGATATAGAACTTTATAGGAGAAATTAGTACAATTTAAACCATATCGGAAAGCCATGGCTGTAAATATTTTTTTACATGCAGGCAATATGCACCCACCTCATTTATTAGAGTTTTTACCTTATGGTGAATACAAACAGATTTTTACCAACACTTTTGAGGAGAGTTTGGTAGAGGGGGAGTTAGTAAAAGTAAAGAAAAGGCTGTTGAAGAGAGGTTGGAAAGACGGGAGAAGGCGAAAGAAAAGATAGAGATCATGGACAGTTTGTCCATTTATGATGGCAATAAAAACTTGATAAAGAAATATATTTTGTCACCACATTTTCTCCTTTTTCACAAATTTTGAGAAATCTGGTGAATGATTTGTGGCCAGTGATTAGTCAGGATAATAATAATCTGGGTGAACTTTTCCTAAAAAGGTTACAGTTGGGGTTGCCACCTTTTCAAATGCCCAAAGTGGGACATTTTTGGTACAAACGTCAGATTTTGCAGAGTGAAACATACCCATGACCAGTACAAAGGACAGAACTTCACTTTTTTTTCCTAAATAAAAGCTTATTCTTGTAGCATTTTAGTTACTTATTCTGTTTCTTATAACATTTAGGTGTTTCAGATGCAGAATAACTGTTTTATGCAACTATTACATAAAATATAGGAAATATTTTTGTCCTAAAATCTCAGGACATTTGCCATTTTTCAATTTTTTTGCAGGACACAACAGCCCATAGAGGGACTGTCCCTCACAAAGTGGGACAGGTGGTAACCCTAGTTACAGTTTCTTGTGGCAGATTCCTCAGTTTGAAAGAACTATTGAATAGCAGAGCAAAAATGGGGAGGGGAGTAAGGGTAAGTTCCTTTGCGTGTGGAAGGTGTAAAGTTTATAAAATAATTAGGAACATTTCTGACAGTAAAATAAATGGTAGAGTTTTTAATTTGGTGGAAAAATTTTATTTTGTTTCATGTGATGTAGTGGGTTGGGGATGTACTACAACTAAATGGTATATTGGTCAGACAAAAAGGATGGTTAAAATATGTATTCTTGAACATTTCCGGGATATTAAAAACTGTTATTTGGATAGTCCTGTGTTAGTTAGTTATTTTCAGAGAGCCCACAGGGGCTAATATGAGAATTTAATATTTAGTGTTTTAGGAGGACCACACTTATAAGGGGGGGGTCATTCTTACAGACAAATTGTTGAAAATGGAGACTAAATTTATATTAAATTATGTAGGAGGTTGGTGTAATGGTTAAGGTGTTTACCTTACAGAAGCAAGGTGCAGGAATTGAGTCTCACATGGGGTAATTGGCTAGGCTTAAAATGGCTCACAAGGGCAGTTATCCTAGTACTAATCTATGAACCTATGCAACCAAGGGGAATGAATCTGGAAGTTCATCTGAAATTTTAATATGCAGTAGAATTATTAATATATAATGTTTTAGTAATACAGTTTTCTTGTGTATGGTATAATGTTAATTAATAGTATTTAATTAACTTGTTCAAGTGATTAGATGTTCACTAATCAGCACTGGTATTTAAAAGCTGCTTTGTGTGTTTTAAAATCATTCCTGGAAGACATTCAGCCAAGGTAGCAGAAGCACAGTAAAGTAATTTTGAGCAGCTGCGGTGGTGGTGCTGCGGTAGTATTGTCGCCTCACAGTAAGATGTTGTCTTGTTCGATTCTCAGCTAGAGCGTCTTCTGTGTGGAGACATGCATGAATGGGCGTACCTTCATTGAAGGTTGTGCATCAGGGCCAGCAACTCGGCACGTAAAAATCTACTGCCAATCATTAGCGGACCGGAGTTCCGCTGTGGCGACCCCTAACCAGGAAAAGCCGAAAGACACAACAACAACGTCTCTCCAAGTCTTTTTTGTTATATTGCTTTAATGAGTATTTTTCTATTGGCTGAGAGAAGTCTAGTGGGGACATTTGAAAGCAGAAGTTTGCTGTGACAACGTGTGTCAAAGGCTTTAAGCAAGTCTAGAAATAAAGGAGGAGACTAGTTTCCTGTTATCTTTTGCTTTCTTTGACAGTATCTATATAGGTGACAAGGGCAGTGCTAGTACTATGGAAAGGACAGGAGCCATGGTATGTAGGGGATAGGAGTTCTTCCTGCAGGATATAGCCTAGCGATCGTTTTTGAATACATTTTTTTTTAAGTATTTTGGCGAGGGGAGATAAAATCCCCCTTTTTTGCAAAGGGATAATGTTTGACTTTTTCAAGAGAGAGGGAACATGGGGTTCCTGAATTGACCTGTTTTATAAGGATTAAGATAGGATTGGGAATGCTATTGGCTGCTACGTTCAGGTACTTGCTTGAAACGTCTTCAGCTGAAGGAGAGCAAAAGTTTGCAGGAGAAAGTGGGTGTTGTGAATTCATACCTCTCAACCTCTTAGTACAAGAAATCTGGACAAAGCCTAAAATAATGGGGTACAAAGGCCCCAAATAGAGACTGGTGTTAAATATTGCTCTTATAAACTTAGAAAGTTGCTAGAATAACAGCATTTGTGTTAACAAGCATTTTTGAAGGACATGAAGTCTGAAACTCAAATTTATGTCATTATTTAGTGAATTCAATCCTCAGTGAGTTACCAAAAAAATGTGTATGAGGAACAGACTAAAATAAGGGGTATAAATCTGGACATTCTGCAAAAATCTGGACAGTTGAGAGGTATGGTTGTGATATGTGGCTGTTGGACAGGGTTGAGGTTAGATGTTAAGGAATCCTTGGTTAGAGATGAGGAGGTACACTTTCAGAGTTGTTTATGCCAAGTTTCAGTTCTACTGAGAATATTAGGCTTATGTTGGATAATCCAGGGGTGTAGTTCAGCAGTTTTTTTTCTCGTGCATCTAACATTTATGGTAGCAAAAGTTAGATTACCAGAGTGGAGTTTGACCATTGTGGGGTTAGTATGAGAATAGTATTGATGCTCATTGTGATGGGTGGGGCCAGGATTAGGGTGAATGTCTCTGCCTAAAAGAATTATAGTATATTGGGGAATTATTTATACTTTTTTGAGAGTATTTTTCCACTTTATTTCAACTCAGCACAAAACAAAATTGAGATACTCAGTCTATATTTGGAGAAAAGATGAGGGACATCATCAAATAGGTTTTGCGTGATGTGTCGAGAGTGTAGGGAAGGAGTATGAATAGGTGGTTGGGAAAGAGTTGGAGAGCTACTATAGAGTCATGGTAGAATCAGAGATGACCCATTACAAGGGAAAGAATAGAGGATCAGCTGAGGAGTAGCATGATTAAGTAACGGGATCTATATTTTATTGATGGCAGGTAGTGAGAAAGTAGGGTTGAAGAAGGGGAAAGGTTGCAGGCACTAGGATATTTACTGGTGATGGAATCTGAAATCTGGTCGATGGTATGTAGGAAATAATTATTTTCTAGGAAGGAAGAGAGTCAGGTTGTCCTGGTATTTTCTCTGAATGAAAGGAGTAGAGGAGTTTAAAAGGCTAGAATATGAGGATGCAATTAATACAAGAATGTATTGACTGCAGGATTGAGGTTGAACATAGTGACCACAGGCTATTATACAATGACAAAATTCTCAGTAAACCTATAGGAGTAGGGCCTTGTGGCAGATGATCTGCAGTATCGAGGTCAGATGTAGCAATCACAGGCTATTATACAATGAAAAAATTCTCAGTAAACTTATAGAAGTAGGGCCTTGTGGCAGAGCTCCTACAGTATCGAGGTCAGATGTAGCATATTATACAATGACAAAATTCTCAGGAAACTTATAGGAGTAGGGCCTTGTGGCAGAGCTCCTGCAGTAACGAGGTCAGATGTAGCAACCGTAGGCTATTATACAATGACAAAATTCTCAGTAAACTTATAGGAATAGGGCCTTGTGGCAATGTCCCTGCAGTATCAAGGTCAGATGTAGTTACCACAGGCCCTGCTCTATGAAGAAAGATAGTGACTGAGTGTAATCTTTATTGCATCATATATATGCATATATCGTGATCATTAATATATTGTTTGACAAGGGGGTGTACTTTTAAACTGATAGATCTGCACTTGTATCTGTATATGTATTGAAATCAAATGTGTGGTGGCTGAAATGTCTATATATTATAGTCATGTCTACATGGTTTGAATGTCACTGTTACAGTTAACATGTAAAGCTTGTACTGTACAGTCTATGCATAGTATGGATGCGTTCTGTCATTGGCTGGTCCATAATACTGTAGCTCATGATGTGTCATGATGGCATGTGTATTATAACCCACAGACAGAAATCTGTAGCATGGTTTTCAATGGATTATGTAATAAAACTGAACATATTATTTGATGTTTCTGGCAGTTGGCACAGAGGTTAAGGTTGCTAGCTGTAGTTCCTGTGTTACAGGGTTTGATTCCCTCAACCTTCATTTGTCTCCTGAATGACCTTGAGCAAGTCACTTAATCATATATTGCTCCCAAGTCACCCTGAAAAGGGACTGTGTGTCCAGTGGGTTTTCCTGGTTAACAAATAGGATTATTTTTGTTATTAATTATTAATAAGAAAGGCTCAGGCCATGCACTAAATAAAGCCTTAATATAAAAGAGGGGTGCCCTGATGAAGTTAGGGAGCAGACGCATGGATTAGTCACAGAGCAGTATGCTCAAAAAGATGTCATAGGTAATATAGTTAAAACTTTTATATAGTTCTCTCAAATAGAATTATTATTTGTTTCATGTATTATCAGCTTACAGAGAAGTAGGTCAGTTATAGGCACATAATGTAGTATGGACAGGAGTATGACCTGATTTCTTCATATCCTTTGGCGTTCTGCAACCATAGCTGACAACACCATTTCATACCTGTGGAGTACAGAGTGATTCACATGTCAGAGTGCATTCAGCGGCTTTTATTAGACAGTAGGTTGTGAGAAGTTCTAGGGTTCCCATATGTGTCTGAGCAAGGACAAGGTTTATACAATGTTTTATGACTTGAAAAAGTTGGTAATTGAAAAGTTTTTTTTTGGTTAAAATGACAGTAGGTATTTATTAGGAACTTTATTTGTTACTTTTCAGGATGCAGGTTTAGATCTGAATAGTGGTAGTAGACGAGTTGAGTACAATAAAACATTCTATAAAAAGAATAGAGGTACTAAGTCTTAGCTATGCTGCAGGTGACCAGAGTTTGAATAGCAGCTTGGGCACCTGTAGGAGCTGGAAAGGGAGGATGGGAGTGAGTGAATACTGCCTACTCAACCATCCTAGGAAGAGGGAGGCAGCTCTCTCTTTCCAGATGGGTGACACCTAGCAGGAGCACTAGGTGTCTACCCCATGAGCTCCAGACATTTGAACATATGCTGCTCATGCACAAGTCATGCTGTGAGCCAGGGGGAATCTTCACAGGGCAGCTCTAGTGGCATTGCAAAGAAACACTGTATAAGGCACTGGGTGCTTCACAGCGAGAGATGGCAGGCCACCCCACAGGACCAGCATACCTAGCCAGGACACTATCACTCCACTCTTGTCAGGACTATATGATCATATAGGGGATTCCCAGGTAGGAATGACTGGGCTCTAGGGTTCTTGCCCACTCAGAAATAGCTCCCATGACCATAGAATGAATGGTCTAATTGGTTGCAAACAGAATATGCCTCAGGCAGGCACAGTCCTACAGGGATGCAAAGGAAGAAGATGAAATAATAAGGAATATCAATAACATCCAAATCAATTGTCTCATATTATGGGCTATCAGGACCGCCCATTTTCATTCCAGACCCTGTGGGAGTACTATAGTTACAGGTATCTTACTGGCTCAGCTAGACTGTAGTATCTACTGTATCTGACTACTGCAGCCCCTAAAAGAAATGCATCCACCATTCAAACCATCTCAAATACCATATTCAAATTCATCACTTTCTCTCCAAGAAATGACCACCATGGTCAAACCATTGACAAATCCTACTGGTGAAATAAAGAAATGAAGTGCTGACTTTCTGCACACCTTCTATCTCTTTAAACTTATCGAGAGACCTTTCCTTTCCCCATTAGCTACTATACTATTCACAGATGCACCAACATAAAACCGTAATTGTCTTAACCATTCAGGTCAACTCTTCCACCCCCCCCCCCCTGAAACTAGCTTTCTGTGCACAAAGCATTCTTTCTCAGTCGTTAGTCTCAGATTTTGGGAGTCTCTCTCTTTCTCCTTTTCTTAAAGATCGTTCCTCTTGTTTCCAGTCTGAACTAAAAGCACGTTACAAGACTCAAGGAAAATGCAACCCCACCTATCACTCTCTCTATCTTCATATAAAGTAACCTCTTTCTGCCCTACATTCATCTACATAGCTTGTCCCAACTCTTCTTTTCATAGTGAGTTTTTCAGCATTCCAACTCTGATATCCAGTCTGAATACAACACATGCATACATTGTGTTTCTTCAGTCATTCCGTATAGCACAATGCATCTATTGTCTTTATACCCTTAAGACAACTGTGCTATTCACCTTGTAAATAAAATATGTAGATATAACATTTTTACATTCACTCTGTGTATAATGTCATGTATCTGTTGTATTTATTCCTGGCCTGATAGTAAACTAAGCCCGATAGGATTAGTGCCCTTTCCTGGTTAACATATTCAAATAAAATAAAATGACTGATAAAAGATAAGTTTTCTAGCAGTTTCTGTCTGCTGCATCAAAGAAACACACAGGGTGCCAGATAAACCGAGGACTGTGAAAAAAATGGATTAATAGTATTTTTACCACAAGTAATATTTACAATTCTTGGAGGATAAAAAAAATCCTTCAAAGCTGGAATAACTAAGAGAGCTAGTGATAAGAATGATACATTTTGTTGGAATTTAGGTCTATCGAGCACTTAAAAAAATCTACCTCTACGGCATACATGCAGTCACCATGCTCCTCATTGTTGAGAGCTTCCCAAACCACAGTATCATGCTGGCGGGTGACTGGAATGTGATGCTTAACTCTGACCTAGGCAGACTTAACATAAAAGCAAAAAATGTAGACTCTGGTATTGCATTGCTATTGCTAAGGCAAAAGGCACCAGAAGAAGAAATCTAATCAGTCTAGCCCTGTACAAGAATAAGTCACACAAAAAATCGGGGTTTTGACGACAAAAATCAAGGACTTAGATTCAGGGAAAATTTGATAAATAAGAAATAGTCAAACTCAAGCAATGGAAATTACAATAGTTTACTCCTCTCCATTTTTATTCTATGAACTATGTTTACAAAGTATGCCAGTTGGAGTTAAATCCTGTCAAAGTTGCTTGTGGATATTTTCAAACCGGTGAAACAATTCATTCTCCAACCGTGATTTGACAGATATCACGAACAGAAAAATTAGAAATTCCCTGGCAGATTTAATGAGGCCCACTTCAATGAATAAGACCCAAAGGCAAACTGGATCAAAAAATAAGCATAGCAAAATCATATGAGCCATTGAGCTCAAAACAATGTAATTTACAGACCCTGAAGGTTTAATATTACCCTTTTCTAAAAGATTTGAATATAAAATTGTAATTGTTGGCTAAATTCTACAACTATATCTGAAGTAAGGATATGAATGACCTTTCTTTGAAGCAGTTTACGATGGCAAACTGGACAAAGGCAGATCACTTATCAGAAATACAGGTCTGTATTGTTGTATACATTTAGTATGAACATACTAAGGGAGAGCTTTACATTCAGTTACAAGTGTATGGCATTGTCTTTAACCAACTTCTAAACTGATTTGCTTCAACAAATACTTGATGATGATAATACCTCATAGTTAATAAACTATTTTAGCATAAAATTCAAAAATGAGTCAGTGTTAACATTCGAAACCTCAAAAGCATTTGATACTGTATACTTGTTCTTTATCTTGGAACTCTTCACGTTGCATGAATTTTCAAACTCCTTCATCTGGCTGGTGGACCACATATATGAATCTGCTGCTACCAGACTAAAAAGCAGTAACATCCTCTCTGATCATATTATGCTCGGCCAGGCTGTCCTCTGTCATAATACCTACTTAATTTGTCCATGGAATCTCTATTATATTTTATCTAGAAGCAGATGCACACAAACTCATATAGGGTGTTAGAGCTGAGATTGGGGGGGGGGGTATGCATAGCCACTTTTGTAGACCATCAACTTCCTGTATTTAGAAAATCCCCAAGTAGCATCAGTACTCTAATATCTAGGAACAAAGATGAAACAAATCACCAAGGCTGTCGTGAGACAGACAAACATGTCACATTAAAAAACAGATTCTTTAATACGAACAATAAAAAGCAGCATAAAACAAAATTCTAGGGTGGATAAGCGCTTTCGGTAAAAACCTTCTTCAGATCCTCACCCATTAACCAACAATTATTCTTATAAAAGAAGTAGTAGCCAATCAAGAATCAGGAACAAGCTGGACCAATGAGCTTCTCAAACTGAATCAACCATTTAGCATATCAAGATGACCAATAAAAGACTATCAGAAACTATTTCTTCCAGTCAGGAGCATGCCAGTCTCAAGTTCATTCAGAATCACAGTAGAACCAATCAACAAAAAAACAAGGAACAAGCTGGTCCAATGAACTAGTCATACTGAACCAGCTATTTAGCATAACATAGGGACCAGTCATCTTTAATCAGGAAGCTTTCTCGCCAGTAGGAACCAAGTCATGACTATTCATAGTCAGGAAGCTTGTCTTCCAATAGAAATTACACCTTGACTATTTATATTCATGTGAGGAAAAGAGCCAGTGAAAACACCCAGTAGAAGCAAAAGGAAGCTAAGGAGCAAAATATAATGTCCATGCTGACTTAGATGCAGGCCTTCCTGAATGATAGCATGATTTTTCTTTTTTATCAGTAAAGTAGCTCTGCTTCTTAGCAGAACTCTGTTTTAATGATCATGTGACTGTGCACAGTGACTGTTGCAACCAGCTGATCAAGAAAAATATCTTCAAATGTAAATATGGCGATATCTGTTAGTAATTGCAAGACCAAAGTACTGTATCAACTGTGGTCAAAAACACCTTTTCCTTATATGAAGGGAAAGAAAGTAAGATGACAGAATTCATAGCCCGAATATACTCAAGTCCGTAATGCAATCAGCATGTTAATTAGATCAATTGCATTTCTTGACAAAGGCCTCTTGCTTTTAAAATGGGCTTAAGGGGGATAACACCATTAAGACCAGGTGGGCGATCAGCTCTGAGTTCCATAATCCATTTAGTTTCTTGTAGTTCAGTGTTGTTACGTATATCACCCCTTCTCAAATTCTCTCTTAGCATACTTATGGCCATAAAATGAAACCTGTGTGTTTTGTTATTTTTAATATGCTCATATAAGGCATTGGTCTCAACATTGTTAAAAATGTCAGAAAGGTGTTGTAGAATCCATTCTTTAAAAGGTCTGTTGGTTTTGCCTACACAGTAGACTGGACAGGACATGCAAGTGGCCATGTAAACAATGTTGGCTCTCTTACAAGTCGTTGTTCCATGGAAATAGTATTTGAATCCAGTAACTGGATGTACAAAAACATTTTTGCTATAAATATGTGGACAAGCCTTGTAAAAACAACATCTATATGTCCCTTTCTGTGCATCAGATGTATCACATGGATTTTGTCCACTAACAAAACCATCATTCTGACATAACAGCCTTTTTAAATTTTTTTCTGCTCTTGTAAGAGAAACTGGGGGAATCGCCCACTATGTTCCTGATTTTTGGATCGGAAATCAGAATCGACCAATATTTCTCGATTATCCCACTTACACAGGCATTATCAGAGCTGTAGGTTAAAGTACATCTCAGACAATTAGTTCATTCTCTAGGCACAGGCATTGCACTATTTGAATCTTGTGAGTAGTAGGGACGTCCTCTACTCTCCCTTAAATACATTACTTCATCACGTTCCTTATACACTTTGTTCCTTTTGTAACCCCTTTAGTGAAAACAGAGACTAATTTCTTCTGTTCATCAAAGTAATCATCAGTGTGTGTGCACAATTTGGACACCCGCGTTACTGAGGTTGTGAAAGATGTGCCTTGAGTGCATGCTCATTTGATGTAACATATGATTGCACCATGTGGGTTTTCTGAAAATGCTGGTGTTTATTCCTTTTGTGGCATCCAAGGTCAACCTTACATCCAGAAAATCAATAGTTCTAGGTGACACTTTCAGCTCAAATTCAAGGAAGTCAGTGGTACTTTCCAAGAAACTAACGAATTTACATAAACTGCATTCATCCCCTTCCCCAGACATTAAAGATGTCATCCACAAAACGGTTATAAGAAACCAGCTGTGTGTTCCATGTATTATTTGGGTCTATCGTCCATTAATTTTCCCATTGCACTAAGACCAAGTTAGAATAGCTATTAGTGCATGGGGTACTCATGGCAACGCCCCATTTTTGCCAATAATATACATCTCCATAGATGAAAATATTATTTTCAAGCAGTAGCTCTAATAGGCTACAAATGAGAGAGGTGTCAACATCATTTGCTTGACCAAATTTTCTAATACATTCAATATCAAAGTTATTTGTTATTAGAGTAAAGAGGCTGCGAATGTCCATGCTCAAAAGTAGTAGGCCTTCATAATTAGTTCTAGTGCCTATCTCTTCATAAAGGTGGTTAAGGAACTGAGGTGTATCATAGTACTGTTCTAGCTTTAGGTAGCAGTTGCTTTAATTCGTCCTCCACAAAGAGAGTGGCTCTGTGATCCACCCTCTACTGGCGACTATCGGACGCATAGGTGGATCTTGTTCATTCTTGTGCACCTTTGGTAAACCGCTTATAGTTGGAATTGTTGGATTCATAACATCAAATAAATTGTACTGTTCCTGAGTAATACTTCGAGTCATCGGTTTGTCATACAATATATCCTGCATTTCCTTGATGAGTTTCGTCACAGCCTTGCTGTTTATTTTGTCATAGGTGCATCTATCATTCAACATGCATTCTATTTTGCTGTTCATTACCACAATTGCTCCACTTTCATCCGCAGGTCTTATGACTATGTCCTTTCTTTTCATTAGATTAGTCATTGCCTGACATTCTTCAGTACTTAAATTGCACAAATGTTTATGATGACCACCTTGCCTCAATTGAGTGACCTGATCTTCACACAGGCGAACAAAAGTGTTGACCACTGGATGGGAAAGAGGTAAAAAAGTACTCGTTTTTTTATACTGCCTCTGTATCGTTTCACTTTGTTCATTATCATTACCACAAATATATTTGGGTGTAACATTCCGTCCAAAACACTTTATGTCGGTGGTAAATTCATTTAATGGCGAATGGAGAGAGGATATGAAAGATGGCCCTTTCTCTAAAGCAGCTCATTCCATAGCAGTCAGCTCTTTATCTGAGATGTTAAAAAACAATGAATCTGTCTCAAACTCATCACTTAAGTCACTTTCCTTTTCTTTCTCTCCCTGCTCATAGATCTTGGAGAACGTGACCCTTTGTTCTGGATTAAAAAAGGGAGATTCTGATAAATAAGTAAATGAACAGTGCCTTCTTTGGATCTTGTAGCTGATGTTGAGTTCGATTCCTCTATTACATCCTCTGATACTACAGACACACTACTTATTTTGTTAGTTGATAATGATGGCATACTTGGCGGATCAGTTCCTATTGTGGCACTATAGTTGTCACGATTCCCTGACATCAAGTGGGTATGGCTAAAGGTCTGCGGTTCAGCCTCTACAACAGTACCGTTGTCTTTTTCTGTAAGATGTGGCTGTGGGAAGAGCCCTTTTTCCCTGAATCAATATTGCTCGTGTTACTGTTGGATCCTGCTTTTGGATTTCTTTTGTCAGTATGCTGATTGATTCTAAATCCTTTTCACGGTAAGTGACACTGCCATTAATATTCTTCTCCTTGGGCCATTCAAAAAGGTGGTCTTTCTTATAATCTGTATGGTCCCTTATTAATTTCTGCCTTTTCATGCTATCAGGTT
The DNA here is from genome assembly GCF_019279795.1 of Protopterus annectens. Lineage (NCBI taxonomy): Eukaryota > Metazoa > Chordata > Ceratodontiformes > Protopteridae > Protopterus > Protopterus annectens. Next base: position 753,783,494 of record NC_056750.1, read on the forward strand.
GGCTAAATCAACAGACTCAGTGTAAGTAATACTGTTAAGTACTAATTTGGAACAAACCTGAGCTTTGCCATAGAGGTTCTTGACTTAACTGAAGAAGACTTTATGGTTTCCTTTTGTTATGGAGGCTAGTTTCAATTCATAATTGACTTTTCAGGTTTTCACTAGTGATCTAGTTTGCTTGTTGAGGCTAAGGAGGGAGTTTTTCCAATTTGGAATTGATGATCATTTGGAAGGTATTGCAATCTCATGTGCATAACCCAGAATATCTATGTATACCAATAGGCAAAGGATATTTCTACCTAAGATTGTATCAAGGTTTAGGAATTGGTAAAAGAAAAAGATCTAGTTTGGTGAGTAAATGAGCATCTTTCTCAGAATATTCTTCTTGCTAACTAAAATGGTATCTCACTTTTCTTGTACAATTCTTAATCTGTTAAAAAGATTAGTAATGGATTTTGTCTGGAATTGCAAATGCTATAGATACAGCGAAATAACTGGGAGGTATCAAACTCCTAATCTGTAGTAGAGTTTCCTGACTCAGAAAACCACAAAAAGTAGTAGCTTACATAGCTTTCTCCTAGAACTCAACACCTCCGTGGATCCACTTTCTATTAGGTGGAAGTTAAAGCTCTATAAAATAATATAAAGACAATCTTTCCTCAAACACAGGTGGGTATTAGACCTCAAGATCTTACACCTGCTAAACAAAGTTATCAAGAGTCTAATCAAATTTACATATGGGCTTCAATAAGAAAGGAAGTTTAATCTATTCCTGCCCCTATTTAATAACTACATGCTAAAACAGAACCTCATTGTTAAATATCAGAACAAATCAATCACTATCTCTCTAGAGGGGAGTATGTTGAGAGAGTCACCCACACTGATATAACCAAGGATTAAGTCTTAGCAATTGACTAATGCTGGACTGCTGCTAAACTGCTGTCTCCAAACACATTGTGACATCGATATCCCAAACCAAGCCCTCTAACCTGTTCAGGGAATGACTTTTGGGGACAAAACCTATGCAAGCTCTTCCTTAAAAGTATATAACAGCACTGTCAGAAGACCCAGGAAGTTCTCACTTGCCCCAACACCAACTCCAAATACCAACCTACGTAGACAGGTGGCTTAATCAATAGGAATAAAAGTTTGCTGGAACAAGCTTGGAGACTCTACCTATAAATGTATCTCTATTAGGTTCAAGCACATGCACTATAAAATATTTACAAGTTTCCAGATAGACTGAACTCATTTAGGATTCCAGTTTCATCACTCTATCCCATTTGTAAATCCATCCAAGTAGACATCATGCTGTGAGACTGTTCTACAGTTAGTCATCTGGAGGGAGGTATACAAAATACTTGATTACTTTCATATATTAAATTCTGACAATTGTGCTTTAAATCATGCATCTAGCTGAAATGTTGGTCACCTTGTCTTTGCCAGTTAAAAATTAGATACAAAGATGGGCTAACAGGGTGGGGTTATTAAACAACAGTTGATGCAACAACTCCCTAAATATCTTGAAATCCATCAGATAGTTGGTTAGAATTAGAAAGGACCCCAAGAAACCTCTAAATTTATAGACTACTCTTGTGAAAGCTCTAGAAAGGCTGCATTCTTTCCCACTGCTTATGGCTCTGTCAGCTGTTCAGTGTTGATAACATTGGTCATGTGTGTCCGCTAACTCCGCTTGGCTTGTAATCACATTTTTGGCTTGTAATCACATTTTTGTTATGTTATACAACATTACTGATTCTTTGTGCACTGTGAAAATTTTGCAGTGGTTATGACTCCATGTTATTGTCTGTTAAAATATTTTTTTAACTTGTATCTGAAATAGATTGGCAACATATGTATTTTGTAAGTGATGGGTATTCAGAATTTCCCATTTCTGAAGTGAATAAGTGAATCAGCTTGCTTTTGAACTCATTCCCAAATAGATATCTAAAATTCTTTTAAAATACTAAGCTCCTTGATGTTTCCGAGAATGAACTCTGTCTTACACGTTTATGTTTTTATACTAAATGCACCAAACCACATCAATATGTTGAAAAACATTTGCTTTTACTTATTCTCAGGAGCATGATGTGACAGTAGTGAAAGATGAGCAGGGGAAAGTACAGAAAGAAAAAGCTTATGGCTCAATACAATGGCATGAATATGCTGGAACAATGCTTCTGAAAAGCCTTCAAGCCGTCTTCTCTAACTGCAACCAGTGTGGCTCAGTTCCAGACTATTGAGAAAACAACAAGTAGACATCTTGTGAAATATGAAAAACTATACTAATGCATGAGGCCACCTGAATATCTTGTCAGTGCTGCAGTAAACAGACTAACAATAGATATTTAATTTATGATTTTTTTCTGCTTGTTTTTTCAACTAAGCTAGAATCACATTTTAGTTTAAATAAGTCAAAGTAAACTTTGTCATTCAGAAATCATACAAGTGCAAAAACTGAATGAAATTTCGTGTCTCTGGACTCAATGTGCAGACAACATATGGACTATTTTCAGACATTTACGCATATAACACCTAGCTATTACATCACAGATATTTAACACTTTTTGAACTGAACACTTACTTGCATGAGACTTTAATATTGCACAGGTACTTGGTTAAGACATTGCAGTGATCCTTGCACAGAAAAAGACATTTGAGTATTGCACTATGAACATTAGAGATTTATGAATTCGCAACATGTATTGCACTGAAAGAAGAGATATTTTACTGCATTGCTACTGCCCTAGATGACCTATAAGTTACAGTCGTGGTGAATATTACACTAAGTATTAGAGGAGACTGGTAACCATGTTAATGCACAATTTGAGACCGTTTCTACTGACCCAGGTGGACATCATGGAGTGTAGTGGTTACTAGAGTTCAGCAGCCTGATTGCATTGGGGAAGAAACTGTTCCTGAATCTCATAGTTCTGCAACATACGCTTTGGAAGTGTTTTCCGGATGATAGATGCAGGAACATGTCTGTAAGCAGGGTGAGTGCAGTCTTAAATAATTCCTCTGGCCCTGCTGAGACATCTGGATAAGTACAAGTCATGGATAGGTGGTACGGTGGTCTTAATCATCCTCTCCGCTGTCTTCACCACTCTCTGGAGGGATTTGCATTCAGAGGAAGAGCAGCTTCCATACCATATTACGAGGTTGTTTATAATGGTGCTTTCTATCGTACCTCTGTAGAAAGTAGTGAGAACTGTCATTGGAAGATTGCACTCTCCGGTGTGCTTTCTTGACTATGGCATTTGTATTTGTGTTCCAAGACAAGTCATCATTGATTAGCACGCCCAGAAACTTTGTGCTTCCCACTCTTTCCCCATTGATGATGAGGGGAGAATGTTCCTTGCAGTTTTTCCTGACGTCAACAATTATCTCTTTTGTCTTGTTCACATTTAGTGCTAAGTTATTTCCACATCAGGTAATCAGTTGTTCAAATATGTCCCTACTATGACATTAATTAATAAATATTAAATAAAATGAGTTTGAGTTCAGAAATTGCATAATATGTAATAAAAAGCTACAAAAATGTCCTATATTAGAGCAGTTTAAACAAAACAACTATTGAGAAAATAGCAGTGGAACTTTTTTTATCACACTGATATTTTTAATATTTATTTTAATTATATAGTTAGTCCTACTAAGCTAGTGAACTCACTCCAGGAGAGGAGAGGTGCTAGTCATGGTGTGATGATTGAAAGCTGCCATATACTTAGCATAGTGCACCCCAGGACTGTTCCACTGCATTATTACCACTCTTCTGAGGGATTGTGACATTGGCCAATCCTGTTTTCTCATCACACCAATGTAGGTAGGGCTTTATCCTTCTATGTTGCCAGCAATTACTTCCTCAATAACATTCTTACATTAATTAATAGCTCTGTGCCATGACAGGTAACTCAAAATTTAGAGTTCACTTTTGTTTACTATATTACATGAAACTTGTAGAGAAGACCAGGAGCTAACTTGCAGTTTTACAGAAAATATGCAACAAATCAGAGTGGAAACAGTGGCTTCATTCAACAGTAGTTTACATTGTGCCATATTTCATAGCTTCCTAGATATTCCAAGGCTAGTAAGTCTTTTGACCAGTTATGTATTGTCAGTACCCACCCTTAGACCACAACTCCTTTTTCCAGGAGGGCCATGCCAGTCAATCCCAGACCAAATTTTGACAATACATCTGGTTAAACATAATCAAGATAAAGTGACATAGTGAGTCATACTACACAACATGCATGGGAAGTTTATTCCAGAGGTTTGGGAAGCACTGAGTTATAAACCTATCCCTCTGCTATGTCTTACTTATCTTTTGGTGAAGGTTTATGTCACTGAGGTACAGGACAATTGACTCTCTAATGGCATTATAAGAAAGACCTAGCCCCCCCAAAAAAAAAAAAGTCTGTAAGACACTAAATAAAAGGATACAGCTTCCAACCTCTCTTTCTAACTTGGGATCTTTAGACCTGTAATAATTTTAATTAAGAACCTCTGTGGTCTTTGCATTTGTTTGATACATGTAGTGAGGTACTGGCAGAAGGGACATTGTACCCAATAACTTGTCTGATCAATACTGACTACAAGGGGGTGATTACTATTTTTCATTTTGAAGATGTTCCTCTGTTAATTAGCTGTACTAAATAAAGGAAGTTCATGACAGCTGTTGTCAAATGATGGTCAAAAGAGAGAGTTATCAACCTAAGCTCCTAGGTCTCTGATTACATTTGATTTCTGTAGTGGTGTGTTGTCTAGAAAGTATGAAGAGGGGAAACAGATGTCGACCAAAACCACAATAGTGTGTGAAAGGGCCATAATTACATCGATGAGCAAAAGGAAATGATAGCTACATGTTGTACACAATAATGCTCATGTCTAGTATCCATCTCTGTATGCTTGTAAATTGCAGTAACCAGTGCCTGGTGTTCCCTTTCTATTATGCAAGATAGTACTTTGTGAAAGGTCACCTCACTTTTCTCCACTGTAATGCACATGCTTGCTGCATAGTTGTACCTCTCCACCTTCCATTGCAGAAGCAATAACCAGTGTCCAGGATTGCTCATTTGTAGCTCCTAGCATGTCATCTTTAGTGCTGCAATGAATCATGCATGTTCATGTCACCAGCATGCGAACTACCAGCGTGATTCTTTAATGTGTTGCATTTGATGCTTATGTAAATCTCTTTTATCATTCTGTTAGGTTTCCATGGCACAAGTATATAGAATAAAAGCCAGTTATGAATATTGTCTGAGGCACATCAAGCTCTTAGTTTTATGCAAGGAAAGAAGAGTGTTAGAAACCAGCTGAAAGTTACCGATGTCTTCCTTGGTCATCATAATATGGTAGAGATGGCTCCAGTAATACGTGTCCCAGGTATTTAAGAAGCAGGATCATGGCACAGCATGAGACAGTGGAACAGTCGTCTGTCTTTCATTGTGCGACATGGAGCAAATCTACATAATTCCTGCATGCCTACCCACTCTCTCATAGTAGAATCTGGATTGTGGGGGTGGGGGGGTATGGATGCTGTTGAACTGAAAATTTCCACCTTCTATCTTTTTATATTTTACCAAGGAGAAAACCAGCATACTGTAATGAATTGTCTTCAAAAAGAAAGAACACCTGTTCACATGCGATGTACTGACTTGCTTTTTCCTAATGCATTCTGATTTGTTCCTTTTGAAAGCATTTCGTGCAGACCTGCATAAAAATGTCTGAGCTATATATATCTTAGTAGTAGACATGCTTTCATGGTAGTAAATAAAGTATCACTTACAAGCAAGTATAACATGAGAAAGAGCATTATTGTAAGTTCAGTTTTTCTGAACATGAAAGTACACAACTTTAGTGATAACTTAAAACTAGGATGTAGCCAGACGTAGACTGTGTATATCATGACACGCACATTTTTTAAAAAATATTTTCTATTCAGTGAGATGAGCCAGAATTTAAAGAAAAAAAAAAACTGGCCAAATGATCAAGGTTTAGGTTTGTATATTTTATTGTATTTTTTCAGATTGCATTGATTGCAAAATGGGATTCTGCTTAAGCCTGTCTTTGTTAATTTTCATCCAGTAATAGAAATGTAAACTGACTGGGAACAAACAGTTCCTGGAGCTGGAGGAATTTACAATTGTGGCAGATGTGGTTGCATTCTGGAAGCTAGTGTACAGTACCAAAAATTCTAGCTGCACTCCTGCTTAAATATAGTTTGGTATAATCAATATTATGTTTGAATTCCGCAGACAGCAAAGTGTACTAGCAGAGAATATTAGTTAAAAAAAGTCACTTGAGCCATAGAATTAGCTGAGTACTGTAACAAAGACGTCACACTTTGTTGTGCATTTTTTTTTACCCCATCATTGATAGTTTACTGAATATTATATAAAGATATCTCGTTAGTATGCAAAAACATGCACCCTGATTGGTCAGCCCAACCAGTGTGCCCATTATAAAATCTAGCATATACCAATAGTAAAAAGTCTAACCAATGAAATCTGACCTGACTTTCTTCTATTAATATATGCTAAGGCTTTGCAGTTTTCTTGAGCTAAGAGGTACATACAGAGGGCATAGTAAATGGAAGGAAAATCGGGTACATTATGCAAAATTAAAGAAACATACCTGATTTCCCTTGTATTTATGTCCTGTCTCTTTTGTACCTTTAAATTGTCCTTCCACTTTATTTCTGCATTAACAGTTTCTTTTTTCTAAAAAAAGAAGCAGTAATAGCGATCTTCCTTTCTCTGTTGCTTGTTTTCCAAAACACTGATCCACTGAGTATGTGTGGGAACAGTCCCATACGCATGCAGAGTTCATCAACAAAGCTGAAGAATGTGGAAACAACACAGAAGAAAACCACGGAACCATTATACAAATACATTAGTTAAGAAAATTAAGTAATTTCTTTCTTAAATAATGTCATTGTATAACAGCAATTAGCGACTTGTGAGCATGTGTATATTGAAGATTTACCACAGTTGCCTTCACCCTCGTGATTAAACCACACCAACCGTAGGTAAATCTTCAATATACCACATTTGCTCATTGATTATTGGTATATGATTAACTAAGTGCAACATCAGAGAGTTTCTCTTTTCATTCACCAAATGGCTGCAGACTTGATTGGAGGTAAGTGCTAGTCATCATCATATGTCATGGCCACTGAACAGAAATGAAAGCATGTTGGCAAGTGAAGAGACCAGATGGTTATTTCCACTTAACGATGTGATGTTATCAATTTTGGTGATATAGGTGGTTATTATTTTTTCTTTCTTTAATCAAGATACATAGAAACATTACATTCTAATGTAACTATGCTTAAGTGGTGAGTTGGGTTCTAACACGAGTATTTTATTTTCAGTCAAAATAAAATTGTAGTGCATTATTTCTTAATATTTTTGGACAATACTGGATAATGGATTTATGTCGGTCTTACCTTCATCTTGCTTCTCAAACCATGTTTTATAATTGCATCCAATAGTTACATATCTCCTTTTAGTCAAGGCAGGATTCATCCATCAGGCGTTCTCTTTTATTTATTAGATCATCCATACTTGGCAGAAACAAGTCCAGGAAAGTAAGGCTAATAATGATAATACCTGTCAGGATTTTTGCTGTCAGTTATCCATGATTTATTCACCTTGAGAAGACATCCTTTCATGGAATCTATGTTATGTGTTTTTAGCTTTATTTCAGATTTTGCATAATTTTTAAGGTAAACAAGGCATACATGTTCCATGCAATTATTCAGGCTTTAAAAGCGGGTATTAGTCAAAAATTTCTTCAAGAGGAACATCAAGGGACTCAAACAGATGCCCTACGCAGTTAGGCTAAAGAAACTCCAGCTCTACTCAGTTGCTTACCACCTACTCAGAGGCGATCTGTGCCTGACTTATAAAGCCATGTCCAACCGAGAATTAATGGACATGCTCCACCTCAGGAAATCCAAATCCCTTAGAGCTACACGCTCCAGGGACATAAACCTCAGCACAGAAATAAATAGGACATGCTGGAGGGACATATTCATATCCCAGAGGCTCCCCTCACTCTGGAACAAAATCCCAATCCATGTTAGGCAGAGCCCCTCAATGACCCTCTTCAAAAGAAATTGTGACGAGTGGATGGGAGATCGTAGGTTTACCCCTGAGATCTCTTCCGTGTCCCTACTAGACAGAGGCACAGTAAACTAACCTTAAAAGGGCTATCTTCTGTGATCTAGTATACAGAGGCACAGTCAACTAATCTAAAAGGGTGGTGAAAGCCAAACACACTCTGACTAGGCTTATAAATGCCCTAGGGCAGATAGCCTAGTATCAACCTTTGAGACTTGTCTTAGTGATTGATGTAAAGTTAATATGAAGGGATCTTTAACAAAGTAAATGTCATATGTAGATTCGGTTTAACACTAACGAAAGAATGGTTTGGCTGCATTCTTCTACAAACTTGGAAAGTCTGAATAAATGCACAAAGTAACTAAAGCAATAAGGCTGGTGTTTTAAAGTCAGCAGCTTCATAGTATAGCACCTACCATTTGCATTCTCACAATTTGTAACATATAAAATGACCTATTGAAAGTTCACAGGCATTTTCTCAAAAAAAAAAAAAACTTATTTATTAAATAGTTCATTGAAAACAAAGGGGAACACGTGCACTTGTATGGAAGGCTTGATGTTCAGAGGATGTGTAAAAACTTTAATTTTTCCAGTACACTATTGACAAACCTTGTAAGGCCTGCAATAAATTTACAGTTTAGGAGACAAACAGGGTGGCCAACTAGCTTCATAAAATGTAACCGTTCTAGCTCTTCTTAAATTGTGGAAAAAGAAAAAAAATAATTGTGATTGACTATTTAAATCTGCCATAGTCTGAAGCCATTTGATGGAGGACTTTTTGCCCTTCATTGCATTAGTGGTAGGTATGTTGTATAAAGCGAGTATACAGTCATCTTAAGTCTTCACTGAAGTATGGCAGGCACTTCCTGAGGAAAAGCAACCAAAACATTTGCTTCTGAGGTGAGTAGTGAATGTTTTCAGGTATTTTACAAGGTGCTTTATTAAACAAACACATTCACAAAGGATTTCTCCATGTTAGCACATAAATAGAAACAGAGGCTGGAACTCAGTTCTTTACTCTATGTAGCTTAACCTTGTCAGTGATACCTAACCAATAATATAATACAATACATTTATAATTTTTCAAAAATAATACTCGTATGTTCTTGTATAGCAGTGTGTCCATACATGCAAGGAGGTAATGGTTTAAGTAGCAACTCTTTCACAGGCCTACATGAAATGTAATCAATCTCAGTACAGTATTTACTTCTAGAGGTCCAAACAATGCATGAGTTATACACACTGTAGCTCATAAAACCATGGAGCTTCTATTTGCTTTTACATTTACTTCCAGCATCTCCTAGCTTGGTGTTGTGTGGGTTGGGAGGGTGGCCTAATGGTTAAGGTGTTTGCCTTACAAACACAAAGTGCACAGTTTGAGTCTCACAAGGGATAACTGGCTAGGCTTAAAATAGCTTGCAAAGGCAGTTAGCTTAGTACTAACCTATGAACCTATGTTGTAACCTATTATACATTGTCAGAAAGAAGACATCATATGCCCGAGTAGAGGGTGAACTTGTTTATTCATTTAGAAAATTTGCTGCTGGCATTCACTCTGTCAAAGTCAACAGATGATAAATACCAAAGAGTTTACTTAGTTGGGTATTAGATAAGGAGAAAAATGACTAGATGTTAAGAACACCACATTCGAGAAATTACGAAAACCATATTTGCAATATGGGATCCTGATAATGTCTGCAAAAAGAAAGATTGTTACAGCAGAAATAGGAACAGGTTTGAGCCAGGATAATTTATTTACACTGTATAAGAGCTGAGTTCAGATAACTGGACTCCATTTCAACTGATTGGATTTTGCTTTAGGTTAATATAAATAAACACAGAAGTCATCTTTAGACTAACACTGACTAATGAATATTACTTATCTTAGTAAATATAGCAATACAAGGAATACAGAAAAAATGCCTTTTATTTGAAAGCTGCTGACAGAATGCCAGTCTCCACAATCATGTGATGTTCTGAAAGTACTGCTAATCATCTAAACCCAAGACATAAACCCAAGCCTTGTCCATCCCCTAACCTAAATAGTGAGGAAAATACAAGCCTTTTTGTTTTCTACTTTCCAGACACTGTCGAATTACAAAAAATGCAAAACATTCACCTACCAATCTTAGCTGAAATAGAATGTCAAATTTTGTGCACCCATGATGTTACAGCTAATCAAATGCATCAAATTCTTTTTTAAATGAAAACCTTTCCCCATATAAGAGGACAAACTTTACCTGGAGTTCCTGAAGCAGAAAATATCTGATATTGTATACTTAATATGAACCGGCCATTCTGTTAAGGACGTTCTTATTCCATCAATCCTGATAAAGGCTGCCCTTTTGCTCTGTAAAGAAAAAGACTAGGACATGTTCTTGTTCCATCTCATGACTGGCAAAAACACGAGGCAGTTTATGCAATGATCTGAGATTTGTGCATGCTTACAGTCTGTCTCCACTCTAAATGCTAAGATGAGGAACACAAACCTAAGCTTCTTGCAATAGTGAAGTACTGCAGTAAATTAAACATCATATGATTATTGTCCAATTGATTCCTGTTTTTAGTGGGTCCCCATTTCTAGCTGCCAACAAACAAACCACCATTAATTGTGCATCAGTGGGGTAACTTAGTATAGGCATTTCAATAGGCCGCATAAAAAAATTAAAAATAAAACAAGCACAACAGTGAAGCAGCAGTCACTTGCTTACAAGCTCAGTGAATGCCTATTTTTTATGAAGTACAAAATGCTCTTTATGTGCTCAGACTAATTGGCAGTCACTGGTAACTCAAATCTAAACCATACTCCTTCACTCTCCCTGACAATTCTGGCAGAAAGTAAAATCTCTGGGAGATGTCCTCCCAAGGGCATACTGTTTGTCATCTTGGCATAACCAGGTCTTCTGATTCCATGAAAGAATTTTCCAACTTTTCCTTCACACACACTGTTCTCCTCCATCCCAAATAGAGGCCTTAACCCCATGAGTAACTTTCTACATTACTAAAATGACTGCCAAGCAAATTACTCTGCAACTTGGACAAATTCCACTTGGCTTTCCCTCTGGAACAGTTGCCCTATGCTGTTGCTTTCTTTATCACTGTGGTGACTGAACCCCCCCCCCCCCATCATATCTTTTACCTCAGCCTGACAACTAACACTATGCCCACAGTCTGGAATTAGGACTTTGTTAGACCTTACTCTAAAGATCCAAAATCATCCTCCTTCAGCCTCTAATGGTCTATCCTCAGCAAAAGTACTTGAAAAAACAATTTGTAACCAAGCTGCCTCATATCTGAAACTGCACTCTAACCAGTGACTGACTAACCAACATGGCTACCTGAGCTTTGATATTGTATACCAACTAGACATTGGCATCAGCACTGAAACTGCACTGTGCTTCATAGTCTTGTTGACTGCAACATCCTTTATTGGGAAGGTTGGATCCTCCCTATCACATACTACTTACCCATTCAGGTGCCCAACATAGATCAGTACTTCCCCCAATTCTTTTGTCCATTTTTTTATAAATGAATAATCCCTTGATATATTCCATTTACAACTCTTACTACATGCTGATTACTTTATCCACAGCTCCAAATCAGCACAAAAGGTAATTCAAACTAAAATACAAACTGACATCTTGGACCTAAACCATCTGCAATAAAAAAAGGCTGTGCTATTTGGTTCTAAGAAAAGACTTTGAAAAGTTCCCAGCTCCCTCACGCTTTTTGACCAGCACAACAAAAGTAGACACCACCACATCATTCCGAAATCTAGACATCTGTCTCAACTAGTCTTAGTTTGTAGGAACACATTCAAAAACTTAAAATTGGTTGTCTCCTTTTCTGGGCTCAGAAAGTCTCACTTTTTTCCTGAACCTAGGGCAACCATTTGGAAAGATGCTACCTTGCTGATTCCACTTACTACTTATAAAATGTAGAACTGAACACAGTGTAAAGTTTGTACAAATTATCTCTCTTTTTTGTGATTATTTGTATTATAACTTTTTCACAGTTGATTGTGGGTCAGACATGGCTTTGTAAGTCAAGCAGAGATCGCCTCTAAGTAGGGAATATGGGACAGAGAATACCTGGATTTTTTTGAGTCTGTCCATATAGGACAAGTGTTTAAGGCCTAAGATTCTCTTTGTGAGGTATTTTTGTGGCCTCTCCAGTTGTTGTAGGTGTCTATTGAGGTACATGCAAAATGGGACATTGTAATCTATGATTGGCCTAATTAATGAGTAGAGGGAGACAATGACCTCTTTCTTCCTGGATGCAAAATCCATAGTAATGATATGTGGCACATAGAAAGGCTTTCTGACCAGAGTGGCAATGTGGTGGTCAAAAGAGAGGTTGCTGTCAACCTGTGTTCCCAGATCTCTTATGACATCTTCTGTGTTCAATGGACTACCATAGATGTGGTAATTCATGGGAACTGGGTTTTTCCCAAAGGGGATGACAACACATTTTTTGGCCTTGAGCTTAAGGCCATGGCTCTGATACCAGTCATTGGTCTCAGTGAGGCCTTTCTGTAGGATGTCAGCATCACTTGAGGAGTCAATTATGGCTCCCATCTTGCAATCTTCTGCGAACTTTTTCAGCCACAGTCCCTTCTTGTTGGCCTGAACTTCAGAGAAGTAGACATCAAACAGGAGAGGACCCAGGACCAAACCCTGTGGGACTCAACTCATGACTGGTCGACAGTCTGACTTGGAGTCAGCTACTTTCACACTGTGGGTTCTATCTGTGAGCCAGTTTGCATCCCACCTAGTGATATAGTGGTTGATGGCTAGCTTAGTGAGTTTTTCTATGATTCCTGAGTGGGGAATGGTATCAAAAGCTTTGGCCAGATCAAGGTAGGCTGCATGAACCACCTTGCCTTCATCCACAGCTCTGGTGACTGACTCAAAGAAGTTGACCAGTTTGAGCAGGCATGAGCTACCCTTCACAAAACCAAACTGTGTGGGATCCAGAGTTTGGAGGTTCCCTATATCTTTGTTTATTAGGTCCATGATGATGCATTCCATAGTTTTGCATATCAGACTCGTCAAGCTAATGGGGCAATAGTTCCCAGGGTCTGTAGTCAGTCCTCCTTTGTGGAGAGGGATGACTGTAGCTGTACGCCATTCGGCAGGGACAAAGCCTGAGGTGAGGCTGTGATTGAACAGGGCACACAGGTGAGGTGCCACTTCACTCTGTAGTTCATGTAGAACACAGCCAGGGATATTGTCAGATCCCATAGAACCTGCATTCTTGGCCTTGGGCAGTGCTGTTTTAACCTTTGCAACAGTAATACTGGGTGCCTGGCAATTTACTGGTATTGTGATTGGTCCTTTGGTGGGTGAGAGAGGGGTAAAGTTGGCACTGAATCTGTTGGCCAGTATATTGGCAATATCTGTTGGCTTAGTATAGGAGGTACCATTGTGCAACAGCTCTGAGTAAATCTGTGTATTACTGTGGAGATTCTTTACATAACTGTAGAAGGCCTTGTGGTTGTCTTTACTATCTGATGCAATTCTGTTTTCATAGCTAGCTTTAGAGGATTTGTTGAGGGATCTCAACTTTTTGTTGAGCCTGATAAGGGAGTTTTTATAGTCTTGGGACTTCACCTTATTTCTCATCAGTTTCCTCCTCCTGTTGTAGAGTTTGCTTATGGCAGGGGACCACCAGATTGGTTTCCTTTTTTTGGAGGAGAGTGTCTTGGTTCTATTGGGTATGGGGAGATCCATGCATTGTGTACGTGTTCATACAGGGCATTAGTGTATGATTCGGCAGTCATGCAGCTGTTTTCCAATTGCATGGGTGCTGTGAAGTTAGCCACCTCTGTTTTTAGAAGCTCAAAGTTAGCTTTGGAGAAGTTTTTCATGGTGGTTACCTTTTGCGGGGGGGGTTGGGAGAGATGTGGATTTCCAAGGTGATTTGTTTGTGTTTGGATCTAACCAGGGAGAAGTTGACTATTGGTACAGAGCAACGATCAAGGATGTTGCTACCTGTAGTGGGGGTAAGAATGAGCTGGTCCAGGGAATTGGAATTAATGAATTCCAGGAAACGTTGGGTAAGTGTATTGGTGCATGAGTAGTTTTCTCAGTTAATGGAGGGGTAGTTGAAGTCACCCAGTATGAGAGTGTTAGGTTGGACCCTAATATTTTCCAGTGTGCTTAGGAATGTGGCATGTGTCTTGAGTCATGGTTGGGGACCTATAGCAAGCTACAACCTGAATCACTGTCTTACCCAATGTTAGCTGCACCTGAAGTATCTCTGATGCTTCATGTTGGGCTACCACTCTGGAGGTGTGCGCATCCTTTATGAATATGGAAACACCACCACCTTTGGAGCTTCGGTCCAAGTTCTGGAGCTGAAAGGTATAGAATGAGTTATAGCCTGGTAGTGCAGGAGCTCTATCTGCTGCCTTGAACCAGGTCTCTGTTACAGCACAAATGTTGATGTTCTCCATTTTAAGGAGCGCTTCGAGCAAGTGCATTTTGAGATTTAGACTTCTAGCATTGAGCAGCATGACCCACAGATTGCATTTATTTGTAGCTGTTACAGGTAATTTGGTCTTTGGAACACTGCCTAAAAAAGGCACTATAAAGGTGTCAAGAGCCTTGGTCAGTATACAGAAGCCCAGGGGTGACAGATGAAGGCCATCTCTGGCAAAGCATCTAGGTCTGTCAGTCATGTCATCCCAGGCAGACAGATCCTGGATCATCTTAGAATAACACCAGAAACTTATCCAATTGTTTAAATCAGTCATTTTCTGCTTGTACTGTGGTATCATTTTGGGTGATGGTGGGAGGCTTCTCAGGGCTAGGGTCATACTTGTCTGGGCTACATAATCCCAGAGCTCCTCATGTCTCTTTTCATTTTGTCCAGGAAGGTACGTCTAAGGTCATTTACACCCACATGTACAATGACAGAGTCAAATTTGTACCTGCTGTTCAAGGACCTGAGTGCGTGCATTATGTGGTGGATCCTGACACCTGACAGGCAGCTGGCTGTTACTTTCTCCTTATTCAACCTAGTGAGTGGGACATCAGTGCGCCTCATTATCGAGTCACCTATGGCTAGTGTATTGGGCATGCTGTTTTGCCTTAGGGGCTTTGGTTGAGTGGCACACTTTAGGAGAGTTATGTGTCTCGTGATTAGTGTTGTGTTGTGGTGGTTGAGTGCATTTCTTCCTTGGAGGTCTCTGTTGTTTGTGTAGATATATATGTTTGTGTGTGTGTGTGTGTGTGTGTGTGTGTGTGTGTGTGTGTGTGTGTGTGTGTGTGTGTGTGTGTGTGTGTGTGTATATGTATATACGCCAACTCCAAGATCACTATATCTTGGAGAAAAGGAAAATGTGAGTCAGTGTTTTAGGACTTACTACATGAAGGATTTTTAGTCATTCAGTCTCTGTATTGCTGCACTAACAAGCTTCAGAATATCAAACAGTTGTCTTTTAATGGAATAATGTAATGAAAGACCATGTAAATTTATGTAAAGCATGCTTAGAATGCACATGTTTGTGTTTCATATATGTGTATGCAAATTATAGATTGTGTGTGTGTGTGTGTGTGTGTGTGTGTGTGTATATATATAAAATCACCATTGCGAACTGAAGAGTGACATTGCTGAAATATAGTTTTCTAATTGTCAGTTTTGCAAACCCAAATACATCAACTACACTACATCAAATGGGTAGTGTAGTTTGAGTATTTGAGTTTGGAATTTTGAGTGGAGATTGCGGTTCAGTGAAGAACAGGGAATTAACTGATTTCCTCACTGTAGTGCGATCTCAGAGTTGGTATATATAATTTGCAGGGGGGTGTGGAGGTGCAGCCCCCCACATGGGGGATGCAGGGGTCTTGACCCCCTGCAAAATAGTAAGGTACACATACCGTTGTCTATGGAATGTCATGGTATGGTAAGCTGCATAGCATAGTTGGCTGATGTCACCTCCTACTATGTTGAATACATCGAACTACTGGTGGTGATGTATTCAGTTTTGACCTGGCCCCAATTTCGCTGTTCTGGATTCAGGATTTCGGGTTGACCCTTTGACTGGTTGACCTATGCAATTTCAAGGTTTCAGTAGTATACCATATATATATATATATATATATATATATATATATATATATATATATATGTAGAGAGAGAGAGAGCAAGCACGTGCCTACCTCTACTACATCATGGCACATCAATATAACTCTATTGTTAAAGGACCATTCAAGTGGATAGCTAATGATCGTGCTGCACATTAATAAAACATAGTAATGGCTACCAATGCCTTCTGTAGATGACTGACTATGCTAGGAGTTTCCAGAATCAGTACCACTCTGAAAAGCCAGTATTGGTTCAAGAGGAGAAGAGCAAGTGTTACATTACCAGAGAAATACAGATCTGTGAACTTCATTACATCTAGAGTAATGAACGAGCACTGCAATTGTTTTAAAGTAACACGTTAAAAAAAAAACTGAAGTATACCATCTTCAAACTGGTGGATGTTTAGTGTTCTTTAATAAAACTCTGAAATGTACGGTTAAGAAGACGACAGAACAAGATGGTGTCAGTTAGGATCAGTTATTTTCTACCCATTCTTTTTGTTGCAAGAACAGTGTTCTAAGCTGGAACAGGATTCATCATATCAGAATTACTGTACTGGCAATATTCCCAAGGTTTGTTGTAAATAGCAGAGGAGACCATGTAAGAGGCAAATATTCATTTCAAAGTGGAACACCATACTTTTACAGACCTTTGAGATCAACAATTATTATAATTGTTATATTAGTATTTAGGCAGCAGATGGAAAGGCAAAAAAAAAAAAAAATGCAACAGAGTATTAACAGCCAGAATATCAGACTCTCGGAATTTAAATCAAGTGACAAAGTATTATATATAGTTGGTCCCTACGGTTTAGTATGGTAATGTTGAAGTAGACTCGCTTGGATGATGGGATCATCGACCCACGTCCACGAAAGTGACAATTTCCGACATTGTCAAAATATGTCTTGACTTCAACCTCGGAACGGGGTTTAACATGGGTTGAGATAAGGGCGAGATTTGTACTTCCATAATGTCGGTTTGACATTGTCGCTGTTCAGCCTCCGACCAGTCCCTACTGCTGACAACAAATTCCCCTCAAGATGTCAAGGATTCTTTGATGTGGAAAAGCAAATGAATGAAGTAAACCATAAAATAAGACAAACTAGGATGAGAAGACTAGATCTAATGTACCAGGTTTTTGTGATAAAACAAATGAGACTGCAATAAATAATTTTAAAACTTTTCCACCTTTAATGTGACCTATAACCTGTACAATTCAATTGATAAATCTGTTAGGGGAAAAAATATAAAAAATAAAAAATGTACCATAAGCTGTTGCATAACTGTGCACACCCTTAAAGTAATACTTTGTTGAAGCACCTTTTGATTTAATTACAGCATTCAGTCTTCTTGGGTACACACTTGCCATCAATTAGAGAGACTCTGATTAACCCCAAATAAAGTGCAGCTTTCCTAGTAGGATTTTCCTGACATTTACTCACTTGCCTGCTACAGCAAAAGCCATAGTTCACAGAGAGCTTACAAAGCATCAGAAGGATCTAATTGTTGAAAGGTATCAGTCAGGAGAAAGGTACAACAAAAATTTCCACAGCATTGGCTATACCGTGAAGACAGTCATCAGAAAGTGGAGAAAATATGGCACAATAGTGATGTTACAAAGAACTGGACGTCCCTCCAAAATTTATGAAAATACAAGAAAACAAAATGGTCAGGGAGGCTGCAAAGAGACCTACAGCAACCCTGAAGGAGCTGCAGGAATGTCTGGCAAGTACTGGCTGTGTACTGCATGTGACAACAATCTCCCATATTCTCCATATGTCTGGACTATGGGGTAAAGTTGCAAGATGGAAACCTTTTTTTACACAGAAAAACACCCAGGCCTGGCTAAAATTTGCAAAACAATACATCAAGTCTACCAAAAGCATGCGGGAAAATGTGTTATGGTCTGATGAGAACAAGGTTGAACACTTAAGCCACAATTCCAAAAGGTACGTTTGGCGCAAAAACAACACTTCGCATCACCAAAAGAACACCATCCCAATAGTGAAGCATGGGTGGTGGCAATATCATGCTTTGGGGTTGCTTTTCTTCAGTGGGAACTGAGGCTTTAGTCAAGGTGGAGGGAATTATGAACAGTTCCAAATGCCAGTCACTTCTGGCCCAAAACCTTCAGGCATCTGCAAAGCTGAAGATGAAGAGGAATTTCACCTTTCAACACGACAATGACCCCAATCACACATCCAAATCAACAAAAGAATGGCTTCACCAGAAGAAAATTTAAGTTTTTGAATGTCCCAGCCAGAGCCCAGACCTAAATCCAATACAAAATCTGTGGGGTAACCTCTTGAGAGCTGTGCACAAGAGATGTCCTCGCAATCTGACAGATTTGGAGCACTTTTGCAATAAGAGTGGGCAAATATTGCCAAGTCAAGATGTGCCATGTTAATAGACTTCTACCCAAGAAGACTGAATCCTGTAATTAAATCAAAAGGTGCTTCAACAAAGTATTAATTTAAGGGTGTGCAGACTTATGCAACCAGCTTATTGTACTTTTTATTTTTATATTTTTCCCCTAACAGATGTGTTTTTCAATTGAATTTTACAGGTTATAGGTCACATTAAAGGTGGGA
The DNA here is from genome assembly GCF_019279795.1 of Protopterus annectens. Taxonomy (NCBI): domain Eukaryota; kingdom Metazoa; phylum Chordata; order Ceratodontiformes; family Protopteridae; genus Protopterus; species Protopterus annectens. The sequence continues at coordinate 753,802,299 of NC_056750.1, forward strand.
AAGTTTTGAAATGAATTATTGTGGTCTCATTTTTTTATATCACAAAAACCTGGCATTTTAACAGGGGTGTGTATACTTTTTATATCCACTGTATTACCTAAGTGGGTTAAGTGTGAAGGAAACTTCTGTAGTTGGCCTGGGAGCTGAGCTAAATGCCCAGTAATGTAGAACCAGGTAATTCGATCCCTACCATTAAAATAGACAAGGCTTTGTCTAAGGTCAATTAACAAGGAGAAAGGGTTCTTGAGACAAAAAAGGTTCTTGTAAACTACCTGGAACATCACATTTATTTAAGCATGGTATTGTGGCTGTACTTAGGGAAAGAAAAAGAGCCATGTAAGGTTACAGACCCCAACAAAACGCATTACTTGAGAAACTGAGGAGTGTGTCTAAATTAAGAGGAGTTGAAGAGTCACAAAGTGAATGGAAAAGTCCAATGGTAATAGCTCTAAGCCAGATGGTGCCACTGAATTCTGTGGTGGTTTCTTCAGAATGAATAATAAGTTCAGGTCTGACAGTTGTCCATTGCTCAGAGTGGATGAGCTCACAGATGAGGCAAGGCATGGTAGACCATGGAGTATTAGACATGGATGACAATGATGATGGTTTATTCAGCTCCAATGATCCATCCTAGGTAGAACAGAACCAGTGGTTCAGTGATAGCAGTGGGTCATTGTGACATGGCGAACAAGGGGGAGACGGGAGACGGATGTTAAAAAGCTGTGAGATTTTGTTCCTTCAAACAAAAATACTGTTTTGTTTTAAAATGCTACTTCTGATATGAAAATGTTATGTTGCTAAGGAGCTATGGTTGAATGTGCTGTAATGCTACCTGTTTACTGTTTGAGATGGAGCTTGTATCTTATAATGTGATAGTTGGAATGTACACCCCAAGCAAAAGAATTAAAACAGCAGAGGCTGATTTAGCACACCTGCATAAATACATTTAAAAATAAAGAGCTGAGAGCAACATAGCAGAGATGGTTGCTGCGCAATGAAGAAGGGAGTATTATACTAATAGCAGCGACATGTGGAAGTTTCCAGCCAGAAAGCTGACAAGGAAACATCTGCCTTTTAGTAGTAACCATCTAGAAAGTCAACTGTAACTGACAAATGCCTCTGAGAGGGAGTATTTCAACTAAGAATAGTAGGTATACATTCATATGCTCGACGGCCAAATCTGCGACGCTGCTGCCATGAACTGCGAAATCCGAAAACTGTGTAACCTGAAGAGCGGAAGTACAAAACCTCTTCCCCCCTTTTTGACCCATGGTAGCACTCATTTCAGTGGTGGAGTGATCGTGAATGTCGAATGTCGATATTTTTATGATGTTTAGGGACTTCGGCATAATGGAATTTGGCTCAACGGTTTGAGGATACGTCCATTCGGCAATGTGCCTTCGCACATGTGAATGTTTACCAAGTATTGTCCCTTGAATGTTACTACTTGACAAGCTTATTGCAACACAGCATGAAGTGATAGAAAGACACCTGAGTATATTTTTGGAGGATTACATGAATGTTACTTTGAAACTTTTGGTGGATGCAGTATCAGAACTGTAAGACTTTTTTTGTTTGAGGCTTTTTCACCTACAGAGATGAGCATGTTTTAATTTTACCTTTAGTATATTGTAAAGAAGATACACTATTTTATTTTATTTATTGACGTTGGATTACCCAGAAAATCTGACTGAGTGGAAGACCATTTTCAGCATAGGCCTGGGAAAAAAATCTCCAGATTATTACAAAACATTTTAAAAGCAATGTAAAGTAAGTCACAAAAAATATACGACCAAAAGCAAAAACCAAACCAAACTCCAATTCAGCAGAAAGTACCTTCTGATAAAGTTCATGTTTTATTAAAAGCTGATGAAAGTGCTAAAGAATTGGAGTTTGGTTCATTTTTTGCTTTTGGTCAGCTTGTCTTTTTGTGACTTTTTAATTTGTTTCCTGAGAATATTTGGTAGCGTTTTGTGTTCACTGAAGACCATGCCATGGTGGGAGTTGAGCTTACTCAAGATAACCTTTTGGATGTGACCACCCATCCTTGTATTGAAGCTGTTTAAGCTTTCAGTGAGCAGATTTGAATGTTCATCATTCATGCTATCCAGGAAGACTTCTTCTGTTGCAATGGTGATCCTGGCTGCTACATGAAAAGATGTGTGTGTGGCAGAAAAGGCTGTCTCACTGATGTTCAGCATTCTTTGGTGAATATAGCTCATTCCAACATTGCGGGACAGCTTTCTAAGACATTACATTTAACATTTATTAATGTGGTCAAAGACGTTTCTTTGACAGAGTTCGGGGACAAGACTTCTTTTGTCTTCAGGGATTTTCAGAACCTGTTTCGTACAGGAACTGCTTCTGCTCAAATAAGTGTCTAATGTGATTTCGGCAGATGATGGTGGTGACATTTGTAAAAAAATACATTTTTACTTTAGAGATGTTATCTCTGAGGAGTGTTTCACTACAGTTAGAAATAGCTTACGTCGAAGAAAACATTTGACTCAGTGTAGTATCGCGAGGGCTGAGATATTATAACTTTCCGAACTGTGTTAAGCAGGGGGATGTTTTTTTCAGCAGTTAGTTGATTTATATAACCAAACAGGGTTAACTGCCATGAATTTACTTGTTGCCCATTATAAGGATGACATAGTTGCACTGAAGATGGAGGCTCTGGAAGGTAAAATCAAAGTCGGTGATAACTTTGTTTTTTTTTTTAAAGTTTAGGCGTTTCTGCTAAACTTGATTGGCACAGAGCCTCCATTATCAATAGAAAGCAGGGCAAACTAAGGAGAGATTGTCTTGCATATAAAAACAATTCTGCCTTTATATTATAACAAGGCAACAATAAAAATGGCAGTGAATCTTTGGAAAACCAGAACTTAGTTGGCATTAATGGTACAACTATAAGTGTAGAGCCAGAACTTTCTGAGAAAGCTGTATCTGTCACAATAATAGAGAGCAATAGTTCTGCTGTTCAGACAGATTATTCTGGTGTAACAGGCTCTAACAGTAGTGGGCCCTTTTTGGTAGACAAGTCAGGGAACCAAATGTCTCCGAGGTGGTTGAACAAAGTTCAGACCACCAACAAAGGTTGGAACAAGTATAACAGAAACAAGAGAAAGACTTACCCCAGGATTCACGAAGCCTCCGTGTAAGAGTTATAACTCTTACATGGAGGCTGCAGTTAAATGGAGTGATGTCAGCATGCTTTGCATATTCATGAGAGCATGCTGAATCACACCTAAGTCTAACACGGTCCGTGTAAGACAGTAGGGGGCGTGTCCGTAGGCTGAGCCCTGCAAGCGGACACGCCCCCAGAAGTGTAAAAGTGCCCAAAGTAAACACCCACAACAGAGTCCACGGAAATGTGAATAAACACAACACAACACATGCCCCCACAGACTATGAACATAAAATATATATAAATGAACATGTTATATTTTTTTTTAAATTGTAAAAATGTTTAACCATGAGTGCGCTCGTTTGTGGCGTGCCGTAAGCGCAGCTACAGTTAGCAGTCAGTGGGAAAGCATATAAGAACTAAATATGCAAAATAAGCCAGGAAGCAATAGCGTAGCGGTAGAGATGTTGGCTGAAGAGCAGGCATTCATGGTTCGAGCCCCCACAACACCAATTATTTTTTTTTTCAAAATAAGCAGGAAACAAGTCCCTGACAAATATGTACACATAAAACCACAATTTATGTAAAATGTAATGAAATAGCCCATTTATATTGAAGACATGTGAGGTAACAAAAGAAGAAAAAATGCCAGATGTGCTCATAGCTGAGCTACAGTTTAACAGAGTGAGTGCATGTGCCCGTAGATGAGCAGTGGTTTAACTGGTGCAAAATGAGTGCCCGTAGCTGAGCAGTGGTCTGACATGCTAAAGCTATGTGCCCCTAACTGAGCTGAGCGTAATATGCGTGCCGATAGCCAAATGAGGCTTAAACCAGCGTATCCCGTTTGCCGAGCTGCGCACCGCATAACGAGCTAACCGACGGGCAACGTTGAGCAAGCCGTATCAAAACTGCCTTTACACAGACACACCCCTCAGCATGTCTAGACAGTCATGAAAAATAAAAAGCAGTGGCCAGGTTCGAACCCAGGATACTATACACTATAGTCAAGGTACCAAACCACTAAGCCACGACAGCAGTACCTAGAAATGCAATAATAGCTAATATATAGGAATGAATACAAACTGGAGCATGACAATGCAGGTTTACTGAAGTTGATACAATTCCAAAATGGCCAATCACAGATATGTGTGGGAAAAACGGACTATATAAGCCCCATAGGCGGGAATACACAGCATAAACGATTGTAGAACTGACCTGCAGGCAGAATGACAGGAGTAGGAGAGGGTAGTTGCTTCCAAGCATAGAGGTGGGGTGTTGAGGAGTCCAGGTACATCGTCTGGCTCCTAGTCCATAATCATGAGGCCCAACTCATGCAGGGCCAGGTCCTCTGGGGAGCATACAGGGCTGAGGCGTGGGACTGGTTGGCTCATGATCTCACCAGTGCCACAGGGATTCCGGTCCGTCACCACCATGCGGACCTGAAGAGATGTAAGCAGGACCAACTGAACCTTTGGATCCAGGAGGCCCGGCAAACACCCAACGCCCCACTACTGAGTAAGTAACATTTAATTATGTATGTAAGAAATTAAACTAGCTGATATTATGGAGATGTGTATTCCAATATTACTTCATTTATATTACAGCTGCAGGTGTCCGTTCTGCGAACCGCAGAGCCTATGGCGATAGGCTGGTGCGGTTGCGCCACCAGGCAGGTCAGTAATCCACTACCAGTAACTGTAAAGAAATATAAAAGTATGACAGTCAGCAAAAGAGTGCAGTGTAGTCAGTAAGGAATAAAATCTGCAAGTAACAGTGCGAAAGTGTATGCAAGTATTGCTTGATTACAAAAGTGGGTTTCAGCCTGTAAGTTTAACCAAAAAATGAAACTGTCTGACATATATTCTGAAATAAAAATGCCCTACCTGTAAGAAAATAGTACACAACCTGCAGCAGGCTGAAAAGTATAGCTGCAGAAGATGATGAAATCACATGTGTGAAATATATCCCTGTGGAAATACTGAAACATGACAGAAGTGAGACTGCTGGAAAGGATTGTAATAACTACTGGTAAAACATGTCAATAAAGCCTAGAAGTACCATCCTGAATAGTAAAATGAAAGCAAGTGAGAGAGTGTGAGAAAGTGTCATGAATCCAGCAATACAGTAGTAATAACCTCTGAATAAAGTATACTGCAGTCAAGACAGAATGAAATGCATGTGAGATTCAAAACCAAACAGCAAAATCTGTTGAAAGTGTTGCTGCATCTGGAATGTGTATCCCAAAATCTGGATATGTTGCTCTCAGTCTGCAATATGCAGATAGGATGATTGTTTGATATACCAAACATCCACACTTGTCTACAGCTATATAAAGCAAATGTAGCAGGATGATGTAGCTGAACAAAGCTAAATATGAATGTGTATGAAGAACCATAAAATGTATATTGATGTTGCAGTAACAGTCCTATCAGCAAGTTGAAATAGTTATCATATAGGAAACTGTAGTTAGAACAGTAGTGTGTATATAACTGTAGCTATTAGAAATGTACAGCATATGTATTGTTATTCGAAGGTGTTAATATTACTTTCTTTACCCCACCCTATAACCACATATAACCCATTCCACGTGAAAATGGTATGTGCAATCACAATTAACACCCCTGGACGTTTGTCCTGTTGGGTCATATATATTTGCATGTCCGTTGATGCATCTGCCCTGTTCATACATCCACACCTGATGGCCTGTTGCCATCAGTTAACCCTGCATGTTGTTGGACTGTGTATTTCTGTTCAAATTATGCATGTGTTATGCACGCTGTTCAATGGTGTGAATATCTGGGTGTTTGGTTAATGGGAATACTAATGCATGCTGTTACAACTAATTGTGAATGGTATTATATGTCACTAACCCAAACTGTCATGACATAATGCAAAACATAGGACGACAGGGAAGGTGGGTTCCAGCGGACCCACCTCTCCCACCTCAGCTGGCGAGTGCACCTGGCACTAGTGCCGAGTCCGGACCCTCCTCCGGTGGCCCTGTGCCACCTGTGGGTGGAAGCACTGCAGGGGATGGGGCTCGCCCCCCCTCTGCATGTGTGGCCGGAGGAGAACCACCACTCACCCTCCGTAGCGTCCGGACTGTGGTGCGTAGGGAGATTCGGGACTCTGTTCTCGAGCCCCTATGCCAGCTCGAGGCACGGGTGGCGCAACTAACGGGCATGCCTGTTGCCCTGCCTACACAGCCCCCAGCACAGCCCCATCCTGGGCAGTGAAGGAACAGTGGCAACTGCCTATGGGTGGGGATATCAGTTCCACTGTTGCCATCTGTGGGCTCATGGGCTCTGGATATCCAAACCTCCGTCCCCGTCAATTGTGTAACCCCCCCACACATGTCATACACCGCCCCTGTATGCGTCTTGTTTGTCTTGTCTGTTTACCTACCCAACCTACCTCCCCAGCTGTACCGACTTCGGTCACCTGACATACCACTCTCACCTGAAAAAAAAAAAAAGGGCACTCTGTACCCACAAAAAAATTACGCCCCATACATAGCTGCCCATTCTGCACACATATCTGCTGGACATGGAACCTATCAATTACAATTGGCTATACAACAAGTATTATTGTTGTCCTGACACCTCTCTCAGGGGTGGAAGGTTTCAAATGTCACACCAAATTACATACATATGCACAGCTGTTGCTGATGAAGAAATGGGCAGCTATGGGCCTTACCTACATCCCTCCTGCACATCCCAAGCTTGTTTCCCTACTGTCTTACCCTCTTTGTGACCCCTTTTTCATCACTTTCCTGTCTCCCCATTTTCTTTTCTTTCAAAGAAAATAGCGCGGGTGTGCACAAGAGTAAGCACGTTTAAGCGGTTGTAAGCGGGTGTGCGCTTATGTGCGTGGAGCTAACCGCCAGTGCGCATGCGTGAGCTCCACGCAAACCAGCGCTAACCCGGTTACAACTGCTTAAAAGTGCCTTAGTCACTTTGATTGACAGGTCCTGTACTCAGTTCAAAAGCAAAAGAAAATCACACTGTCAATCCCGAACCCAGGACCTTGGAAACAGTAGTCTGCATGACTCACCACTAAGCCATGACTCTTATACAAGAGCATTGTGCTAAAATAAATATATCATGTAATAGTAGGAATGAATGTAAAGGGAATATAGATGTGTAGTACACAAAGCATGCCATTTAGAATTACTATCAAAACTAGTGGATTTCCATAATAGTAGTGTGTGAACAGAAACAGCCATGCTAGTTGGAAGCTAGTAGGTAATAATGTCACTATAGCACCTTGCAAGCCACACACATACTCACAGCAGGATAATCACTGCCCATACCCCACAACCTCTTACAGGAACACACCTGGACCAAGTAATAAAATATGTGGAGCAAAGGCCCAAAACCAGGGCCACATTACAAATAATGTTACAACAAACGCAGACAGTTCAGAGAGTAACAGGGTCTGCACTTTGTGGGATGTTTGGAAGGGTATGCAGTCTGAAACTTGAATGTTTGTCACCATATTCTGACTTGAGCCCAGAGTGATTTGCCAGAAAAAGGTATGCATGAGATATTGACCAAAATATGAGGCAGAAATGTGGACAACCTGCAAATATCTGTACACATGACGGGTCTGACACCACCATATTTGAATAGTTAAGAGTCTAGACATAGCAACAGTGAATGACTTACAGGGATGCCCCACAGACTCCATGTGAAATGTACAAACAGTAGGCAGAAAGGTGTAACACATGCAGTGGTAACTATGGAGTCCTGAAAGTATTCATCACTTGCATGGCAGAAAAAGTGTAGTAATACATATGCTCATGCTAACCCACAGTCACAACTGCAGCATACCAGACATTTTAATGGGTGTACCCCACTGATAGGTACCATTCCATGAGGCACATAACAGATGAACCTGAAAGTCTCTGGGGCCTGCTCAGCAGCATACTCAAATACCCTAATAGATGTCAAGGCCCACACCATGGCCAGACCACACTGCATGCTGTAACACCCTAGCAGATATAGCAAGCATTCCAAGGTGTGAATGTACATGGAAAATAGGAAAGCTACAGCAGCACACTACAGTCAGGACACCTAGCAAGCATACAAGTAGTGACTGTAAAGGGCAACTATTGAAGCCTTAGCAACAAAGTGCAAGCAAAAGTGAAAGGAAAGTACACACACACACATTAACAGTAGTAGTAGTTGTAGGTGTCAGTGTACATACACAGTTAGTACAGGAAACTGGAGAAATGAATGGAGGAATGTTAATCTACAACACACCTGGAAATATGAGAGAGATACCAACCTTTACACTCACAGAACATTGTCCACAGCATAACAGCATGGTCCCTGCCCTTAAAATCTGAAAGGGCTACGCCTATCTCACATACCTTTTTATAGCACTGTTCTGAAATCACAGTGAGAACTGCAATCAGTACACAACTGGCTGCATGCAATTAGCAAATGCTGGCTAACAATTGGTGCAGAGGCCATCACATGGGCATATGCAGATACCTACAAAAGTATGCTGTACTCCCAGTCTACACATGCAATACTTTCATTGCACCCTGAGAAGGACGTGAGAGACAGACAGAGAGAGAGAGAGAGAGACAGAGACAGAGACAGAGAAAATTGCAATTAAGCAGACACAAACAAATTGTTCAGCAACAGCCACCTGAAAGCTGACAACTGGGAAGTGGAGCAGCAGGACAGAGAACCAGACTGCAACACAAGCAGCTGTGACAAACACAGGTAATGTAAAGTAATACTATAAAGGTCTACATACTGTGAACCCTCCATATGTGTCATTGGTCTGTATCCATATGTATATGAAAATGTGTAAAGGGCAGGGGACATACAGCAACTATCAGTGAAGGCTGTACATACATTTGTATGTGAGAGCATCTATGTGCACATATCAATGTTGGTTGATTGTAGGTTGTAGTGCCATGTACAAAGTAGGTTTCACAGTTATGTATGTTTAGCAGTATGTTAGTGTGTGTATACAGTATGGTAGACAAACATGTTGATATACCTGTCTAACATATGGATACATATGTATGTCAACATATGTATGTGTGTATATATATATATATATATATATATATATATATATATATATATATATATATATGATATGCATATATGTATACATACATAGACAGAGAGATGTAGGAATACATAGACAGATGTATATAGAATATTGTACAAACATATATATGTAATGCACACATACAGATATAGATATATGTAGATACATATACATAGACAGACTGATCAGACTATCTACAGGTATGACTGTATATGACGACCTTCAACACAGCCTGTCCCACCCCTCTGTCACTCTCACCCCTCTGTGTCCCCCCTCTCCACATCTATAGCAATATATGTACATCAATATATATATATGTGTATATGTATACAGACATATATATATACATATAGATATATCTATATACATATATATATATATATATATATATATATATATATATAGAGAGAGAGAGAGAGATGTATATAAATTCTGAGTGAGGCACATGTGTGCAGATGTATTGCAACAGGTGCCTGGTGACAAAGGCATGGAGTGAACACCAGTGTCAAAACCGGAGTACCATACCACATTCCAAATCACCTACACCAGTAACCATCAGATATGTGATTGGCTGCCCACCACTGCATGTGTCAGGGGTGAACAGGGTCATAAATGTGTACAATAGTGGCCCCAATGATATTCACAGTGGCACACTATCCCTGGAATACCTGCACATGGTATGTGTCAGCGACATGGTGTGTCAGCTATGGACATGTAGGTCGGTGTACCCCTCCACACCACATAATGGATGCCATGGTATGGACCTCACATGACAGCTACAGATATGGAGAAGGACACAGTGACATGTACAACACTGTGACAATACACTCAAACACATTACCAATGCACAGTGACTGACAACACCACAGAGTACACATATACTACCCACATAGAGGTTACCACTCCCGGATTTACATATGTAAGTCACACCCATGACAGATGTCCAACAACCATAGTAACACCTCACACCATCCACAACCTAAATGTCTGCTGTGTGTCGTCCGTGCCACTGCAATAGAGTGCACATGTGGAGGTAAAAGTTCCTACCCACAGATAAGACATACCCTGCAATAAACCACACAGTGTTAAGAAGCAAGACTCCCCATGAGTACATGTCACACATACCCCTGCTGAATGTTAGTCAGATAGGTAGTATGCCATATGAGTCACCCTGTGTAACTGTGTGACAGCAGCAGGTACCATCACACCACGTGTCACAATGGTCAGGGTAGCAGAACAGTACATTGCTGTAGTCCCAGGGGCAATAGCATATTGTATAGTATTGTAATGTAATGTAATGTATTGTGTTGTATTGTATTGGTATGTTGAGGTGCCTCCTTCGTGGAGTGGAACCACTGCTGCTGTGCACCAGTGTACAGGTACATATCCTGTAGTCAGGCTAGTGTTACATAGCACTTCTATATGTGTGTTTAGCTCCTGTCAGAGTTTATGTAGCATGCAACTGGGGATACCATCAGGTCCCATTCATGTTGTGTATTCTGCTGTCCTGAGGGTGGCTCTCACCTGGACATCTGTGATGACAGAGAGGTTACAGTCAGCTGGGATAACTATGTCTTATTTTGGGGGAGAGGGCGGGGTGACACCTGCACTGAACCTGTCTGCCACAATGTTGTCAATATCTGTGGTGTCAGTGAAATATGTGTTGTTGTGTACTAACTATGGGCATAGAGGATGGATCCTGACCAGGTTGCTAACATAACTGAAGAAGGCCTTCTGGTTATCTGTAGTGTCCTTCTTGATTTCCCTCTCAAAGTTGCCCATGGATGTTTGTATGATGGAAAATAGATCCTTACTAGTGCTGCTCAGACATGCCCTCCCTTTATGGAATTATGCTCTGCCTTGCAGTAGCTTCCATCTTCTGTAATACAATCTGTCTATGGCTGGCGTCCACCAGACAGGATGCTGTCCCTTTGTGGAGAGTGTCTTGGTCATATATGGGATTGCATGATCCATGCATTCTCGGAGATGTCTGTAGAAAGCAATTGTGTAGGGTCAGCATTGTGGGTTGTATCTGCCACTGGCCCAGTGGGCTGAAAGGATACCATGTCACTGTTACAAAGTGTAAAGTTTGCATCTGTAATGTTATTCACTATAGTCGTTTGTGCTGGTGGTGGAGGTGGGATATGTATATCCAGGGCAATCAGTGTGTGGTCAGCTCACAGTAGTTGATGATGTAGGCCATACAGTACCTAGATACAAACCCTAGAGTGAGAAGGTGCTCTTGACCTGAATCAGTGTTCTGACTGCTGGGGTTTGGTAGTATGTCGTATGGAGTGTGCCAGGTACTGTTGCACAGTTGCTGGCTGAGCACTGATACCTGGCCATTTACATGTGTATCCACCAATAGACAGACAGATGCTACATATGTGAGATATGTTGTATCATAACAGTCGAGTAGCATGTGTAGTATGTGTGCCAAATTCTGCTGACATATATTGCTGATATCAGGTTATTTTCTTTCTCAGGTACATGGCCCACCCTCGGAATCCCACTTACTCCACAGCTGAGGATGAGGAGATACATCAGAGCCTGGTGTGGGATTATGCAATACTCTTTTCCCGCACCAGACATAATCAGCAGGAGAGGGCTGCACTGTGGCAAGACCTTGTCCGTCGGGTAAATGACATAGGCACGCATAATAGGACATATGAGCAGGTACAACATCACTGCAGTGATTTAATCAGACATGTCCGTCAGCGTGCGTCAGATATCCACAGGCAACAGGTCGCCACAGGTGGTGGGGTGGCTACACATCCCCCACTCACCAGACTGGAGGGACTACTCATGAGTGTAGTGGCTCCAGTCCGCCAGCAACAACAACAGCAGCAGACATGCATTATGATGGAGGCTGGAGCCACGCAGCAGCAAGACAGTGAACGTGCAGGTAATATGCCATATGTATAGTTGACTGTTGTGTACACTGGTAGTTAATGCATGTGTGAGGTGTGTCCTTGGTTTGTAGCTGTCACCATAGTATTTAATGTGCAAGTGTGATATCCTCAATATTAGCAGCTGACCTGTGAAAGGTGACTGTTATACTACTGACCTGTATCATACTCAGTAACAATGGCACAGTTGTGCCCACTGACATTAGTTTCTTCACGTCTGCAGGTCCCTCTGGTATAACAGCAATGCAGCCTATCCATGCTGGTGAGTGTGTATTAACAATTCCTGTAATAGTGTTGATAGTAATAGTACTATTTGGCTCACTTAGTAGTGCTCTTTGTATGCATGTAGGTGTGTCTGTGTCTGTGTGTTGATATCACGCATACTGAGTACTGTACAATTGTGTGAAACTGTGTGCATGTGTGCACCTGTGCATGTGTGCACCTGTGCATGTGTGCATGTGTGCACCTGTGCATGTGTGCATGTGTACATGTGTGCACCTGTGCATGTGTGCATGTGTGCACCTGTGCATGTGTGCATGTGTGCATCACTGGTAATGTGTAGACATTGTAAACTGTGTTTCCTGTTTCCCTCCCACAGGTTCTGGTGCTGCTCTGGTGTCATGTAGCAGGGAACCTGAATCAGGTGCCATGGGTACTGATAATGATGACATCTGTGTAATGGCACAGGAAAGTATGCCAGGGTCCGCCATTGGTCAGCGGATTGACAGTACACAGCTGTCGACCCCATCAATGCGTACAGTTATCCTGCCAATACACCCTTTGTCACCAATGTCCCTAGGTGATTGACAGCATACAGTGGGCATTGACCAGGGTAATGTGGTATCTGTGGCACATGCCTCCCCACACAGCAGCCATGGGCATGGCCCAGAGATGGTACCACACAGACAGATGTCCAGGGGTTCTCGTGGGAGCATCCGTGGGCATACTGCCCCTGTCAGACGTGCCCACAGAGGTCTTACAACCTCAGCTATGTTTCCGGCTGTCATGCAGGCACAGTCACGTATGGAACGGTACACCAGACAGGGTCTGAGGGAGCTGACAGCATGTCGCACAGCCATGACTGACAGTATGCGTGACATTGCGGCTGCCATCTGTGATTTCACCGATGTCATAGACAGACGTTGTGGGGACGTATTAGACCGGTTCCACAATTACATATCCATGAGCCAGGGCGATGGTGGGCGGTTGAGGCGTCGACGTGGCTGTATGCCAGCAACAGCAGCAGCTGGCAGTCGTCGCGGATGACAACAGGGCCGCGGCCGCCCCCGTAGTGCCAGCAGCAGCCCCAGCAATGCTGGGTCTGTGCAGTCATTAGACTGCCCCAGGAGACCACATGCACGTGGCTCTGGCCGGGCCCGACAGGGATCTGTGTCCAGTCAATGATCACCTGCTTCTGATGACAGTACCCAGTCTGGGTTGGTACTGGATACGGTCCGTAGCACCCCTGCAAGGCACAGGTACCGTGTCCGTGGCCAGAGACACTGATCTGTATGACCTGGCAGGTACAGTCTGTGGCTGTCCACAAACACCAGTATATGGCAGCTATGAGGTGGAACTGTGTGCATCCATACACACATGCGAATTGACAACACCTAGGGCTACCGCATACACGCACACACTGCATCAACATTGCCCCACCTTCTACTGCTGTCCCTCACCAACACACATACACATACATGTCAATTGGTGGTATCGGTGGCTGACTCAGGCATACCAAGTTCACACCCTGTGCATATGATGAAACTGTGCCACCTCCTGCAATCTGTAACAACTGTGCAGGTACGGGTTAACATGTTGCTGATGCACAGGGTGACCACATAGATGTGTAGTAATAGTATCATGTTGTTAACAGTACTGTGTGCTGAATTAATTGTGGGTATATCACAGCATGCCTGATGCAGTAAGTGTGTGATTGTCATGTCCTGTTGTCTACACCCATGGTAAGTACCATAGTGTATCATCTGCACATGTTGGCATATTAGTGGTAATGATGTCAACAGAAGGCTACATACATAGGTAGCACAGGGGATAAGGTAATGAATGTAGTAATACGCAATGATGGACATGTAAATTGCAAGTGGCATGTTGCCCACACTGGACTCTGCAATGCAGATGTTTGAGGATGTTGATATGTGTGCAGTACTACACGACTGGTACAGGACACACAGGAGCACCCTAGCACTGCATGCTCACATCTCATACCATGCTAGACAGCCCCAACACACAAAACTAACTGTCACAGGAGGGAGAGTCCCCATATATGTCAGGGATACTGTGGTGGCAGGCCAGGTAGCATACATCCTACTAAGTATGGAACCACTGAGTGAAGGCTCAGTGTCTGTTATTTGACATGTGTATTACTGCAGGTATGAGCACATGGGTTTCCATCCAGTTACTGTTCATCCTGACAGTACATGGTCTGTACACTTGTGTGCACTGAGACTGGACCCTAGCCATCTGACCCATGTATTTCCATGTACATGTGCATAGTGCCTGCATATTTGCAGTGTTACCTACTGGAACTGGTACAGCTTGTTTGTTGTACAACGGACTACATGCAGCCCTGTTTACTGTAGCTTTGTTTGCATGCATGTTTGCTTGCAATTACCCTGGAATACTGATCACACCTGCAATGCATAGTTATAGAGCTTCTGTGGACTCCTAGTGCCATCTGCATAGCTTACTATATGTATGTCCATGTCCCACTTGACAGGATGTCACTGTTTGCCTGTTCACATGTACATTGCCTGTGACACAGTGCATATGACTTACCTGGCATGTGTCCACGTGAGCAGTCATATATGCTACTGCTAACTAATCACAGGCACTACACCTTCACATATAGATCTTCTGTTGAACTACCTGCTTCGCTAGGGACGGCCTGCACCTGTCACCCCTGGGCTTTCAGATATTGGCAAAGGCTCTTGCTACCCCCATAGTGCCTATGTTAGGCAAGGCTCAAATGACAAACCCACCTTCATAGGTAACACAAGGGATAGGAAATTAAGAGTAATGCTACCCAACGCCAGAAGCCTAAACCTCCAGATGCATGCACCCAAAACACTCCTTGGCATGGAGAACATCGATATCTGTGCAGTAACAGATACCTGGTTCAGGGCTACTGAGAGCACACCAGCACTACCAGGTTTAACCTGGTTTATTTCTTTGAAACAGTCACCAAGGCCATTGACAAGGGGAAGGTGGTTCACACAGCCTACCTGGACCTCGCAAAAGCCTTCACAACAATGACCCACTTGGGCATTCTAGAGAAGCTCACCAGCTTAAATGTAAGCCCCTATGTCACTAGATGGATTGCACAGTGGCTCAAGGACAGAACCCACATGGTTAGAATTGCTGGAGCCATGCCAGACTCCAAACCAGTTACGAGTTGTGTCCCACAAGGCTCAGTCCTGGGATCTCTCTTATTTGGTATATATTTATTGGAGGTACAGGCCAACACAGACGGACTGTGGCTGACCAAATATGCAGATGACTGCAAACTGGCCACCATAATCGACTCTCCAGCCGACACAAGCATCTTCCAAAGGGGCATCATAGAAAAAGACAACTTGTGCCAGAGCCATGGCCTTCAGCTGAACAGTGTTTAGAAAGGGAAATGTGCATCCTGTAGTCTGTTCACCTAGTTGCCAAAAGGGACATTTTCCTCACACACACTAACCCCCCTCAGCCAAAAACACACACTTGCTATTTGCAGGATTCAAACCCCTATCTGACTATGTTATGAAACTCGAGACGGACACATTAGCAGAGTGTGCTATTCGCATTACTTAGAGGTTTCCCTTCTCTTGCTGTACTTATAGGGTGCTGACATCATCAGTGTTTAGAAAGGGAAATGTGCATCCTGTAGTCTGTTCAACTAGTTGCCAAAAGGGACATTTCCCTCACACACAATTACAAATACACTAACCCTCCTCAGCCAAACACACACACTTGCCATTTGCAGGATTCAAACCCCTACTTAACTATATTATGACACTTGAGACGGACGCATTAGTGGAGCACGCTATTCGCATTACTGGGAGGTTTCCCCTTCTCTTGCTGTACTTATAGGGTGCTGACATCATCAGTGTTTAGAAAGGGAAATGTGCATCCAGTAGTCTGTTCAACTAGTTGCCAAAAGGGACATTTTCCTCACACACACTAATCCCCCTCAGCCAAAAACACACACTTGCCATTTGCAGGATTCAAACCTCTATCTGACTATGTTATGACACTCGAGACGGACACATTAGCAGTGTGTGATATTCACATTATTGGGAGGTTTCTCTTCTCTTGCTGTACTTATAGGGTGCTGACATCATCAGGGTTTAGAAAGGGAAATGTGCATCCTGTAGTCTGTTCAACTAGTTGCCAAAAGGGACATTTCCCTCACACACAATTGCACACACACTAACCCCCCTCAGCCAAATACACACACTTGCCATTTGCTGGATTCAAACCCCTACCTAACTATATTATGACATTTGAGATGGACGCATTACAGAGTGCGCTATTCACATTACTGGGAGGTTTCCCTTCTCTTGCTGTACTTGTAGGGTGCTGACATCATCAGTGTTTAGAAAGGGAAATGTGCATCCTGTAGTCTGTTCAACTAGTTGCCAAAAGGGACATTTTCCTCACACACACTAACCCCCCTCAGCCAAAAACACACACTTGCCTATTGCAGGATTCAAACCCCTATCTGACTATGTTATGACACTCGAGACGGACACATTAGCAGAGTGTGCTATTCGCATTACTGGGAGGTTCCCTTCTCTTGCTGTACTTATAGGGTGCTGACATCATCAGTGTTTAGAAAGGGAAATGTGCATCCTGTAGTCTGTTCAGCTAGTTGCCAAAAGGGACATTTCCCTCACACACAATTGCACACACACTAATCCCCCTCAGACAAACACACACACTTGCCATTTGCAGGATTCAAACCCCTACCTAACTATGTTATGACACTTGAGACGGACGCATTAGCAGAGCGCGCTATTCGCATTACTGGGAGGTTTCTCTTCTCCTGCTGTACTTATAGAGTGCTGACATCATCGGTGTTTAGAAAGGGGAATGTGCATCCTGTAGTGTGTTTTCCCAGTTGCCAAAAGGGGCACTCTCTCCCACAGACTTACACACACAGCATTTGTAGGATTCAAACCCCTACCTAACTATGTTATGACACTTGTGATGGACGCATTAGCGGAGCGTGCTATTCGCATTACTGGAAAGTTTTTTTTCTCCTGCTGTACTTATAGGGTGCTGACATCATCGGTGTTTAGAAAGGGGAATGTGCATCCTGTGGGGAGGCAGACACCAAGCACACTCTGGCTAAGCTGTCATTCCCTAGGGCAAACAGCCTAGTGTTGACCTCTACACCCATATGTTTAATTGTCAAATGCACATTATTTGTTGTTGATAGACTGTTTGCACATCTTTATTGCCATAGCATTTCCTGTTTGTATGAACAACTTGTGCATCTGTGGAAGATGTTTGCATATGGGAGGGATCCACTATATCACGTATGTCTCTGTAGTCATTTAACTGTGTGCACTGGGCAGACTGCTGTAATGTGGTTGGTTCCTGGAATAACACGTAAAAATACCAGATATGTGTGCCCAACTGCTAAATTGAGATTTGGCCTAAGTGTGTGAGCATGCCCAGTTCAGCCTTCCCATGGTATGTTGTCTGACATATGTCTCATTTATCAAAGTGTGTGAGCATGCCCAGTGTGAGCATTCCATATGTTGGACTCTGCAGCCCACCACATTTGTGGATGAGTGTGAACTTCAACAAATATCACCCGTTTATGGTTGTGTGTTGTGTGTCATGTTGTGTAGTTACTGTACAACTGCTTTGTGTGTGAACACAACAGGATTATACTGTGCCTGCAGTGTTTGCATGGGATACTTTGCATACAGTTGTCAACATCCTTTCACACTGACCTAACACTGTAGTACTGTATAGTGTACTGGTAGTACTTTGACTGTGGTGGACAGTATCCTGGGCTTTAGTGCTATCACTGCTTTACATTTCGATAGTGAGCACAACAGCCTGGTTAGGGGCCAGTTGTGTACATCTGACCATGTTGCATTCTGTTCAGATATGAACTACTTAAACCAGGCTTGTCCAACATTGGTAGTGTATTCCACAACATAGGTTTACATTTGCAAACACTAGCGATGTGCCCTTGTCCATGTCTAATGCTAGTTGGAGAGTGTGTTTGTCCTTCAACACACATTGTAAGTGGAGTTTGCCATGACATATGTCATGGTTAGTATACTGTGCCTCTGTCTACCTGTGACATGACAGTGATACCCAGGATAAAGCTACCATCTCCCATCCACTCATCAAGATTCCTATTGAGGAAGATTGATAAGTGACTCTATGGGTAGCCTGTACTGGGAGTTCACTCATGGGTGGGGGTGGCTTCTGTGTTATGGATCATGCAGTACAGCTTGTCCTATGTAAGTCAGTGCTGTGGTTCAGGTCTCTCATGTGCATAGCTCACTGCCATTCAGATTGTACAAGGTGCAGCATGTTTATTGATACCAGCTACACAGGCAACACATGGCATCTGTGCAAGCTCTTTGATACTCCTGGTGAGGTACTGTTGGGGACTTTACGGTTGATGGAGGTGTCTGCTGAGGTACATTCCACAGGGGCTATTGTAGTCAATTGTACCGCTGATGAAGGATGACTGCAGAGCCACAATGACCTCCCCTTATCTATATCTGACAACCTTTATGATTAGGTGGGTATATGGTATGTTTCTGTAAACACTACAGCACATGTTTGTCCAATGCAGGATATCTATCACCTTGTGTCCCCAGGTCTCTCATTACATGTTAACTACATAATGAGTTAACACCTATGTGGTAATTGGTGGGCACTTACTATATATCCACGGGGGTTGACTATACACTTTTCTGCAATTAGCTTGCTGACATGGCTATGGCACCAGTTGTCTGTTTCTATGTGGCCCTTTTGTGGGATGCTTGTGTCGGCTGGTGGATCATATGTGGTGAGCAGTTTGTAGTCCTCTGCAAACATGTTCGGACACAGTCCTTCCATGTTTGCCTGTACCTATGGGGCATATATACCAGATGAGGGAGATCCCAGGACCAAGCCTTGTGGGATGCCAGTTATATCTGGTTTGTAGTCTGACATGGCTGCAGCATGTCTGTTCTGCAACCCCTCTACTGACATAGGGGTTTATATTTAAGCTGGTGAGCTTATCTATAATGAACACGTAGGGTATTGTATAGAAGCCTTTGCAAGGTCCAGCTACGCTGTGTGGACCACATTGCCCTCATCAATGACCTTAATGACTGTTTCAATTGAGTCAAACATGTTTAGGGGCAGGATCTGCACTTAAGAAAGCCACACTGGGTAGGGTCCGGTGTCAGTAGGTCCCCAATATCTTTATGTCTGCGGTACATGCTGATCCTTTCCATAGCTGTGCAGACCGAGCTTCTCAGGATTCTGGGGTAGTAGTTTTCAGTATCCATTCAGGCAACACCTTTGTTGAGAAGGACCACTGTTGTTGTACACTGCTCTTTGGGTACATATTCTGTGGTAAGGCTGACATTGAGCAGTAGTGTGATTTGGCATTCCATTCATCTTGGAGACCATGTTGCACTAAGCCCAGGACACCATCTCATACCATTGCTGCTGTGTGTTTTGCTTTGTAGATGCTGGCTGTTACCTCAGCATCTGCAATGTCAGGGGGCCAGCAGTCTGCTGGGATAGATATTCTGCATTCGGGGGGAGGGGTTTGCACTGCACCTGTCAGGATGTATGTTGGCAATATGTGTGTGTGTTTGTGATATTTGTGTGATTCAGAGCATATCTGTGAATTCCCAACATGGTTCCTACCATCAGTTGTGAAAGCCTTGGGATTATCCTTAGTGTCCTGTACAATTTGTATCTTCATAGGTTCATAGGTTCATACTAGGCTATCCACCCTAGGGCATTTGTTAGCCTAGCCAGAGTGTGTGTGGCTTTTGCCACCCCTTGCTATGTGAATATTATGGCCATTTATGATTTGCTTTGCTGTGCCTCTGTCTGGACATGACACAGTGAAGACCCCCAGTGTAACTCTACAATCATCCATCCACTTGGCAAGATTCCTGTTGAAGAGTGTCAGTGAGGGGCTCTGCCTAACATGGAGTGGGATTCTGGTCCAGGGTGGGGAGCCTCTGGATTATGTATCTGTCCCACCAGCACATCCTATTTCATTATTTGTTGAGGTTGACATCTCTCACTCTCACAGCTCCGATGGCTTTGAATTTTCTGGGGTGGAGCATGTCCATTACTCCTGTGTTGGGCATGACCTTCTACAACAGGCATGCAATGCCTCTGTGTAGGCAGTATGTGACTGCATTCAGCTGGGGTGTCTACAGCCAGGCAGCATATGACATATATTTGAGACCCTTTATCCTCTTGGTGAGGTACCTTTGAGGTCTTTCTAACTGCTGCAGGTGTCAGGTAAGGTACAAACCCATATGAGGCATTGTACTAGATTATGGGTGTGATAAGAGAACAGTATAGGGGCACAATGACCTCTGTTGACATAGATGTGAATCCTTTCCTGATACGGTGTCAAATGTAGACAGTCTTCCTAGCCACATTGGCAATGTGGGTGTCACATAACAGGTTACTGTCCACTTGTGTCCCTAGGTCCCTGGTTACTCCTTCCATACATAATGGTTTACCACCTATGTGGTAATTTGTGGTACCTTGTTTGGTATTTGGTGGGACATTCATACTGTCCAGTGTCTTCAGGACGGCTGGGTGGGGTTCCTGTGTGTGAGAGTGTGGTCTGTAGCATGCTACAGACTGTACAGCAGTCTTGCCTACAGTTAGTTGCACATGGGTGGACTCCAATGCCTCGTGCATTGTCAGTTACCTGGACGTATGGGTGTCTGTGCTGAATATGGATACTCACCCTCCTTTTATGTTTTGTTCCAGGTTTTGGGGCCATGACACATGATATGTGGTATAACCTGGTAGTGCTGGTGTGCTGTCAGGAGGCTTGCAGCAGGTTTCTGTCACTGCACAGACATCGATGTTCTCCATACTGGGGATGGCCTTGGGAGCATGCATATTGGGGTTTACACATCTGGCATTGATCAGCATTACCCTTATGTTTCTGTCCACTTATGTTTTCTAGGGTGGTGGGTCAGTCTTTTCAGCCTTGCCTACAAAAGGCTCTATGGAGGTGGCAAAGGCCTTATCCAATATCCAGACGCCCAGGGGTAACAGGTGCAAGCCATCCCAAGAACAGCTGCGAGGCTTGTCAAGCATGACATCCCAAGCAGACAGACATTGGATCCCTTGGAATGACACCAGTAAGTGTGCCACTTGCTATGACTGATCATTCCGTGTTTGTACTGTGGCATTATTCTTGGTAAGGGTAGGATGCTGCAAACGATGAGTGTCATACCGGCCTGGACTACATAATCAGAGAGCTCATCTATGTCTCTTTTCATGTAGTCTAGGGAGGTACATCTCAGGTCATTCACACCAGCATGGACTATGACTGCATCATATTTCTACTTGCTTTGGAGTGACCTGCATACTTCTGTTATGTGACGTATTGTGGCAGCCTACAGGCAGCTTACTGTACCCTTTCCCTTGTTCAGTCTGGTGTGCGGGACAGCAGTGTGTCTGACTATGGAGTCACCTCTTACAACTGTATCAGGCATGTTGTTTCTCCTTCTGGCCTGTGACTGTTTGGCACACCAGCTTTGTGTACTATGTGTTGCATGTGCTATGTTTGGAGGTTGTTTGATTGGGTGTCTGCTTTAGAGGCCTCTGTTGGTGTGCTGTGTTTGTAATTTGTGCCTCCGGGAATGTTTTTCTGTGTTTATGTGTTTGATTTGCAGTTGTGATAGGTCTATGTGGGACTGTGTTTGTGGTGTGTGTGGTTACCTTCTCCTCCTGACTAGTTTTGGGAGTACTGAGTTGAGGGAGCCCAGCCTCCAGTTTGGATAGATGGTTGCATCTCTCACATATATTTGTATTTCTTGGGTGGAGTTGGGGGTTGTCTGTGTACTTGGGGTAGGTGTAACATTGTCTCAGGATTCACAGATTCAACTTGTTGTGGCTGGCCTTAGTGGATTGTATGTGTGGACAGATTTTATTGCCATACTACTGATCAGTGATTACTTCATTGTTTATGTTTGCTCTATCATGTAGTAGCTTCCTCATTCTCTTGCATGGTTTGGTTATGGCTGGTGTCCACCATGCCAGATGCCTGCGTGTATGGCATTGTGTCTTGTTTTAATTTAGGATTGCATAATCCAAGCATTCCTGGCAGTGTTCATGGAATGGCTGTATTACAGGTTCTGAGGTGTGGCCCATATTTTGCACCTGCACAGGACCTTTAATGGATTCCACATCAGTTTGGAGGAGTGCAAATATTGCTTTACACATGTTTTCCACTGTGGTTTTCTGGCCAGGGACTGTGGTCAGGATTTGTATATCCAGTGTGATTACTTTATGGTCTGGTTTTACAAGTGAGCAATACACTTCTCATCTTGCCATCCAGTACCCATGCTGCTGATTATCACATCCAGTATACTTACCCCTCTTGTGGGAGTGGTACGTTGTTCCTGGGCCTTTTGGTTTATGGATTCTATTAACTTTTGTCCTACACTGTTGGAGTTAGTATAATGCTCCCAGTCTATGTCTGGGTATTTTCAGTCACCCAATATAATGTGGTTTGGAGGACTTGATATATTCATGTATTCCAGCATAGGCCAGGTGCAGTTCCTGGTGTTGGGACAGTAGTCTGTAGCAGGCTATAAACTGGGGGGCAGTTTTAGCCACTGTTACTTGACCATGGATAGTCCATGCTGCTTTTTGTTGTGGTACCAACATGGGGGTGTGGTTATCCTTGACAATTCTTGCTAGTCACCCTCCTTTTGTAGCTTGTTCCATGTTTTGAGGCTGTACAGCACAGTATGAGGTGTAACCTGGTAGTGTTAGGGTGCTGTTGTGAGCCTTGACTCGGTTTTCTGTTACAGCGCAGATATCAACATTCTCCATACTGGGTGAGTTTAGACTGCATGCATCTTGCTGTTTCGACTTATCCCTTATCTTATTCTTATCCCTTCTGATACCTATGGAGATAGGTTTGTGTTTTGAGCCTTACCTATTCAGGGCACACTGTGGGTAACAACAGCCTTTGCCAGTATCCATACAGCCTGCACTGATAGGTGCACGCCAGTCCTAGCAGGTGGAGCATCATGTCATGCTCAGCATGTCATCCCAGACTGGCACACATTGGATCCCCTTTGACTAACTGCGATACTTCAGTCAATTATTGCACTTGATCATCTTATTGTCATATTGTGGCATGATGCTTGGTGAGGGTAGGATGTTAGTCAGGGTCCTCAGGTGTGCATATAGTACATGGTGTTACATTACTTAACACATAGCATTCATGCCTCAGGTGGTGCTGCAGGGCTGCCTCTGTCGGATGCGCATATTACACTTCCCTGTACATGTTTGAGAGCAGGTTGTGTCATGTTAGGCATCCCTGTTACTATATGAGTGAGTCAGAGAGGGGTATCATTCCCAGGGTTCCTACTGAGCCAGTGTATGTGCTATGCGTTGCCTCTTTGCCAAGGCCAGGGCATACTGGGCACGCCTCCTTCTGCCTACTGGAGCAGGCTCAGGTTGTTCCTCCTCCGAGTCACGCTCTGCCTGTGATGGCCTTGGCAATGGTGGGGGGCTGTTTGGCCCAGCCCTATGCTGGTCCTGCTGCAGCTGTTTTCGCAAGAACATATTATGTAGCATAGCACATACCATGACAATTTGGATACATGTAGTTGGTATGTACTGCAAGGCTCCACCAGATGTGTCCAGACACCGGAACCGTGACTTGAGCAGCCCAAACACACGCTCTATTACATTATGTGTTTGTGCGTGTGCCTCATTATGGCGTTCCTGTTCAGGTGTGTGTGCGTTTCTGATGGGTGTCATCAGCCATGGCTCCAGTGAATAACCTGCATCCCCCACTAGGTGTCCGTGCGGGATGTCCCCATTGGCAAATGTCTGGTACAGCTGTGTCAAATGCCAGATGTGGGAATCATGGTAGCTCCCAGGACAGCCAGCACACACATTCATTATTATGCCCTGGGCATCACACACGACCTGGCAGTTGATGGAGGGGAAGCCCTTGCGGTTGATGTATGCCCTACCCCGCTCTCCGGCTGGTGCTTTGATGCGTATGTGCGTGCAGTCTAGTGCACCCACTACCTCAGGGTATTCCGCTATTTGCTGGAAGAGACGCATATTGCTGGCCAATACCTCACGGGCATTGGGGAAATATACATGATCACCGACATGTGCTGACATGGCATCCAGGAACTGGTGCAGTACCCTGGAGGCTGATGCCTGTGATATCCCCATCATATCACCAGTTGGTCTCTGGAAGGTACCTGTTGCTAGTATTCTTAGGCCAACACATACCTTGGTTTCCACTGGGATGGGTTCCCCTCTGTTGGTTCTGTGTGTGAGGTGTGGCCTGCACAGCTCCACTATTTGCTGCAGGGGGTCTCTGTCCACTCTATAGCGCTCTACTATCTCCAGCTCATGTAACCCGTGGTAGGTGACCCTGGGCCTGTACACTCTTCTCTGTCTCCTCACTGTGGGTTGTCTGGCACCATCTGCATTGTCACCACCCTCAGCAAGTCGCCTATGTCTCATTATGACAGCTATGGCAGCCCCTAACATTTCTGCTCTGAGTTCAGCTTTTTCAGTTTTCACTTCTAATAACTTAACTCCTGTCTTGCAGTGTCTCTTGAGTGAAACATCCTGCACTGCTGTTTGCAGAGTTTTAAGTGCTGGGCTGGGCTACTATTCTGCCTGTGTAATTGCCTGCTTCTAATTGTTTTCACCTGCTAGCTCCAGCAGTATTCCCTGCTAGCTTCCTACTAAATCTGTTGCTTCCTTTTTCCTCTGTTTCCTCAGGGAGGAGCCGTGTGCAAACCAGCAGAAACACGCTCACAGTGGCTTACACGCGCGCACACATGCTTACACGGTTCAGAATCTGCTTATTCGGATTAAAACTCGTGCACACCCATGCAAACAGTGTTAAACATCTCCCAACACGCTTCCACATGCTCAGTCTGCCTTACACACGCGCATACTGCCTTAATCGCGCTTCATGGCGCACACACGTGCGCATGCACGCCCAGCAAGAAACTTTGGTGTAGGCAACAGTGTACACCTTCCATTTCTTGACTTTCTCATGCTTATTTAGTGGCACACCTCTTTCCATGATATCTGTCTGACATCTGTCATGTAACTCTGACCTCCAATGAACTGCATTTCTTTCTACCATTCCCTCCTGTGATGTCACCTATCTCCTACTCTGTTCCTCCCCCTTCTGTAACTCTTACACTACTCAGACTGTGCTCCTTTGCTATGTGACAGTGGAATTCAGTATCCTTACACTCATTTGCATCAGATTGCCTACTAATGCTTAATTACATCTCTTAGACTCAGCTTCCCCCCTTAGCAACCACTACACGGTGGCCATGTTGGTTTTGATCTGCTGGTCCCTCCACTGACATTCCATGTATTGCATAAAACCCACATTTGTGGGTTTATAACCTTCGTTTTTATGTTTTATACAGCGCAGCCCATTTGCACGGGGCTGCGCTGGGTTTAAATTATATTTTTAAGATATTTGCATCAGGTTACCTTGCCAATGGCCACATATTTGGCCATTGGCATGCTGCCTGACACATATGCACCCTTTATTTGGAGCTGACATGGCTCCATTGCGTTTTGAGAAACGTACTCAGTTGTCAACTGAGTACATTTCTGCAGCTAAAACGGCTCTTACACGGGCTGTTCTGGGCTTCCTGGATTGCTAATCATCCTCATTTGCATGCTATTCGGCTGCAAGTGAGGTGATTAGCTTATCCATGCCCACTCCGTGTAAGAGCCGTTTTAGCTTATCTCTTACATGGACTTTGGGCCGTTCCTGGATCGCGAAGGCTGCATGGAGTCTTACACTACTCTTAGACTCCGTGCAAGCCTTCGTGAATCTGGCTCTTAGACTTTTGCACTGATGTTCTGAATCTAAGTGGAGAGGAGTTGGTTGAAGAATCTAGAGCTGTTTTAGAACATGGTTTCTCTTTTATTCCATCTAATAAGACTAATATTATAAATTTGATTGTTGATTTTCATTTGTATTTGAGGAAATTGAATTTGAAATGCATTTTTGATGGGTAACCTGAGTGTGTTGGTAGTACCAGGGAGGAGTACTTCCTCCATTTTGTTCCACCTTAAATGTTTATGGTAGTTTATGTGAGAGAGAATTTAAAGGTGCTTGTACCAACAATAACTATAGCCCCAACCTTTCAGCAAATGAATTGAGAGCTTTACAAAGTTTAGCATCAAATGAAAATGTACATATTATGACAGCTGATAAGGGTGGGGCTATAGTGATTATGAAGTCAGATCATTATAAGAAGTAACTTTTTGAACTTTTAAATGATGTCAACATTTACAAAATAGTGACTGAGGATTTTGTTCATACCAGCTTTAGAAATGTTGATGTTTTGTTGTTTGATTTATTTTGTCAGGGGAATATTAGTCATTCCACCAACAAGAATTTACAAGTGGAATATCCAAGATTGGCTGTGCTGTTCAAAATTCCAAAAGTACATAAGAATAGGCTAAATCCCCCTTTCAGACCTATAGTGTCAGCTGCTTACTCCAAGACTGAGACCATTTCCATTTGGTTAGATGACATGCTTAATCCTGTGGTCCAAAATACTAAATTTTATCTTCGCAACTCTTGGCATTTATTGGAATTACATGGGAATTTGAACAACATTGGCCTACCTGTTGTTTTTGCATCTTTAGATGATGTGTCCCTCTATACCAGTATAGACCAAGAGACTGGTCTAGAGGTTTTGAGGGAATATTTGTCTAGGTTTACCAGCTATAGTAACGACAAGGTTGACACCATTTGTGCTTTGATGGGCATCATTTTGAATAACATTTTTTTCAAATTTAATGGGTTGATTTTTCATCAAGTCAACTAGGGGTGACGATGGCCTCCAGGGTTGTGCCTTCATTAGCTAATTTGGTCATGGCAATGTGGGAGTTGAAACATTTAGTCATACATCCTTTAGCAGGTAACATTTTGATGTATAGGCATTATACTGACAATCTGTTTTTTATTTGGAAGGGAAATTTATATGCCTTTTTGTCCTTCGTTCCAGATCTAAATAAGACCACTAATTTTCTCAGGTTTACTTTGAGTGGGTTTGGTGAAAGCATTGACTTCCTTGATGTACATTTGGAATTCGACCAAACCAACTCCATTTTCTCTAGTAGAATTTATAGAAAGTCGACCTTTGTCAATCAATCTTACACAGGGACAGCTTACATCCACAACATATGAAAAAGGGTGTAATTAAGGGCCAGTTGATCCAGTCTGGTCGTTTAACCAGTGATCAACAGATATTTAAAGTAGAGGTAGACAAACTTTTACATTTATTTGTGCTAAGAGGTTATGATTCCTTTTGGTTAGAGTAAATCATAGACAAAGTTGTACAGTTGCGTGTTGGTATAGCTAGACCCATTCTATCTATTACAGGTGGGTTCACCTCTGATGCAACTTTTGCTGGTATTCACAACAGTTACAGGTTGGTGTTTCCAATTCCAGTCTGTAATGACATGACCATCATTAGACATATTCTGACTGACAATTGGAAAGTTATTTTGGGTAATCCCAATTTAGTTAAGGTTTTGGGTGACAAACCTTTGTTCACTTATAAAAAATGAATTGTTTAAAAACAATTTTAGAGAGTGATTGAGACTGGAAGACATTCTCTTTCCTGTGGTACTTATGCCTGCGGACATTGTAGACAGTGCAGGTACTTGACTAATTCTAGTTCCATAGAGTTGAAACATGCTCATAAAGTCATTTTGTCTAGGGGACGTTAACCTGCACTTCGACTTTTGTGGTTTATGCAGCTTTATGTAACTCTTGCAACAGTTTCTATATAGGTAAGACTATTAGAACTTTAGACGGGAGAATTTATGAGCATGTTCTTGCTATTAGGAATAGAGATCTCACTAATGCTTTGACAAGACATTCTGTTGTATGTGAGAGTTTCAAAAATTTTTCTTTTTTTGTTGTGGACACTGCTATTCCTGACCAGTTTAGTGGTGATTACAAAACTTTTTTAGAATATAAGGAAAGTAAATGGCAATTTTTTTTAATGCTGACCATTCTCCTGGGCGCAAAGAGACTATTAGTATAAAATGTTTTTTACAGCTTCAAAGGCTTTGAGGACTTTGGTCCTTAGAGCCACATTTCTTATAATATGTGTACATATGTTTTTAAGGAAAATCTAATTATTCAAAGTTGCTCATTCACTATTATTTTGATCTGTTATTGGACGATTTGGTCATGTGGTTTATTTAATTATAATTGGGTGGTTACATGGTTTTACTTGTACTTTCTGATGGTTTGTTTTATTAAAAGTGGACAAAAGTGCTATAGAATTGGAGATTGGTTAGTTTTTTGCTTTTGGTCAATGTCTTTTTGTGACTTTTTACTTTGTTTCCTGAGAAAATTTGGTAGCATTTTAAAAGCAATAGTTTTACAATATTCAAAAATAAAACAAAAGTAAATAAGAAAAGACCCAAAAAAACTGTTATTTCCACTGCGTTACATAATGCAGGTGCACACACACACATACACACACACACACACACACACACACACACACACACACACACACACACACACACACACACATGTCTATGGCATACTCTACATCTAGAGACAGCTGTATATAGATCTTTCATGTATTATACATATACACACACACATACAGGCACACACAAGATGCAGCTTTTTAAAATGTCTGCAGAGACAAACATTTAATGTACAGCTGATTTAAAAAATAGATGGAGTAAATTCACACTTTGTTGTTGTGTATTGAAAAGATAAATTTTTAAATACCTTATTTTTGGTAGAGGGATCCTGAATTGAGCTCTAACATTTTGTATTATACTGTATTGCAATGGAGAAGCAACATATCATATTTTAAAATAATTCCACAATGCATATTTGGGATTATAGGTTCATAGTTTGGTACTGGGCTATCTGCCCGAAGGCATATATTAGCCCAGTCACATTGTGCGGTATTCACTGCCCCTTTAGTAGTTCCCTAGACCCTTGTACTAGCAGCTAGTACCCTTTGCCCCTATCTAGTAGTGCTGTTGGTGTGATCCCCGGAGTGAACTTTCTGTTGCCCATCCACTCATCAAGGCTCTTCTTGAAGAGTGATAGTGAGGGGCTCTGTCTTATGTAGATCAGGACCCTGTTCCATAGTAAGGGAAGTCTCTGCGAAGGGAATATATCCCTCCAGCATGTTCTATTCATTGTTGTGTTGAGGTTTATATCCCTAGAGCGTGTAGATCAAGTAGATTTGGTTTTGCTAAGATGGAGCATGTTCAACAATTCTGGGTTGGACATGGCTCTGTACGTTAGACAGAGATCGCTTCTGAGAAAGCGGTATGCAACAGAGAACAGTCTTAGCTTTTTCCATCGTGCTGCATAGGGCAACTGTTTGAGGCCAGTAATCCTCTTGGTTAGGTACCCCTGTGGTCTCTCCAGCTGCTGGAGATGTCTAGCCAGGTACATTCCAATTGGTGCATTGTACTCAATAATGGGTCTGATGAGGGAAGAGTAGAGGGGCACCATTACATCCTTAGATCTTGATGTGAACCCTTTCTTGATCAGATGGGTCACATAGAAGGATTTTCTAACCACTTTGGCAACATGGTTATCAAAGGAAAACTGACTATCTACTTGTGTCCCTAGATCCCTTATTTCTTCTTCAGATTTCAGGGGATTACCTCCTATGTTGTAGTTTGCGGGTACTCTGTTTTTTCCAAAGGGGATTAATATGCATTTTTTTGCATTTAGCTTGAGACCATGGCTTTGACACCATGCATAAGTCTCATTTAGGCTCTTCTGGAGGATCTCAATGTCAGCTGGAGACTCTATTATAGCATCCAGTTTGCAGTCGTCTGCAAACTTAGTCAGCCACAGCCCTTCCGTGCTTGCCTGTACTTGTTACTGGTCTGGATTCAGACATAGATCCCACTACTCTTACTTTATGGGATCTGTCTGAGAGCCAGTTTACGATCCATCCTGTGACGTAAGGGTTTATGCCCAGGCTGGTGAGCTTATCATTAATATCTGAATGGGGAATGGTGTCAAATGCTTTAGCAAGGTCAAGGTAAGCCATGTGTACCTCCTTTCCCTTATCTATAGCCTGAGTAACTGTCTCAAAGAAATCAACCAGCTTTAGGAGGCATGATCTGCCCTTGACGAAGCTGAACTGTGTGGGGTCCAGTGACTGGAGGCTCCCAATCTCTCCATTTATGAGTTCCATAATGATTCGCTCCATAGCCTTACAGATCAGACTGGTCAGGCTTATCGGTTGGTAGTTCCCAGGGCCAGTTGGGACCACCGTTGCCGTGCGCCATTCTATGGGCACATATCCTGTGGAGAAGCTAAGACTGAACAGGGTATTAAGATGCGGGGTTAATTCCTTTTAGAGCTCGCATATGACACAGCCTGGGACACTATCTGGTCCCATGGAGGCAGTGTTTTTAGCTTTAGATAGAGCCTTTTTAACCAACGCATCAGTAATAATTGGATTTACACAATCCCCTGGAATGGTAATAGGCCCTGTAGGTGGTGAGAGGGGGGGATTCATGTACCTTTCTGTCTAAAGCTAGAACACTATACTTTATCAGACAGCTCAAATATTGCTTAAAAGTAGTGTTGTTTGAGGATTAATATTATTCTCAAATATCTCAACTTCACTAGAAGTGGATATTGCCCCAAACATAACACCAATTTGACATTGACTACAAATGCAAGTCTAATGAACAATAATCCTAATATCATCAGAATCTAGAAAAATACTTTTTCATACTGAGAGTTGTATTTTCTGTTTGTGAGTGCCATATCCATGCTTTTCTGTGCATTTTTGATGTTTTGAGCTTTCTGTGTTCTAGTCTAGTCTGCTTGCTCCTTGATCTGTTTAAATCTTTCATTTAGTGGCTACAGCTAGTAACTGTAATAGTGTGCATTACTATAATTGCATTTGTATTTAATTACTAAATTCTAAACTGCTTTTTCATACTGTGACTTGTATTTTTTCTTTGTGAGTGCTCTTTCTATGCATTTAAAGTGAGGTTTCTGTGTTCTGCTCAGGTGGCATAATCTTGATAGTGGCCTACTGTTGTCCAGGCCTGGTAGTTTTGTTTGTTGAGTTTCCTGTGTTTCTGGCAGCTATTTTCTGCTGATAGTCTGTCTTCATTATTATTGAGAGTAACAGGGTTTCCTTACCTGCTGTAGTACGAGTGATTGGGTAATAGCAGGGGCTAATAGGACTGAGTAGTAATTTGATCTTCTAACTCTTCCATCCTTACTGGTATATAAACCCTGTGTCTGGAAAAGGTTGTGCTTGTATTTATCAGGCTATGGATGGTAATTCATTACTGAAACTAAGCAGAAATTCCTTAAGATTCCAAGAGCAGGATAAGTTATTTCTTACACTTATTTCATTGACTTGCACTTCTGTAAAGCTTGCAATTGTGCTATACAGTTAATCTACTACATTTTGCACTGTTATAAAGCTTTTTTTTTACTGTTTCACTGCATTATGTATTGTTTTATACTGTTTTAACTGCATTTTTCATTGCTAGATACTGTCGTTACTCTAATTGCATGTTTACTGAATTACTTAACTGTAAACTGCTTTTTCATACTGAGAGTTGTATTTTCTGTTTGTGAGTGCTCTAGCCATGCTTTTCTGTGCATTTTTGATTTTTTGAGGTTTCTGTGTTCTAGTCTAGTCTGTTTGCAATTAAAAGCATTCTCTAGTGTCTGCTTGCTCCTTGATCTGTTTAAAACTTTCATTTAGTGGCTACAGCTAGTAGCTGTAATGGTTTCCCACCCCGACTCCCTATTGTTGTGGTGTTCTTATACTTGGTGGCTTTGCAGTTGCCCGTCCATACTGTATATTTGATCTGAGACACTTTTCCCAGTGTAGTGTCATTAGTTCATTCAATCTAATAGAGAGAGAACATTTGTGAAGGCCAACCCACTGAGATTCTTAGCCTTGAATTAACTTCTGTTCCAGCTTTCTCCATTTCCACTTTACTGAAAAAAAATTATAAGCTTGTTTCCCCCTTTCCTGTAACAAGTCTAGTCCAGATACAGATTTGCTGTATCCAGGACTGTTTGTAAGCTCCTGAGCCCCCCTGCTTAACTAGGGTTAAACTATTCCCTGAACCATAAAGTCTGCTCTTCAGATTTTCCCTTACTACTAGCCAGCTTTTTAGTTTTAGCACTCAAATCTGTTTCTTTGAGCTCAGCACTTGTTCAGAACTCATTGTAAGCACTAAATAAGCAACTACAGCACTCAACTTTCCTCACTGTCTAGAGGAAAACAGTTTTTAGTACTTAATAAATAAGCACCTATCCAGGCATGTCTAAGGGTCAGCTCCTGGTGTTTTCTCCTGTCTACCTGATGAATCTGGGCATCTTGGGGCAATGCAGCAGTTGCCTCATGTACACAGACAACCCTCTCCTCCTACCACCCAACACTACAACCTCTGAGAGATGCACTTATATAGCCAAACTGGAAGCAAAGCTCTCTTCCCCGAAGACTGGACAGTCAAGAGGAGAAGGTAAACACTTGCACCACACCACACTCATCACATAGTCCCTCAAAATCTACACCACCAAAGCACACAAATAGAAGCACAAAACACACGCCTACATTCATGGAGGCTCTCAATAAAAATCTGCCCAAACAACAAAGACATCCAAAGCAGAAATGCAAGCAACCTCCACCCCCAACACAACCCAAATGACACATAGCCCACAAACTCAGTGTGCCACTCAACTACAGCCCATAAGGCATAACAACGTGCCCAACACTCTAATCATAGGTGACTCTCTAGTCAGGCACACTGATGTTCCACTCACCAGGCTAAACAAGGAGAAAGTTACTTCAGCTGCCTGTCAGGTGCCAGGATCCACCACATAATGCATGCACTCAGGTCACTCCACAACAAGTACAAATATGACTCTCTCATTGTACAAGTT
Source organism: Protopterus annectens (assembly GCF_019279795.1). Taxonomy (NCBI): domain Eukaryota; kingdom Metazoa; phylum Chordata; order Ceratodontiformes; family Protopteridae; genus Protopterus; species Protopterus annectens. Next base: position 753,835,612 of record NC_056750.1, read on the forward strand.
GGTGTGAATGACCTAAGATGTACCTCCCTGGACTACATGATAAGAGACATGGAGGAGCTGTCCAGTCTTGTAGCCCAGGCAGGTATGACCCTGGCCCTGAGTAGCATCCTGCCATCACCCAGAATGATACCACAGTACAAGAACAAAATGATTGACTTCAACAATTGGCTAAGCTTCTGGTGTCATTCTAAGGGAATCCAGTATCTGCCTGCCTGGGATGACATTATTGACAGACGATGCTTTGCCAGAGATGGCCTGCACCTGTCACCCTCGGGATTCTGGATACTGGCAAAGGCTCTTGCCACCCATGTAGTGCCTTTTTTAGGCAAGGTTCAAATGACAAATTCCCCACCATGAACAAATTTGAAGAACAAACTCCAGGAAAAGAGCAAGCAGTCCAAAACGAATACTTTATTAACCAAAAAACAGTTTTTAAGCACTTTCGAAAATCTTCATCAGAACAACAAGATTTTACCAAAAACATTCCCAATATATACATCTCACTAATGAATCACATGATGCATTCAATTAATCAGTTAAAGTAAAACTAACAAATTTGTATAAAAACTAAGTAAAAGTTATCTAATACTGTATGTCAATAATTTTAATAGGGGAGTAATTGAACAACTGTCATTTAGTCCAGGATAATTACAGGCGTCCAGTTAAATCTGCCATCTAAGTTCCTGTGTGTCTATATGTTCATTTATTATCTAACCCTGTAAATCCTTATGTAGCTATTCTATAATTAAAAAGTTAAAATTATAGTTATTGTGTTTTTCAACATGCCTATAAAGTGCGTTTGTGCATTTTTTGTTTTTAATATCTAAAACATGTTCATATATCTGCTTTTTAAAAACCCTACTAGTTTTTCCAACATAAAATGCTAAAGATTGATTACACTGCACATGGTAAACAACATTGGAAGTGTTACATGAAAAGTGTCCTTTTACTTTATACTTCCTGTTCCTAATACAAAAACTATAAGTAGTGCTTATATAGGGACATGAAGAACAACCACCACATTTTTTTGTACCAAACTGAGCCTGTCTCATACCTATATTATAAAAATTCCCCGTTTCCAATCTAACTTTTAAGGACCTATCCTTTTTATAGACCACAGTTGGTGTAGGACCAACCTTTTCCACCAAATTATTGTTTTTAAGCATTATGTACCAATTTTTACGAATACTGCTGAAAATCAAATCACTATCCAAATTGAAAGTAGTGATAAAACTAAGTGTGTATTTATTCCCTTCAGTTTATGTATTTACAAACCTGATAGACTTCTTTGAAGCAGTCACCAAAGCCATAGATGAGGGTAAGGTGGTTCACAGAGCCTATCTAGATCTCACCCGAGGCTTTCAACACCATCCCACACTCTGGAATTATAGGTAAACTCACTAAACTAGGTATGAATCCCTATGCCACAAGATGGGCTGCCAACTGGCTCACTGACAGAACCCACACTGTGAAAGTAGCAGACTCCAAATCCGACTTCAGACCAGTGACAAGTGGAGTACCACAGGGTTCAGTCCTTGGTCCTCTCCTGTTTGATATCTACTTCTCTGAAGTACAGGCTAAGTAAGTTTTCAGATGACTGCAAACTAGGAGCCATAATCGAAACTCCTAATGATGTGGACATTCTACAAAATGGCCTCACTGAGGCCTCAAACCCAATGCCAAAATGTGCATTGTCATCCCCTTTGATAAAAACTCTGTACCCATGAACTACCACATAGGCAAAAAGTCTACTTAACACCGAAAGTGTGATAAGAGACCTTGGGACACAGGTGGACATTAGTCTCTCCTTTGATAATCTCATCGCCACAGTGGTCAGGAAATCCTTCTACGTGGCACAGCTCATCGCAAAAGGTTTCTCATCCAGAAAAAAAGGTAATTGTTCCCCTCTACTCATCACTCATTAGACCCATTATAGAGTACAATGCCCCTTTTGGTATGTACCTCACAAGACATCTACAACAACTGGAAAGGCCGCAGAAATACCTCACAAAGAGGATTACTGGCCTCAAACAGATGCCCTATTCAGACCATATCAAAAAACTCCAGCTTTACTCCATCACATATCGCATACTCAGAGGCGATCTCTGCCTAACATACAGAGCTATGTCAAACCCAGAGTAGTTGGATATGCTCCACTTAAAGAAATCCAATCCCTCTGAGCTACATGCTCTAGGGACCTAAACCTTGTCACCACAATAAACAGAACATGCTGGAGGGATAGATTCCTGTCCCAGAGACTTCCCATACTCTGGAACAGACTGCCTATCTATGTCAAGCAGAGCTCCTCATTCGCACTCAAGAACAATCTTGATGATTGGATGGTTAATAGGAATTTACCCTGGGGATCGCCTCTGTGGCACTGCTCGACAGGGGCACTGGAAAATAATTTTCTTGGGTGGCGAAAGCCAGGGTATCTTTTTGGCTAGGCCTATATAGGCCCTAGGGCCTATAGCCTAGTACCTACCTATGAACCTATGAGAGTCATGATTCACAGTGGCTTGGCTGTGTATGTAACTGCCTCCTCTGTGTAACATGCAGTGAGCCAAGTGCCTACCAGCTTCAATGAACCAACAAGCAGGATGAAGCCTGGCAGTGCTGAGAAGCTACACAGAAAGAACATCAACGGGCAGCCCCTCTCACTCCCAGGCTCTGGCAAACTTATTGTTAGTGGATGAAATTAAAGCTGTGGAAACAATCAGCCCTCCCAGGCCAAAAGACTCACAACCAGTACAATGAAACTGCCCACCTAAAGGTGATACAACAGTTTTCATAGGCCTGATATAGGAGTAGGACTAGGGATGGATAGTATGCAAAAGGAACACAAAAGAGCTAAGCATAAAACCTGAATTAACCTGGCATGGAATGTCTTGCTTCCCCGAGGCAATAGTCTCCCCTGTACCTAGCAGGTATGTGCTTTGGCAAATTTCAGAGAATTAACTGGGTCTTGATACTAAAGTTGTTTTGAGACTTGTGACTTTTGCGCACTAGACTTACATTGTCTCAAAATGTATTTCTGTAACGAGCTTGTGGATTTCTCAATATGTAGGTACTGTCTGACATGCAATATTATTATGCTGCAGGTTCTAGAAGTAGCAAGGAAATATAATAGGATGCTTATAAAATACTTTAGATGCACCATTAATAACCTTTCTGTCAATGTTCTCAGAAAGGTGAGTGGTTGTATATGTGAACAGCAGATTAAACTGGATAGCTCTTAGAAAGGCTAAAGGTAAGAATTGCAGGCTAATTCTGGATGACATGGGCACAGTGAAAGGCCCATTGAATTTGGTGTAATCTAGATAAATAATGTAGGCAATCCTTTTTTTGAAGAGGAAAATAAAATTAGCAAAAATAATAAACCAGTTTCAGTTGGAGGTGACCTAAACCTTGCCTTAACCCCTATTTATCATAGATCCAGTCAGACTAGAGAACATTACTGTAGGGTCCAACAAAGATTTGTTTGATAGCTTAAGGACCTTGGGGACTGCTTGACTATGAATCTGTGTGCAGTTTTATCATTCTCCAGGGGGAAGCTGACATTAGATTATTGGCTGCAGTCATTTACAATTAAGGAGTGTGTAGACCTTTTCATTTTACATGATCCATTGAGATCATCCATGAAAAACTTGCTAATGCCTAGCTGCATGGCACAAAGGACTGTGTTCTGATGGAGACCCTAGTAACTGGGATTAACTTAGAGGTTCTAGCACTGACAGAACCAAGCAGGAAGGGGACGAATGAAGAGGCATGGAAAGGCTGCCACTCATGGGTCAAGGGAGGAAATATTCTTTACCAAACTGAGGGGGAACTCCCTTCACTACAGCCCATTGCATATCCCTTTCTCGGAGCATAGGCAGGTGCATGCGGGACCTAAGGCAACATAAAGTAAAGCAAACCATCCCTACAGGTTAACCCTTGCTTCTTTGATTGGGAACAAATGAGCCAATTGGCCTGGAAATAGGTGATGATCAACAAGACAGCATGGGCAAAGAGAAGAGAAGAAAAAACAAAGCAAATCAGCTAACCAGGTATATAACTCTAAATACATCAGCAGTGAAGCTGATTATGCTTGTGGGAGTTGTGCAATTTTCAAGTTGAATGTATATACTGCTTCATCATGGCTCATTCTCTGAATAAGGTAGGAACTAATCTCTGTCCGAAAAAAATCCTAAGCAGATGAAATGTACAGCAAGCATTTCATGAAGCATTTTAAAGATTCTTCAATAAATATGCAGCATTAATAAGACAAACTAGAACTAGCACTTGTTATAGCAGATAGCAATGCTCTCTTCCTAAAAAAATATAGGAATTGTAAATATAAGGTCATGGGGATAAAGCAGATAAGCTCCTACTGTACTAATTAAAAAAGAAACAAAACCAATATTCAGATGCTAGTTATTTCCTTTGAACATATTACTACCCCAGAGAATTTGCTGCATTTTACTTTGACCTCTTTGCAGAGGTGAGATTAAATCATTGAATGCACCCTCAGACCTCCTGCAGCTTCCCACAATGCTATTAATAGCAGTGGACTTTCTTCATAATTATTTGGCCAGAATGTATATGCCTCCAGGAGGGAAGAAACATAGCCAAGTCTGGCTGTTGATAAATTGGTATAAAATACTTGTGGAACACTTAAATTTCTGCTGCTCCGACTCTGTTGTGAGATGTATATAATGAGACCCTCCCCCTATGAGACGGTAAGGGTAATTATTATTCCTACAACTGGAAAAAATTTCCTCAGGATGGTGAAATACCATCTGATCTCATTCATAAATTATGAAGTCAAGCTTTATTGAAAGACCTTTAGACAAATTTCAACTAATCATTCCCAAGGTGGTCCACCATAAAAAAGCTGATTTATTAAAGGCCATTCCAGTACAAACTACTAACATACCCTAATTACACTGTTACATGTTCAAAGTAATTTTTTTGCCATAGATTATAGATTTTGTAAAGTTATTTGACCCCGGGGGGGGGGGGGTATTTGTTGCCAGTGCTGAAGTGATGCCACATTTCTAACAAATTTATATGGGTAGTGCAGGTTGTGTATCACTTTCCTTGTGCTACAGTATTAACTAGAGTGACCTTATCTTCTCTGTTCTTCATAACAAAAGTATGAATGAAGCAGGGATACCTCATACTCTTTCCTTATATGTATAACATTATAAAGAAATATATATGACATATATTTTTGCATATGCCTGTTTAATTCTAAGCAAACACCCATTGGAGTAATTGCCAATTTTTGGTGTGGCCCTAAACACCTTCTATACATTTCTCAGTTAAAGGTAAGCAAAACTAAAACAGAACTATCCCTGTTAATGAATGTTACTATTCTAATGAAGCGGCAGACATCACAATAGCCTTGGTTTAGAGTATCCCCTAAATATTGTAGGTATTAGGCATATATCTGAATAGTTTATGGTAGACCTTAACATAACATGGCTGTGGGAAGAATGTTATCTAAAAATTCCTATCTGATCATAACTAAGATTCACACTTTTATGAAGACTAACCATCCTAAAAATAATGTTCTCTTCCCATCCTTGGGCCATTTTCTGCCATCCCTTTTGCCAGGTGTTTGAAAAAAAAAGCTGATAATTACATTTTGGAAAGAAGGTGCAAAATATATCACAGGACCATTGCAGCATCAAAACACAATGTAACAGATGGGGCACTAGATGTGAATTTATGTGCAAACAATGTGCACTGCAAAAACGTTTTTTAATGAAAAGCATCACAATTTTTCTTTATGGCCATAATTTATGTAGCACACCACCTCTAACCATGGGCTGGTTTATAAACAGAATCCCTCCACATTTTCAGATGTATCATTACTTAGTATCTACCTAAAGTCCAGTACATCATATCAGGGCACTTTATAATGCTTACTCAGCATGTTACACCTCCATATCTGAGGACACTTGTATCTTAAAATAGATAAAAGATTGTGGTAACACAGCTGGAGTGCAAAGGGAATTGCCATCTTTTTTGCTTCTAATGAATGACTCTGGTGTGTGGCATGCAGATTTATTTTCTTCTCCTTTTAAGCAAACATTTGGTATTGCAGTCCTGACATTTTGGCAATAGTTTTAGTCACACTTTCTTTTCAGATAGGACCCCCCCCCCCCAAAAAAAAAGAAATTTTGAGGTGGAAGATCACATCTGTAGAAATACCCTTATAGTGCGCAGAGTTGACACTGAGAAGGCACACCCCTGTCAATGCAGCACATTTCCACTTCAAGGCTGAAGCCCTGCTTTGACAATGTTTACAGAACAATAAGAATGTTCAGTAAGAAATATGCAACCTTGCCACCAGAAGGCTCTGCTGCAGCCTGGCATACAACTTCTAGCTGGACTGCACATGCCCTTATGTCATGGCAATAACAAAATGTTGCTTAGGTGGTGAATAATGGGCACCACAAGATGGTGTAGCCTCAGGTGTCATGCCTGTATGACTTGTCATAGGCACCTGCTGGAAGGGTATTATACTAAGTTTTAGAGTTTCCCCAAAATATCTTGCTGCTTTATCACTTATCCTTCCTTTATATATAACAAGCTAGAACTAATGTCTTGTTGGATGAAGCAATAGGTCTTTGAGTATTTTCAACATCAAAGTGCATGCAAGAGTACTGCTCACTTAACTGTAAGCAGCAACATAACTATGTTATGTGGCACACTACATAAACTCTTATGACCTCTGTACCATCCCCAAAATTGCACTTACGTTTGTGAGTTTCTCTAAGTAATACTTTTATTGGGTAGTGCCCTGCATGCTATTTTCTATTCTCTTGTTCTAAAGTACAGACTTGCTGAGCTCTTGTCCACTTTAGAATGACCCAGAATCCCACAAGCAACAAACTATGACCAGCAGGTGTCTTATAGATGTGACACTATGATGCAAACTAATAGAGATTGTACCACTTTTGTGTGCTCAATTGATTATACTACCTTTAACTGAGAATATGATTTACCATGCCAGTTTTCATCAGTTCTAAACATCAAGGATCCTCCTCATCAAATATAAACAAAAATTGTCCTTTCTGGTGGGCAAGACCCCCCCAACCCCTATATGGTGGTGGTGGGGGCTCTGTCCTCCATAGCCCCACTGCTTTAAATATGTCAGTTTTGAGATCACAAAACTGTGGGGAAAAGAAGTTATTTCCTTAGCCCATTATTCATTGAACTCACAAGTAAATACATCAAAATGTTCACTCAGTAATTGACAAAATGGAAATTTGGTAAAAAGGGACTCAGATTTACATCTGGATGATTTAACCATGTAACAAATATAACTCACCTCGCAGTTATGAACAGAATGCTATCTAGCTGAATGATACTGCTGTTACGTTAGTTACTTTTGTTAAAGGTTATGTCAGATGAGGTGTTGTTGTCTGCATCTCTTAAAAGTACTGGGATACATTGTTACTTCTGGCTTTACAAAATTTAATGAACAGATAAATGTTGCAAATGCCTTGACAGAATTTTTCAACAGTTTAGGATTTTCGTTTATTTAAAAAAAGACAAATGTTCCTACCTTATTTCAAGGTTTACTGGAATTGACTTGCTTATGTATTATCATTTGGACAGTTAGCTAGGCCTTCTAACAGACAATAAAAGTTAAACAGCAGTTATGAGACAAGTACAATATCAAATTCTGTATTACCTGGAAGAATACATAAATAAAACTACCTCAGTACATATGGTTAAATACATAAATATGCATGTGTGTCTGTTTGTGTATGTGAGTGCATGCATGTTGCAAAACTTTCTACGTAACTGTACTGTTGACAACAGACACATGTACTGGGATAGAAATGATAAAATTTGCTGCCCAATTGCTACAGGGAATTATCTCTTGAGTTCAGAATGTGGGAAAATGTCACAGTAACCAGTGTTCTAGGACATCTTGTACCCAAGTGTTTTCTCCTCTCATAGACGCATGCATACATTGCAACACAGCATCAAATGGCAGTTGGCAGACATCTTACATATTATTATACACAAGTCCACATTATAAACTGCTTTAATGTAAACACTGGAATAGAACATGATGGCAGATAAAGAAGTCTTGGCCCACCCAGTTTGCATATCACCCTGTCCAATTACTAATATGCCTTTGTCATCAAACTTGTTTCATTTTCTATTCATCAAGCTTCATATTCAGCTGTTTTTATTTGGCTGATTACTATCAATCTTACAGCCGTAATAAATTTTACTATAATCTGTAGACATGATAGTGTATAGTTTGCCACATTTGCTAATAAATTAACAATGTGCATACAAAAGTACAGCTCTGTACATACTAATGACTCTGGCTGGGTGGTGCTTGCCATTGTAAACAAACAGATTTACTGCCCTTCATATTAGGAAAACTTTATACGATTGGAATGGTGAGAGTCAATGATGTTTGCAAATATAGTAATCAGTTCTTCATTCTGTCGCATTCACAGATATTGCATGCCAAGTTCACAAGATACGTGCATGGAAGTATATCATTAGCATGGCTGGTGTTTTTGTTTTCGCACTTTGTTCACATCAGAAAAAAATGTCAACCTCTTTCGGTAACAAATCAACTATGAAAATATTTATTTTTAATACAGCTACCTTCAACACATTGTTCTGTTTCTATTGCTAACTCAAAGTAGAGTAAATGGAATTTTGCTGACATTGTAGTGCATTTAGTATTTTATAGAGTGTGTTACTTCATAGGTTATGCAGCAGTGTTGATCATAGTGTTTCTTATGACAACAAAAAACAAAGTAAAACAGTATCTTATACGTAAAGGTTCTTAATCATGTGTAGTACGTGTTAAAATAGTCAGTAAAAGTTTTAATAAAAAACTGAATTAGACTACAGGTGTGGGAAGAGATAAATATTTCCATTAATTTTTTATGAGTCAGAAACCATACATTTTTATTCTGTACGGCTAACAGTTTCTTTACCCTAAATGCAGTTCACATTGATGAGATGACTTGGCCTTTAGAATTGAATTTGGTCAAAGGATGACTGCTTCTGCATAATTAAAAAGAAGACTGCCTGCAAGTATCTGACCTTAAAGTATATTCATAAACATAAAGAAATGCAAACCAACAGCATTGCTAGTGATTATTTCCATGAAGATTGTACACATCACAATTTTTGTTAATTTATACTGTTTAGATTTAAGGAGTTTGGAGTTAAGTTGTACTGCTAAATGATTTGTCATTTCAGTTTCAGCAACACAGATACAACTAGTTAGACTTTCACTATAATGTATTTACTATGGATTATTTGTATGAATGCCAAATATATATGTAATGCACTATTTAGTGTCTTTGAACTTGTACAAGGTAAACCTTGGTCTGCAGTACATTTAAGAAAATCTCAAACTGAAAGCACCTATCACATCTGTGAAGTTACCTATATGTGATGAATGCAATCTGCAACATGTAACAGAGAAGGTCTATATTAAATCAGTGAATGCTTAAAAAAGTTAATGCTGATTTATTGACCCCATGTAAGCGAAAGCTTAAAATCCCGAACACCTGGAAAAGCGATTTTTTCCCCAGGGAAAAATAATCGCTATTCCACCAAAAAAAATAAATAAATAAATAAACAAAAACTTCAAAACATTACATAAAGTGGGGGGCTGTGCCCCCCACACCCCCCCTACTTAAATATACCAACTCTGAGATCGCAATACAGTGAGGAAAATGGCAAAGTAATGGAGGCGGGAAAGCAATTTCTTTCGCCTTCCACTATAGAGAGAGATTATCTTTAAAAAAAACATATTTATTACCTGAAATATAGCCAGGAAGAAAATCTTACCCTTATGATATGATTGAAAACAACCATAGGGTTGGGAGCCTTCTCTAGACTCTGATCAGCCACCATCAGTAGACTTCCTAATGAAATGTGAACACTAGAAACTCTAACAGAATTTAGGTTTGATTCAAAGAAGCTCCTATAAAATGCTAAATGCATCTGCTTTACAGACTGTGGTTAAATGTTATGAAATTACCTATCTTAATTCATTTAACAATCAAGTACTGAAGTATTACCTCAAGTCAAACACTGGAAATTATATGCATATATATTTGTGTGTGTATATATATATATATATTTTATATATATATATATATATATATATATATATATATATATATATATATATGTGTGTGTGTGTGTGTGTGCGCATATATATATATATATATATATATATATATATATATATATATATATATGCAGCATTTTAATAGATAGAAATTACCCATCTTTACTGTCTTCACACTTTTCCAAACTGAAGCTCACTGAATGCATTAAGGGTATTGTATTTGGGATGTTTGGTCAATATCCCACTGACCTGCCATCAATATGTGATGTCCAATTAATATCCCAGCAAACTGTCACTGATATGTGATGTCCCCTACTATCCTGGTTCAGTAACTAAGGAACCTCAATCCTCACTACTGACTTCAGTGTGAGACTGTCACTTAAAGCGAAGTAATATTTCACAATTTCCTATAAGAGTGCAACAGGAACATGCTCTATAACCAGAGACTGGACTGTATACTTCTGTAAACCCCTAATGTAACTCCATGTAATGTGTCCCAGTTTAAGACTCCGATTTAAATAAATTAAATCTTGCACATCCAAACACTACTTGGGGAAAGCCTGACACAGATTTTCAGTTGTGTCTGTACCCCTGAATGATATGGTAGAATGCTACCAACAATCAGAGCAACAACATGCCCTTTCAAAGCGGTGTCCATTTATTAAAATTAAATATCAAACAAATGGTAGCATATGACCTAAAGTAACCAGGATCGCGGAGTGGCCCAGGAATTATCAACGCAGGTATAAGCACTCTCAAGTCACTAAAGAATACATTGATTGACCAGCCACAATGTAAGATAATAAAATATTTAATAATGAACAAAATGATTAAACAATGTAAAACAGTAATTTCAATAAATAAACAGAATTCAATCACCAGGAAAATGAAATTAATGCTGAAGGATAAAAATCCAACATTTAGAAAATCTCTAATTAGATATAATTTCCTGTCTAACTGAAGAACACTGTCCCTGATCTAAACTAAATATTACAACAGACAAAGGCAGGCTTACAGTTCTTGGTGAGAACTTTGGGCATTGATTATTCCACTTCTCAGTACAATAACACAACTTAACTATGAATTGAACTGTGAACTCAACTACACTCAACTGAACTCAACAACTGTTGTTTAAATTGACTTCAGCAGGGTCTTTTATAAGCTAGGTTAACTGTCTCAGCTGTTCTAGCTCTTATTTTCATTTCACTCTTTGAAAATCAACAAACAGCTGTTCTTTTAAAGTTCCTTCTTGTCTTTCAGTCTCTGTCAATAAACACAGAGCATCTGAACACATTCCAATGATATCATCTGTAGATCAGTTGACTCTGAGACATCCTGCATTTAGAATCACCTTCACAAGCATGTGCAGTTAGACATTTCACAGAACATTGTTCAACTTTTTTAAACATCCTGTACAGAGAATTAATCAACATACAAGAACTTATTTACAATATCATAGCTAGCTATGCTGGCATATAATACAAAGGTTAATCTGAAATTATGTACAAAATTTCAGCCAGACATGTTAGCACAGATGCCAGTATCTAATTTTTTCACATTATTAACACTGTAGCTCTGGGCTTGCTATGTTTTCTTCTGCAGTATTTCTGTTCATTCTTAAACTGCTCCTATGCTGTTATATTTAACGTATGAGAGTGTACAAATATGTTGAAATCTTACTGTATTAAAGTGCTGTTATGGCCGTGGTCATTACAGAAAAGCATCAGTAGACCAGCATAACTACTCTGTTAACAAATGACAAAATTAAATAACTACTGTATCCAGACATGATTGCACACATTTAATGGTTTAGATACCATTTGGATGCAATAGTGGTTACACTCATATGGCCAATAGAGTTGTATCAGTAATTGTCATAATCTGTCCTGAAACTTGACAGTAATTATTTAATATTGAAATTAGGAATACTGGGAAAGAAATCTCAAGCACAATTCACCGAGGAGCAGTGAAATAGAAGTGTGTCTGTCTCAGGGTATGTGTCTAGGAAGTTTCAAATATTTGGTTGGAAATGTCTGCATACATACTTATATTCCAAGTGACTGCACCAAATGTTTAGATTAGCAGACCCCAGCTGTTGGAGGTGTAGAGATCTACACATGGAAAGTTGAGGCTATACTTTTGGGTCCTACCAATATTAAAGTGGACATACAAATTTTAATTAGTAAAATAAAGGGAAGTGGTGGACAGTGAAGAAGGAACATCCAATACTAAACTAGTCATTTTGCAGGAGAAACAAATAGTATGAAGCATCACTACTAAGCCATATGCTATTGATTGCTAAAGTTCTGATATATCCTAAGTAAAAGATGGAAGAATACAGAACAGATAGAAGAGTTAGAACTAAAAATGGTAAAGAAGAAAATAAGTATACACTGTAGAGATGAATGGTAACTTTGTAACCAACTAGAGGGAAAAATGTAATCACAAAGAGAATGCTTGCATGAAGGTTGAGAATGGGAAAATGTTAATTATAGGAAATCTACTGTGATGATATCTAAAACTAAAATGATAATTCTGCACATTTGCTTTAACTGGTAAGTGTCAGCTGCTTTAGGGTATAATATCTCTTTGTAGACTTACAATGTAGAAGAGCATATGTGTAAATAAAACTTGTATACTTCATGGAAAAAGGTAGAAACTATTTTATAACTTTTCATATTGCTGTGCTATTGATTAAAATGTATATGCAATAAAGTTATTGTTAAAAAATGGACCAGAAAGAAAACATTGCCTCTGACTATACTCTCAAAATTAAACACACAACATTAACAAAGTTGTTATAGCAGGAAAAGCTATAATGAGTGCAGTAATAAGCAGATAAATGGAATTTAAAGAACAGAGATTACTAGAGAGTGATTATCAAAACCAAGGGCTGAATTCATACATTTATTGTAATGTGTACATGTCCATGCATATGTGTTTGTGTGCATGTTTGTATACATGTGTGTGTGTGTGTGAGTGTGTGTGAGAGACTAAAGGTGGGATTCTACCACCTATAAGTGCAGCAGGTTACTAATACGATACACATGGTAGTAACTGTGATTCAGGAATTCTGCAAGTTAGCCAGTAATGAGTTTCTCACCTCATTTTAGCTAGCGTGATCCTGAATGGCAACATGCTTGCATCCTGCTGTAAGGGCAGTTTTAACATGAGATGGATGGCTGTTCTAGAAACTTTAATTAATTCCTGGGAGACTGAGGAGAATGAAGATCAGAACAGTAAGGGTTATCAAATAAGGAGTTTCTTATGTGATGTATTACAATAACTCAATGCAGGAACAATCTAGGTAGCACAAAATTAATAACCACTGCACAAAGACCACCAACAAATCTTTGCATACTATAGTCTTTACTAACTGGATAGTGTGTGTCTTTTTTAATTCTGATGAACTCTCATCAGTTGATAAATGTAATAACTATAAGCAGATTTCTTCAAGGTCTTTGTGCTCTAGTTTCTGGTTTTGTAATTCTTTACAGTAATATACCAGTTTGGTGGGATATGAACAGTAAAAAAGAAAATGAGAGAAACATTTCTTGATAGGAAATGTGCAGATATGAAGCTGATATATTATGATACTATTGCAACCTTTGCTGAAAAAGAACAATAATCAATACTGAGAAATTAATGTGATAACAGATGCAGGGCTTTGGTCAAAATGAAAAAAAAAATGAGTTTGCAGATGGGAGGACATACTGAATGAGACAGACAGAAAGGATACAAAACATGTTGGACATTACTGGCACACTAAACAGGAAAATCTTCAAATACAGGTGATCTCCCTGACTGATAAACAGTTATAACTTAAACATTTTATACAGGACCTTGGAGTAGGAATAATAAGAAAAAAACAAAAATAAGGGTAAGTATTACAAAATATATATCTGCAAGAGTTAGAGTCTACATGATGCAACTAAAAGAAAATAAAGTGCCACATCCTGTCATGATCAGGAAGAGGTATATATATTAAACATGGTAAAAATGGGCAGAAATAATGCTACAACAATTCAGACATTATTCAATTTAGATTTCCTTAAATCTGAGAAAGTGAAATACACTAATTATTTATAAAAAAAGAAAAATGTGGGGTGACCTAAGATGCATCATTCCTATCATACTGCTAGGTAACTCCATGAAACCTTTAAAGACTGGTTTTTAACGACTTGAAAAAACAGAAGGAGATGTGCTAAATACACAACATTGTCATACTTTCAAAGCAATCAATGTTAGAACAATATTTCATATCTGACTTTATTATAGAGAACTATATTACTCTCAGGACACAGTAACATTATGCTATGTTGATTTAATAAATAGGGAAAAGAAGTCTGGTTGAGCATGAGGAAAGTTAACATTACTAAGACATTATAAACTTCATCTTGGAGTAGAGTATATGGCATAAACATCGGTTAAGATAAGATGACTAAATTACAGGTATACTTTCCAGAAATAAGAATGAAGCCTAGCACATTTCTATGATTTGCAAATGAAATTTTCATGATGTTACCCATCTTAGTACACTTAATAAATAGATTGCCACCTTAGTCATTTCGCAGATTTAATATTAAATGTCAAAAAGTTGATAATGTATGGTGGAAGGAATAAAAAAAAAATAGTTGAAATAAACAGCCAGACTGTGGAAATGTTTTTTTTTTTATATTTTGGGATAATGCTTTCTAAAAGCAGATACTGTAAATTAGACTAAATTTTTATAGAGTGTAGATGTCAATTTGGGGAGCACGAATATAGCTGGCATGATTACAACACTTAAAGCAGAAGTCTACCAATTGATTACTTATGGTACAGAACTCTGGGTAAAAGTGAGTTAGGAAATCAAGTTCTATTCTATGTAAGGTCCTTTGAATGATTCTGAGACTTTCTCCCTCTTTTTTTTCCATCTATTTATCTCGGAAAAGAACTCGGCTTATCCCATGAAAGGGCATGCACAGATACACACCTCTCTGCCACCTGGATTAAAATTAAATAGAAATGATATGTCAGGAAGCTTGGAAGAGAAACAGTGTGGTAGAAATAAAGTATAAGGAAAAGTCAAATATAACTTACGATACAATAAACAATATTAGTATGTCTTTATAATTATTTGAAGACAAATTTGACTGAGAATATTATTACAGGTATCAGTTACATAAGTTAAGAGTCAGTCCTTTTGATTGCAAATTGATATTCAGTTAGTTCAGGTACGTGCATACTGCCCTGTGTATGTGCAGATACAAATTGATAACACCAGGACATATTTATAACATCTGTCTTCTAGAGAAGAATACACAGTTTATATGTACTTAGAATTTGAGATATACTGTAGAAAGTATTGGTAGGGAAAAGTAAAATAGGCAAAAATGCATATATGACATAAATAATCTGAAGAATATAAATATTTTTTTCTTGTGATAACTGAATGTTCAATATATGATAGCCTAAAGAAAAAGTTAATGGTTGAGCTGTTTTCTGTATAAATGAATAATCCTATTTTAATAAATTGCCACCATCCTTTACAAGCATAGCTTACCTTACAAACAGATAAATAAGAGGCTATGTAGAGTGCTGCTCGGAGCTCACTTTGCTCCTTTTAGATCAGTACCCTATGGTGGAAGTGTTGGCCTCCAACTCTTTGCATGTGGCAAGGATTAGAAAGACTGCAAATATTCAAGAGTGAAACATGGGTAGTCACAGTGAATGACAACAATATCAGATATTGAGTGCATGGGGCATTTTTGTAATCCTGGCAGAACCACATATAGCCATGGTGAGATGGGGGGATTAACAGAGTAAACAGACTGCCTGCTAACTTTCTCCAATTTTGCAGAATTTACCTGAAGATTTATGGTATTTTTAATTGGTTTAGTCATAAATGTTGTGATTTTTTTTGGAAAATGTAGAGGGCAGCAGTTAGTGAACAGTGAAAGAACTTTGGATTTCTGAATTCATATCCCACAGGAAAAGCATGCAAGGCAAAATTGTTATTTTTTCTACTCTAAGAAAGAACAATATTCAAAATATGTCCCTGATTTTGGGGGCTTTGTTTTTCCAATATTTGTATTTGGCACTGATTCTCTCACTAAGAAATTGAGAGCAGACATATTTCTTTACAAGATTTGGACACCAGAGAATTTATGTACATAGACCAATTATCTATAATTGCTGTGGCTAAGTGGTAAAAATGGACTAACTGCTGTTTGCTCATTATTCTGGCTTTTCATGATTAATGTGGTTTGTGCAAAGTGATTTTGAATACTTGAATATCTGTCTACTGTTTGTGTGGGGTCATTACGTGGTTATCATTTTTCTAGCACAATCAGACATTTAAAGATCACAGTGAAGTAACTATAACTGCTGCGTAGGGGTGGGAGCTGCCAATGGATGAAATACATTGTTTACACTGAACAAACAACAGGGAGATAGGTCAATTACTGATCTGTTTCTTAGGGTGTGGTCAATTACTGATCTGTTTCTTAGGGTGTGGTCAATTACTGATCTGTTTCTTAGGGTGTGGTCAATTACTGATCTGTTTCTTAGGGTGTGGTCAATTACTGATCTGTTTCTTAGGGTGTGGTCAATTACTGATCTGTTTCTTAGGGTGTGGTCAATTACTGATCTGTTTCTTAGGGTGTGGTCAATTACTGATCTGTTTCTTAGGGTGTGCAGTTATCTGAAGTAAGGAGGAATACTTTATTATTGTGACTATTTTTACCACAACCAGACATCCAAGGTGATATACTAATGTGGATATAAATAAATTGTACCTGCTGCTGTTTGATCACTGTTAGATATTCACTGTTCTGATGTGGCAGGTGTCAATGCATTTGCTGAAATCAGTGTCTCTGAAATAATAATTGTACATGCTGTCTTAGAAAGTGAAATACATTTTCAGCATTGCACTCAATATGCATCTGTCTTTGGTGTGGCAAGAACAGGATATGTGTGAAAGTAACTGCTGATTGCTACAGTGGTGTTATGACTATTGTTACCATGTCACAGAGGATTACTCTGGTTGATTCTTGGTTGTGCTATCTTCTCTGTGTTTATCTTGGTTTATCCATGTGCACTGGTTTTCCTGAACATCCAAAAGATGTGACAGTTGAATTGGTGTGTGAAGAAATTAGACATTGTCATCTGTGCTAGCATGTCTGGCTGAAGTTTTTGTACATAATTTCAGATTACCCTGTGTATTATATGAAATCAGTGTCTCTGAAATAATAATTGTACATGCTGTCTTAGAAAGTGAAATACATTTTCAGCATTGCACTCAATAAGCATCTGTCTTTGGTGTGGCAAGAACAGGATATGTGTGAAAGTAACTGCTGATTGCTACAGTGGTGCTGTGACTATTGTTACTATGTCACAGAGGATTACTCTGGTTGATTCTTGGTTGTGCTATCTTCTCTGTGTTTATCTTGGTTTATCCATGTGCACTGGTTTTCCTGAACATCCAAAAGATGTGACAGTTGAATTGGTGTGTGAAGAAATTAGACATTGTCATCTGTGCTAGCATGTCTGGCTGAAGTTTTTGTACATAATTTCAGATTACCCTGTGTATTATATGAAATCAGTGTCTCTGAAATAATAATTGTACATGCTGTCTTAGAAAGTGAAATACATTTTCAGCATTGCACTCAATATGCATCTGTCTTTGGTGCGGCAAGAACAGGATATGTGTGAAAGTAACTGCTGATTGCTACAGTGGTGCTGTGACTATTGTTACCATGTCACAGAGGATTACTCTGGTTGATTCTTGGTTGTGCTGTCTTCTCTGTGTTTATCTTGGTTTATCCATGTGCACTGGTTTTCTTGAACATCCAAAAGATGTGACAGTTGAATTGGTGTGTGAAGAAATTAGACATTGTCATCTGTGCTAGCATGTCTGGCTGAAGTTTTGTACATAATTTCAGATTACCCTGTGTATTATATGAAATCAGTGTCTCTGAAATAATAATTGTACATGCTGTCTTAGAAAGTGAAATACATTTTCAGCATTGCACTCAATAAGCATCTGTCTTTGGTGTGGCAAGAACAGGATATGTGTGAAAGTAACTGCTGATTGCTACAGTGGTGCTGTGACTATTGTTACCATGTCACAGAGGATTACTCTGGTTGATTCTTGGTTGTGCTGTCTTCTCTGTGTTTATCTTGGTTTATCCATGTGCACTGGTTTTCTTGAACATCCAAAAGATGTGACAGTTGAATTGGTGTGTGAAGAAATTAGACATTGTCATCTGTGCTAGCATGTCTGGCTGAAGTTTTTGTACATAATTTCAGATTACCCTGTGTATTATATGAAATCAGTGTCTCTGAAATAATAATTGTACATGCTGTCTTAGAAAGTGAAATACATTTTCAGCATTGCACTCAATATGCATCTGTCTTTGGTGCGGCAAGAACAGGATATGTGTGAAAGTAACTGCTGATTGCTACAGTGGTGCTGTGACTATTGTTACCATGTCACAGAGGATTACTCTGGTTGATTCTTGGTTGTGCTGTCTTCTCTGTGTTTATCTTGGTTTATCCATGTGCACTGGTTTTCTTGAACATCCAAAAGATGTGACAGTTGAATTGGTGTGTGAAGAAATTAGACATTGTCATCTGTGCTAGCATGTCTGGCTGAAGTTTTTGTACATAATTTCAGATTACCCTGTGTATTATATGAAATCATTGTCTCTGAAATAATAATTGTACATGCTGTCTTAGAAAGTGAAATACATTTTCAGCATTGCACTCAATAAGCATCTGTCTTTGGTGTGGCAAGAACAGGATATGTGTGAAAGTAACTGCTGATTGCTACAGTGGTGCTGTGACTATTGTTACCATGTCACAGAGGATTACTCTGGTTGATTCTTGGTTGTGCTGTCTTCTCTGTGTTTATCTTGGTTTATCCATGTGCACTGGTTTTCTTGAACATCCAAAAGATGTGACAGTTGAATTGGTGTGTGAAGAAATTAGACATTGTCATCTGTGCTAGCATGTCTGGCTGAAGTTTTTGTACATAATTTCAGATTACCCTGTGTATTATATGCCAGCATTATCAGTTATGTAATTAAGTTCTTATATGTTGATTTATAATCTGTTTGTACAGAATGTTTTAAAGACTTGAATAGTGCTTCCTTACATTTCTAACTGTGAAATATTTGTGAAGAAGATTATAATTGCTGACTGTCTCAGAATCAGCTGATCTGCAAATGATGTCTTCAGAATGTTGACAGTTTGTTTCTGTCAGAGGTTGAATGACAGGAAGGAACAGTAATTAGCTGTTATTGATTTTGAAAATATGAATTGAAGATTAGAACTGGAACAGTTGTGGCAGTTAAGCTGGTCTATAAAAGAACCTGCTGGAGACCACTCAAGTCAGTAGTTGTCAGTTATCAGTCATTTAACAATCAGTTACAGTTTTCAGTTTCCAGTTGTACTGTGCAGTGGATACCCAAAAAAGGACTCACTAAGAACTGTAAGCCTGCCTTTGTTCTGTTGTAATAATCTAGTTTAGTTCAGGGACAGTGCTCTTTAGACACAGGAAAATCATAACTGATCAGAGTTTTTCTAAATGTTAGATTTCTATCCTTCAGTATTGATTTAATTTTCCTGGTGATTGAGTTCTGTTTGTTTATCTGAATTTGTTGTTTTATATTTTTAATTATGTTACTCATTATTAAATACTTTTATTAAGTTACATTATGGCTGGTTAGTCAGTGTTTTATTTTGTGATTTTGAGAGTGCTTATACCTGCTTTGATAACTTCCTGAGCACTCTGAAAGCTGTCTACTTTAGGTCATTTGCTATCATTTGTTTTAATATCTAATTTTCATAATTGGACACCCCTTTAAAAGGGTATGTAGGCTGTCTGATTGATGGCAACAGGTTACCATATTATTTTGGGGAAGTGGCATAGCTGGAAATTTGTGTCAGGCTTCCTCAGAAGTGTTTGGATATGTGAGATTTTATTTATTTAAGTGTGACTGTGTCAGAGGTCTTAAACTGGGGCACATTGCTCTGAAATATGTAATAAAGAGTTATATTTGTGGTGGACAGAAGTATGCAGTCCAGTCCTAGGTTGCAGAGCATGTTCATTTTGTGCTCCTAGGGGAAATTGTAAAATATTACTCCTGTTTAAATGACCCTCCTAACTTCTGTGGATCAGGCAGCCCCAACAATCCAGGCTGTATAAGTTGACTTTCACACAGATTTTGTAGGGGGCATTATCATGATCCATCCTTGTCTAAACCTGGCCCTGCTCAGAGGTATTCACAGAAGGTCACTGTAGCTTTGAGCACTGTGAATAATATGGTTAATACTACATGAAATGTCCTCCTTTTCTCCCCATCAATCCTCAGAGATGTGCTTAGGTGGTCATTATAATTTGTGTTTGGGTTGGGGGGTAATTTGGTCATTATTTCTTTCCCTAATAACCTTAGAGATGTGTAGAAAAAGTCACTATAGCTTGTGAAGAGGCAGCTGTACCATTAAGAGTTAACAATTTGTAATTCATTACTGTTATTTTCTTCACAATACGGTATACACAGACACGCAAATGGGTGGCTCTGTTTTAGGAATGGGATAAATAAGCATTTTGTTTATATACATCATACATCAAAATATTATTGTTTTTATTTTGGGTGGTCCTTTTCGGAAGGTAGGCATGATACATATGTTTGATAGCAGCCACTTGAAATATATGACTGTGGCTATATTTGTACTTTAACCCAAGTCTAACACTAAGATGATTCACAGAAGGTTATCTAATTAAAAGGGGGTTGAGGTAAGAAAGGCAGGCACTATTCCCAGATTTGGTTTATGTATCCTTGCAAGCATTTGTTTTCTCACTTTATTTCTAATTAGTATGTTGTCAGATACAACTTTATTTTTCTTTGAAAGAAGAAAAGAAAAGTTAACTAAATTTCTTTCCTTATTCATGTTTTTTAGTTTAGGGTGTCACTGGATGAAAATGTAGGAAAAATTCTGAATTACATATCAGAACAGCTAGACGTGCCTTATGGCTTCTAGTGGTCTTGCAGATTATTTATGTTATTCTCCGTGGAGTTATTTTAGTATAGTCTGGCTCCAGTTAGGAAGTGTTGAAACAATCCAGGAAAAATCTGAAATGTAAGTGTGATGCTCCTGCCCTGGCACAGTAATAAAGGACCCTCAATCCTCACCACTAACACTAGTGAGAGACGTGCACATTGGGAGGATGACAAGTACATACACACAGTAAAGTACAATTTTCCTTAAGAGCACACATAGATCACAGTCAATCTGGGGCTGGTTTCTTCCTCTCTCTCCAGATCCCCAATAAGACTCCCCACTGGCACAGCTATAGGGTTCAAATCTCAGCTGAGTGGTCAAGCCAAAACCTCCAGCACCCTCTCTGTCCAACCAGTGCTTCATGTCCCTTCCCAAGTAGCTAACACACACACACTTTGAGATTTGATTTATATACAAACATACACACACACTCCTGGGGAAGGCTGGCACAGGTTCACTAGCTATGTCCCTTCTGTCCAGACTTGTTGTATCTTTTGGCTTTTCCCAGTTAGGGGTCACCACAGCGGAACTCCGATCCGCTAATGATTGGCAGTAGATTTTTACATACCGACTTGCCAGGCCTGACGCACAACCTTCAACGAAGGTATGCCCATTCACACATGTCTCCACACAGAAGACACTTTAGCTAAGAATCGAACAGGACTACGTCTTACTGTGAAGTGACAATGCTACCGCAGCACCACCACCGCAGATCTAAGGTAGAAATCACTGCCAACAACCACTACTTATCAGCTACTAATAAGGCTTTCCCAAAGGGTGCCCAATCTTACTGTGTGATATTACTATTATCCAAATGATGTGTGACTACAACTTGAAGGCTATTTAGGAGTGGCTTGTACAGCGTCACCAAATACATATGCAAGTATGCTAAGAGCTTAAATATCTCTACACAAAGCAGCCACAATTAAAAGGTTTAAATATATTTAATAGTAAATAAAAGCATAAGACAATACTCAATAACTCAACACCGTGACAATAGAGTATAGAATCACAGGAAATACTTTAAAACAACATTGTAGGACAGTCTGACATAAATACAGAAATCATCTACACTGCTCTTACTATATTCCTAGCTATCTCTAAGAGATAATATGCCCTAAATGTCTTACTTACAGAGCCAGGCAAATACAGATGAGTGGATGTTCTTAGTAGGTTCAAGACAAGATACAAAATGCACCGACTTTCTCTCTGAGATGGATCTTAAATTAATAATACACATTACTGCTGGGTTTGCTAGATGACATCACTATTTGACACCTGCATCTAGTTTCCAGGCTAAATTGATACCAACAGAGTTTAACATGTGTCTGTGAAAAATATTTATCTCTTAGCATCTCTTAGAAACTTGCCTGAAACTGGAAGTCGTAAAACAATTAATACTTTTACATTTTAAACCTAGTAATTAATTCTGTCTTAAGACAATAGAAAAAAAACTCACTCTGTCCTTCTACCTGTGGTAAACACAATCGTATAACTCTTTACTTATTTTCTCAGAGTTTGCAAGTTAACTCTGTATGTTCCAACTTGTACTATGAAGACATCCATATGCACAGGCATATAGTCCATATACATTTATGCCCTTTTCCAGCAGGGTGCAGTGCGGTTACATTTTTGAAGCTCAGCACATACCACATAGGTTACTTACATTTGTAGACAAGCCTATGGATCATATTAAGATTTACAATGACATCACAGTAAGAAAATATGAGAGGGTAAAAAAAATGACTCCTACCCAAGAAGACTGAATGCTGTAATTAAATCAAAAGGGGCTTCGACAAAGGATTAGTTTAAGGGTGTGCACACTTATGCAACCAGCTTATTGTATGTTTTTTATTTTTTGTATTTTTTCCCCTAACAAATTTTTTGTTTTTCAATTGAACTGTACAGGTTATTGGTCACATTAAAGGTGGGATAAGTTTTGAAATGATCCAGCACAGGTATAATTAATATCTCCTAGATCTTGTGTAACACTGTGTATTACTCTCTTTTTATCAGTTTCACACCCTTGGTTGATATTTCACACCAGGTCTGTTGTCATACAAATGCAGGGCTTTGCAGTTCTCTCTTAACCTCTATCTCTCACCTATCTGACAACTTGTTCAATTTTCCAAATCCTTCCTATCCTCTTTGGATACACTGATTTATGTAATCAGCACAATCACAGGTCCTGTTCTTTATTCCCTTGGAAGTATCTGAGCCAAACGCACTGAAGATTATTAAGCATGAGACAAACCCTGTAATGTATACAGCAGTTTTGCATATGAGTTGGGTCACATTTTATGTACAGTTGTAATGGGTCACATAATTTTGTGCATGAATTTTCAGATGAATATTCTCCGGGCTGTTGACTGCAATTTTTTATGTAATATTTGTACTTGTTTTGTATGCTTTATAGGTTCATAGATTCATACTAGGCTGCCTAGCCAGAATGTGTTTGGCTTTCGCCACTCATTTTAAATTTATTTTGCTATGCCCTTTTTCGAGGTTAGTATACTGTGCCTCTGTCTAACAGTGACACAGAAGTGATACCTGGGGTAAACCTACGATCTCCCATCCACTCATCAAGATTCCTCTTGAAGAGAGTCAATGAGGGACTCTGCCTAACCTGGACTGGGATTTTATTCCAGAGTGAAGGGAGCCTCTGGGTTATGAATCTGTCCCTCCAGCATGTCCTATTTATTTCAGTGCTGAGGTTCAAGTCTCTCGGGCGTGGCTCGATGGGATTTGGATTTTCTGAGGTGCAGCATGTCCATTAATTCCGGGTTGGACATGGCTTTATACATCAGGCACAGATCGCCTCTGAACAGGCGGTATGCCACTGAGTAGAGCTGGAGTTTCTTTAACCGGGCAGCGTATGGCATCTGTTTGAGCCCTTTGATCTTCTTGGTGAGGTACTTTTGGGGTCTTTCCAGTTGCTGCAGGTGTCTGGTAAGGTACATCCCAAAAGGGGCATTGTACTCAATTATGGGCCTGATGAGGGATGAGTAAAGAGGCACGATGACCTCCCCTGATCTAGATGTGAATCCCTTCATGATTAGGTGGGCTATATAAAATGTTTTTCTAACCACTTTGGCCACGTGGTTGTCAAATGAGAGATTGCTATCAACTTGGGTCCCCAGGTCCCTAATTACTTCTTCTGTACTTAGTGGATTACCACCTATGTGGTAATTTGTGGGCACTTTGTTTTTGCCAAAGGGGATGACTATACACTTTTTGGCATTTAGCTTGTCCATGGCTCTGGCACCAGTTGTTTGTTTCTATGAGGCCCTTTTGGAGGATGCTTGTGTCGGCTGGAGAGTCAATTATGGCACCCAGTTTGCAGTCATCTGCGAACTTGGTCAGCCACAGTCCTTCCATGTTGGCCTGTACCTCCGAGAAATATATACTGAACAAGAGAGGTCCCAGGACTGAGCCTTGTGGGACACCACTTGTAACTGGTTTGGAGTCTGACATGGCTCCAGCAATTCTAACCATGTGGGTTCTGTCCTTGAGCCAGTTTGCAATCCATCTAGTGACATAGGGGTTTATATTTAAGCTGGTGAGCTTATCTATAATGCCAGAGTGAGGTATTGTATCGAAGGCTTTTGCGAGGTCCAGGTAGGCTGTGTGGACCATGGATAGGCAACAACAACTTGAACTGGAAAATAGCAGTACAACACAGAAACAGCAAACCAGGATCCAAAAAAGCCACGTTTATTCTCTGAACACTCTAGCGCCTCGGCCACTGTAAGCCTTCAAGGAGTAAAATACCAGTAACAAAACACAGTTTATATAATCACACAGATCAATCAATAAAACAATTATTCAATTAAATGATAAAATTAATCAATGCCTATTAGTTAGATCACATTTTTCCAACAGCATTCTGTATTTAAACCTCTAGGCAATAAAGTACCAAATTTTAAAATAAAAATAGTTTCCTTTTTTAAAAGTAATTTACCCACCACTAAGTCATCAGACTCCAATTTTGCTACCTGTTGTAAAATGGTAGCTTTTAAACTATCACTGCTACCATTATGAAATTCACAAAAATGTTGAGCCAAAGGGCTCTCTATTTTCTTATTACGTATGTACCTCAAGTGTTCTAAAAGCCTGATTTTGAACATTCATTTAGTTTGTCCAATGTAAAACTTTTTACATCCACATGTAATGGCATAAACCACCCTGTTTGTCCTGCAATTATATAAACCATCTGGACAAAAATGTGTATTATTAATATTTAAAAAAACTCTATGTATAAATGGGCAAGCCTGACATTTACCACATGGAAATGTCCCTAAATTAGATGGTTGAAATGATATTTTATCCTCTGGTCTAGAGAATTTTGTATGTACCACCATATCTTTGATACTTTTACCTTTTTTATAAGAAAAAAATAATTTCTTCATTCTTAAGTTTCTTAATTCATCAAAATTATCTAAAAACTCCCAAAAATGTGATATCTTAGATTTTATTATATCACTACATACATTATACGTGGACACTACAAATATATTATCTACCAAATTACTTTCTCTATTAACTATATACCTGCCAGCATTCTTCTTGTGACTATATCTTTCATATCTTATATTTACAACTTTTTCTATATCAGCCTCCACTAATTCATCATCATATTTTCTTCTCAGAAACATTTTTTTAGTTGCTTGAATTTCCTTAAAGAACACCTCATCATTACTGCATATTCTTGAAATTCGTAAGAATTCCCCATATGGCAATGCTTTAATAGTATGTGCAGGATGACAACTATTGGCTTGCAAAAAATCATGTGGGTCACCAAATTTCCTATGTAAACTTGTTAATATTGGTGAACCTTCAATGCCCTGTAAGTTGATATCTAAAAAATTAACTGACTGACCCCATTGTATCCCATCAAAGCTAATATTAAATCTATTTTTTTGAATTTCTGTTACAAAATTCTGTATATGGTCATTTCCCCCTTCGCATAAAAATATCAGATCATCTATGTATCTATATTACATTTTCACATATTTTTGTACAAATCTATTACTATAGATACATTCTTTTTCCACCAAACCCATAAATATGTTTGCGTACATCGGAGCGAATGGGGCCCCC
This sequence comes from Protopterus annectens, assembly GCF_019279795.1. Taxonomy (NCBI): domain Eukaryota; kingdom Metazoa; phylum Chordata; order Ceratodontiformes; family Protopteridae; genus Protopterus; species Protopterus annectens. The sequence continues at coordinate 753,861,881 of NC_056750.1, forward strand.
ATAGCTGTTCCCTGTTTCTGTTGAAACATTAAATTCTCAAAATAAAAATAATTATTTTCTAAACAGAATTGTACAAGGTCAAGAATGTAATGTGTAAATGGCAAGTCTCCCATACTATTAAACAAGGCTTCTAGGCCAAATTTATGTTGAATGTTAGTGTAAAGACTCTTGACATCTAAAGTGATCCAGAACATATTCTTGTTCCAAATAACTGATTTTATTTTATCTAAAAAATCAAAAGAGTCTTTAATATAAGAAGGAAGACTAACAACTTCTTTTAATAGTACTTTATGTAACACAACACCTAGATTATGTAAAAAATATTTCTTAGCAGATACTATGGGTCTGCCTGGTGGTTTATCTAAACTCTTATGTAATTTGGGGAGACAGTAAAAATATGCAGGACTAGTATCTGTTAAACAAAATTTTTTCTTTACATCATATTCAGTCCAATAGCCTAAACGTAGACCCCTTTGAATTAAAGTAATATACTTAATTTTTGCCTGTTCGATTACATCTTGATGAACTACACTATAAACTGTTTCATCCCCTAATAAATCCCAACACATTTCTAAATACTGCGTATGGTGCATGATTACAATTTTGTTACCCTTATCTGAAGGCTTTATAACCAGCTCTGTTTGTTTCGAAAAATTTCTTAACTCTTGCCATTCTGTTTTAGACAAGTTATATTCAACTAAGTTCCTATTAAAATGTTGTAACTCAAAATCTATTTCAAAATCTAACATTGCGTATAATTTTTTAATGCCATCATGACAACATGGAGGCATGAATGTGCTATTTACTGTAATATCTGTTGTGACTATAAATCGTTGTTCGTAAACTTCACTATCACAAGACACAAATGATTCATCTGTATCTGAATCACCACACTCTGTATCAGAAAAATTGTTAACAACACTGTTTTTAGGTACCAAAACATTAAAATAATACCATAAATGTAGTTTCCTAATGAAACTATATAATTCAATTTTACACTCATATATTTTTGGAAGTACTGAAGGCACAAACTTCAAACCATGATTTAAAACCGAAACCAAGTGTTCCGAAACATTACAACCCGATAAATTGACCACATTATCAGTTAATAGTTCAAATTTAATACCATCTTGTTCTCTTATTGTCTCTCCATGGTCGTTGGGGCCCATTTCTGTAATATTCCTGTTCGCCAAAACCTCTTTTGCGTTGCTGACCATAATTGCCTGCATTCCGAAACTGTTCGGGAAAAAAATGGCGGTCCGCTGGAGATGGTAGATTCGGATATTCATTGGCCTCTGTTCCCTGCGTAGGTTTATCCACTATCTGATTTGGTGTAATCGCACTGGAGGTACTATCACGTCTCTGTCCAATCTCATTCATTTGATTGGATAACTGAGCCGGTAAACGAGAACGTTGATTGGCTTGATATATGTATACGTTGCCCTTCTCAAAGTCTCTCAAATCCCTTTGTATCTTGTGCATCTTTTGATCAATTATTTTCTTTTCTAAAACATTGACTTTATCTTGAATGTCTCTAAGACAGGAATCAAGCCTGTTCCTGTCTAACACAGTCACCAAACTATTGCAAACTGTATTAATGTCCTTTTTAAGGTTCACAAGTTTGATGTTATCTCGTTCTATTTGAATTTTGATCCATTCCCTCGAGCACTGATGGGCTGCACATTCCCATCTTGTCTGAAAAGATTTATCAAGCTGACAAGCTGAATTAAAAGGTTCTGATGGGAATTTAATTGCTCTGAGCCCTCTGGGAATGATATCTAGTTCAAGATATCTAGATAGACTGTTCACATTATAATACGCCACTGTTACTTTATTCATTAAATTAGTCAATTTTGAAATAATAGATTTAACTTCAATAGGAACATCCATGGGGTGCTTACCAATGTTCGCGAAAGGGTTATTCAGACGTTTACTTCTAGTTTCAGCGAGGAAGCGCTCCCATACTGGAGTATCCGCTGTATTTTCAGTACCTGATGACCTCTCTGCACGATCATAATTCCGGTCTGGGTTAGTGTTGAAAAACCCATCTAATGTTCGTTGAGAAGAACCAACATTGTCTTCTCTAAAGATTCTTGGTACATTTAAGGCTGGATCACTGGCCATGGATAGGCAACAACAACTTGAACTGGAAAATAGCAGTACAACACAGAAACAGCAAGCCAGGATCCAAAAAAGCCACGTTTATTCTCTGAACACTCTAGCGCCTCGGCCACTGTAAGCCTTCAAGGAGTAAAATACCAGTAACAAAACACAGTTTATATAATCACACAGATCAATCAATAAAGCAATTATTCAATTAAATGATAAAATTAATCAATGCCTATTAGTTAGATCACATTTTTCCAAAAGCATTCTGTATTTAAACCTCTAGGCAATAAAGTACCAAATTTTAAAATAAAAATAGTCTCCTTTTTTAAAAGTAATTTACCCACCACTAAGTCATCAGACTCCAATTTTGCTACCTGTTGTAAAATGGTAGCTTTTAAACTATCACTGCTACCATTATGAAATTCACAAAAATGTTGAGCCAAAGGGCTCTCTATTTTCTTATTACGTATGTCCCTCAAGTGTTCTAAAAGCCTGATTTTGAACATTCTTTTAGTTTGTCCAATGTTAAACTTTTTACATCCACATGTAATGGCATAAACCACCCTGTTTGTCCTGCAATTATATAAACCATCTGGACAAAAATGTGTATTATTAATATTTAAAAAAACTCTATGTATAAATGGGCAAGCCTGACATTTACCACATGGAAATGTCCCTAAATTAGATGGTTGAAATGATATTTTATCCTCTGGTCTAGAGAATTTTGTATGTACCACCATATCTTTGATACTTTTACCTTTTTTAAAAGAAAAAATTAATTTCTTCATTCTTAAGTTTCTTAATCCATCAAAATTATCTAAAAACTCCCAAAAATGTGATATCTTAGATTTTATTATATCACTACATACATTATACGTGGACACTACAAATATATTATCTACCAAATTACTTTCTCTATTAACTATATACCTGCCAGCATTCTTCTTGTGACTATATCTTTCATATCTTATATTTACAACTTTTTCTGTATCAGCTTCCACTAATTCATCATCATATTTTCTTCTCGGAAACATTTTTTTAGTTGCTTGAATTTCCTTAAAGAACACCTCATCATTACTGCATATTCTTGAAATTCGTAAGAATTCCCCATATGGCAATGCTTTAATAGTATGTGCAGGATGACAACTATTGGCTTGCAAAAAATCATGTGGGTCACCAAATTTCCTATGTAAACTTGTTAATATTGGTGAACTTTCAATGCCCTGTAAGTTGATATCTAAAAAATTAACTGACTGACCCCATTGTATCCCATCAAAGCTAATATTAAATCTATTTTTTTGAATTTCTGTTACAAAATTCTGTATATGGTCATTTCCCCCTTCGCATAAAAATATCAGATCATCTATGTATCTATAATACATTTTCACATATTTTTTTCATAGATGTGAATCCCTTCATGATTAGGTGGGCTATATAAAATGTTTTTCTAACCACTTTGGCCACGTGGTTGTCAAATGAGAGATTGCTATCAACTTGGGTCCCCAGGTCCCTAATTACTTCTTCTGTACTTAATGGATTACCACCTATGTGATAATTTGTGGGCACTTTGTTTTTGCCAAAGGGGATGACTATACACTTTTTGGCATTTAGCTTGTCCATGGCTCTGGCACCAGTTGTCTGTTTCTATGAGGCCCTTTTGGAGGATGCTTGTGTCGGCTGGAGAGTCGATTATGGCACCCAGTTTGCAGTCATCTGCGAACTTGGTCAGCCACAGTCCTTCCATGTTGGCCTGTACCTCCGAGAAATATATACTGAACAAGAGAGGTCCCAGGACTGAGCCTTGTGGGACACCACTTGTAACTGGTTTGGAGTCTGACATGGCTCCAGCAATTCTAACCATGTGGGTTCTGTCCTTGAGCCAGTTTGCAATCCATCTAGTGACATAGGGGTTTATATTTAAGCTGGTGAGCTTATCTATAATGCCAGAGTGAGGTATTGTATCGAAGGCTTTTGCGAGGTCCAGGTAGGCTGTGTGGACCACCTTCCCCTCGTCAATGGCCTTGGTGACTGTTTCAAAGAAATCAACCAGGTTTAAGAGGCAGGATCTGCCCTTAACAAAGCTGAACTGGGTAGGATCCAGTGTCTGTAGGTCCCCAATATCTTTATTTATGAGGTCCATGATGATCCTGTCCATAGCTTTGCAGACCAAGCTAGTCAGGCTTATGGGGCGATAGTTTCCAGGATCCGTTGAGGCACCACCTTTATGGAGAGGGACCACTGTTGCTATATGCCACTCTTTGGGCACATATCCTGTAGTAAGGCTGAGACTTAACAGTAGTTTTATGTTTGGGTTTAGCTCTTCTTGGAGTTCATGTAGGACGCAGCCCGGGACACCGTCTGGTCCCATTGATGCTGTGTTTTTTGCTTTGGAGAGGGTAGCACTTACCTGAGCATCTGAGATGTCTGGGTGGCAGCACTCTGCTGGGATAGATATTTTCCCTTTTGGTGGGGAGGAGGGGAAAAGTTTGTGCTGAACCTGTCAGCTAGGATGTTGGCAATGTCTGTGGGTTCAGTGTATTTTTGTCATTTTGGACTAATTCTGAGCATATCTGGGAATTACCACCCAGGTTCCTAACATAACTAAAGAAAGCCTTGTGATTATCCTTAGTGTCCTGTGCAATTTGTTTCTCGAAGCTGGCCTTAGACAATTTTATGAGTGCCCGTAGTTTTTTGCTAATACTGATCAGTGATGCCTTCCCTTTTTGGGATTTTGCTCTATCATTTAGTAGCTTCCTCCTTCTATTGTATAGTTTGTTTATGGCTGGGGTCCACCAGACAGGACGTCTGCCTTTGGAGGATTGGGTCTTGGTTTTATTTGGGATCGCATGATCCATGCATTCCTGAAGGTGTTCATAGAATGCGTTTATTAAGGATTCTGCGGTCTGGGCCGTATTTTCCACAGGCCCGGGGGCTTTGAAGGATTCCACCTTGCTTTTGAGGAGTGTGAAATTTGCTTTAGAGAAGTTTTTCACTGTGGTTTTCTGGGCAGGGGTGGGGTCAGGATGTGAATATCCAGTGAGATTAGTTTATGGTCTGATCTTACCAGTGAGGGATACACTTCTGGTCTGGAGCATAGAGTCCCCGTGTTGGTGATGATCAGGTCCAGTATGTTTTCCCCTCTTGTGGGAGTGGTAACAAGTTGTTCCATAGCATTTGAGTTTATAAATTCTAGAAACCTTTGGGCTAGGGTGTTGGAGCTAAAGTAATGCTCCAAGTCTATGTTTGGGTAGCTGAAGTCGCCCAATACAATGGTGTTTGGAGAGACCTTCATATTTTCCAGTGTTCTCAGGAAGGCCGAGTGGGGTTCCTGGGTTTGGGAGGGTGGTCTGTAGCAGGCTATAAACTGGAAGGCAGTTTTACCCACTGTTAGTTTGTTGTTGTTGTTCATTTGTTCATTTTTCATTTGTTGTTCATTGTTAGTTTGTGTTATTACTTTGTAATAACACAGTTAATAATATCTATCACTAGTATAATATATTTCTAGAACTTTTAATTTTGGCATTACAGTTTAATAATAATTTTGTAAATTTGTGATGGACATCACATGCTCTGAAGTAATGTGTTGATTACTAGTGCAAGTATATCAGGAACTGTAAAAGATTTATGTCATACCTTTTGTTAACATTTGTTTTTTAGACAATTCTGTAGTTGATGCATTTTTATCTATTATTTCATTTTTCCAGTAAGCTTCTCATTCTGGAACTTTTACTCTTAAAGCATACTGAACTGGATTTTGGAACATTTTCTCCCAAATTTGATGTAGTGCACATACTATACTTGGAACAACTAAATGCTAGACACTCTTGGAAATGTAGTAAAGTTTTTAAATTAATGGAGACTGACTACTGAATTATTTTTTTACAAAGATATGACAGTGTGTTGTAATGCAATGTTCTCAAGTGTTAAAAAAATGATTACTTAAATAGAAATTTCAAGATTAAAAACTATTCGCCTTGTGAGAAGAAGAAGAACATATACAAAATAAGATGGAAATTTCTAAAATAGTATTCTGGTCAATAAGTAGCTGTTTGACTTCTGCAAAATAAAAATAAGGGTCACTGCTGAAATTTTTAGCATTATAATTGCAGTCACATAAATATAGAGAATTTAACTATAAATATAAATTGAAGCCTCATAAAATATTCCTTGTAATCTGAGGTCCATAGTGCAGAGACATGTTTCTAAGTGGTAGAAGTCTGTTGTCTGTTCTTCTGCTAAGGTGGTTAATGGTATTTCTCCATCCTTTGATGTTCACTACATTTCTTGAAACTGCAGTTAAATTTTTAACATTCTAAAATGGAGCAGTTACGCATGGCCTCACGCTTTGATATTATGGACCTGATTTAGAAATATTATTGTTCAATACTAGTTAAAGCATCCTCAAAGCAAGACGTTGTGCTATTCGATTCTCAGCTAGAGCGTCTTCTGTGTGGAGACATGCGTGAATGGGCGTACCTTCGTTGAAGGTTGTGCGTCAGGGCTGGCAAACTCGGCACGTAAAAAATCTACTGCCAATCATTAGTGGACCGGAGTTCCGCTGTGGCGACCCCTAACCGGGAAAAACTGAAAGAAACAAACAAACTAGCTAAAGCATCGATATATATATATATATATATATATATATATATATATATATATATATATATATATATATATATATATATATATATTTGTGTGTGTGTGTGTGTGTGCATGTGTGATGTCAGGGTGGTTAAAACAGCTGACCTCATCACTACCAGTTCCTGCCCCACCCACCCAGTTATTATTTGTCTGTTCATGTAATATGTATTTTATAATATGTTTTAGGTAGCTAGGCAACAATGTAAAAATGCTGCCTTGCAAATTAACTGATATGTAATTCTCTCAACACATTATATGGTTGCCACTGTTTGCCCTTAAAGATTGGAAATCAGTTTTCCCAACTTTTATGCAATTTAGGCTTATAATTAATGATTTAAAGGAAGTAAGGACAAAAGAATTGACAATATTAATTGCACAGAATCGGGTGAAGAGATTATATAGAAAATAATGTCATTTCTGGTTTACGGTCTGTTAAAAAGCACGCAATGAGATAACATCATCAGCTTTTAATCTTCAGGAGTACCCGTGCTCTTCCCAACTTGGCATCATTTTCTTAGCATTCCTTAGCATCTCTCAAACTATGCATTTTATCACAGTGCACTTCCTCATCATATATTAGAACACTTACAGGAAGCAGTGAATCGGACAAGTCAAGAAGGTCATTAATTAAGCTAGCAAAGTATAGTCCATGTCTTTACTCACCAGTAAAATAACTACACAATTTTGGGTTTTAATCAGTCTCTAAGCATAAGTCTGCATCATGCAGCAAGAACTTAGCAAAGGCCCACCCCTTTAGCTTCTGCATATTGAATTATCTCATTATCGTCTGTCTCTTCACTTTCTACTAAAAAAAAAAAAAAAAAAAAAAAAAAAATGTTTCCTACCTTTCCTTGAACTAGTGTAGCCCAGATACAGATTTGCTGTATCCAGGATTTTTTGTAAGCTTCAAAGCAGTGCTCTTCATTTTTGCCCTTAGATCTCCTAGTTCTCTGCTCTCCTGCACTTTTATTAGCTTATTGGTCTAGCACTTTAAACTATTCCCGGTGCTAGAAAGTCTGCTCTTCAAATTTTCCCTTAGAACTAGCTGGTTTCTCTGGAGTAGCACTAAAATCTGAATCCCTGTGACTAGCACTTGCTCTAAAACCTGCTGGAAAGCACTAGGAAGCCTTAAACTGATACGAGCACTCAATTCTCCTTGTTAATAAGGAGACATTAATCATAGGCACTAAACAGCCTATAATTGCAAAGTACCTTGCCAAGGTTAGGGAAAACAGCTCTTGTACTTAACAAAAGAAACTCCGAACTAGGCATGTCCAACAGTCAGCTTCCGATGATTTCTGCTGTCCACCTGGTGATTCTGGGCATACTGGGGCAATGCAGCAATTGCCTCATGTACACAGACAACCCTCTCCTCCTACCACCCAATACTACCTCCTGCGAGAGATGCACTTACATGGCCAAACTGGAAGCAAAGCTCTTTCCAGCCAACATGGTGCTAGACAGTCCAGAGGAGAAGGTTAACACCTGCACTACACCTCAGGCAACACATAGCCCTTCAAAACTCACGCCACCAACATCCACACATAGTAACACTAAACCCACTTATGCGGAGGCCCTTAACATTAACTTGCCCAAGCAACAAGGACCTCTGAAGCTGAAACAAACAAACAAACACCATTCACAACCAAAGTGACACATAACTCAAAACACCAGTGTGCCACCAAACAACAGCCCCTAAGGCAAGACAACATACTCAACACTTTAGTCATAGGTGAATCTATAGTCAGGCACACTGATGTTTCACTCACCAGGCTGAACAAGGGGAAAATTACTGTCAGCTGCCTCTCAGGTGCCAGGATCCGCCACATAATGCATGCATTCAAGTCACTCCACAACAAGTACAGATATGACTTTGTCATTGTCCATGTTGGAGTGAATGACTTGAGACTTACCTCTCTGGACTACATGAAAAGAGACCTGGAAGAGCTCTTGGATCATGTAGCCCAGACTTGTATGACCCCAGCCCTGAGCAATATCCTGCCTTCGCCCAGAATGATACCACAGTATAAGGACAAAATGATTAACTTCAACAATTGGCTACGTTTCTGGTGTCATTCAAAGGGGATCCAGTATCTGACTGCCTGGGACAACATGATCGACAAACCACGATGCTTTGCCAGAGATGGTCTGCACCTGTCACCCCTGGGATTCAGGTTACTGGCTAAAGCTCTTGCCACCCCTGTAGTGCCTTGTTTAGGCAAGGCTCAAAGGACAAAACCATCACCGTAACAGATATAAGCATGCAAAATCTGAAGGTAATGCTACTCAATGCTAGAAGTCTAAACCTCAAAATGCACTCTCGCGAGGTACTCCAAAAAATGGAGAACATCTGTGCAGTAACTGAGACTTGGTTCAAGGCTCCAAAGAGCACCCCTGCACTACCAGGCTATAACTCTTACCACACTTTTCGGCCACCAAACCAGGATCGAAACACTAAAGGCAGAGGAGTGGTCATATTCACCAAGGATATTCACACCTCCGGGCTAGTTGCCCAACACAATGCATCTGAAATTCTACAGGTGCAACTAACACTAGGTAAGACTGCAATCCAAATTGTAGCTTGCTACAGACCCCCCACCATGCCCCAAGATTCTCACTACACTTTTCTAAACATACTAGATAATAATATACAACCAAGCACCCTACTGGGTGATTTCAACTACTCTGCCATTAATTGGGAAAATACTCGGGTACCAACACCTTTGCCCAATGGTTCTTGGAATTCATAAATTCCAATGCCCTGGACCAACTAATCCATAGTCCCACCAGGGGCTCATGTATCCCAGACCTGGTCATTACCAACATGAGAGATTGATGCTCCACACCAGTGGTCACCCCCTCATTGGTCAGGTCTGATCATAAGCTAATCACTCTTGATGTCCACATCCAACCCCCACCCCGCAGTAGGGAAACTTCCATAAAAAACCTTCTCCAAAGCCAACTTCATGCTACTCAAGTCAGAAGTGACAAACATCATGAACACCCATGCAGACGGGAACTGAAAGTTTGACTGCTGAATCCTACACTAAAGCACTGTACGGGCACATCCACTTGTGTATGAATCATGCCATTCCAAACAGCACAAAGATGGTCTCCTCCAAAAAAGGAACCCAATCTGGTGGTCCCCTGCTATAAACAAACTATTCAGCAGAAGGAAGAAACTGTTGCAGAAAAGAGGAAAATCTCAGGATGCAAAAAACTCACTCACCAGCCTCAGTAAGAAGCTGAGATCCCTCATAAAATCCTACAAATCTAGTTACAAAAATAAAATTACCAAAGATTCCAAGAACAATCACAAGGCATTCTATAGTTATATCAAGAATCTAAATGGCAATGCTCAGATCTGCTCTGAGCTGCAACAGAATGGCATTAAATATAATTATCCCAAGGATATTGCCAATAGCCTGGCAGATCGATTCAGTGCCAACTTCACTCCCCTCTCACTCCCTAAAGGGCCCATCTCAATACCAAAAGATTGCCAAATAGTGGTACTCACGGCCACAGAGGTAAAAAACACACTCTCCAAAGCTAAGAATACAGCATCCATGGGACCAGACGGCATTCTGGGCTGTGTACTACATGAGCTACAAAATGAACTAGCACCTCACATAAGTGTCATGTTTAATCATAACCTCTCCTCAGGCTATCCCACTCCACAAGGGGGGATCCACCTTGGATCCCGGGAACTATCGTCCCATCAGTCTGAAGAGCCTGATCTGCAAAGCCATGGAATGCATTACCATGGAACTTATAAACAAAGACATTGGCAACCTTCAAACACTGGACCTCACCCAGCTTGGTTTCGTAAAGGGCTGATATTGTCTCCTCAACATGATTGACTTCTTCGAATCAGTCTCCAGAGCCATGGGCCTCGCCAAGGCCTTCAACACCATCCCCCACTCTGGAATCATAGATAAACTTACTAAGCTGGGCATTAATTCCTACGTCACTCGATGGGTTGCCAACTGGCTTACTGACAGAACCCCCACTGTAAAAGTAGATGACTCAAAATCCAGCTCCATTCAAGTGACAAGCAGAGTACCTCAGGGTTCAGTCCTGGGACCGCTCTTGTTTGGCATCTACTACTCTGAAGTACAGCCAGCACTAAGGGACTCTGGCTAACACTGTGCACAGATGACTGCAAACTGGGAGCCATTATTGAATCCCCAAATTATGTGGATATTCTACAAAAGGGCCTTACAGAAACAGATGCTTGGTTCCAGAGCCATGGGCTCAAGCTTAATACCAAGAAATGTATAGTTATCCTCTTTGGAGAAAAAACATGTATCCGTGAATTACCATATAGGTGGCAGTACACTAAACACCGAAAGTGTGATAAGGGACTTAGGGGCACAGATGGACAGTGGTCTCCCCTTCAATAACCACATCACCACAATAGTCAGGAAATCCTTCTATGTAGCACACCTCATCACTAACGGCTTTTCATCCAGAAAAAAGTAGGTCATTGTCTCACTGTACTCATCCCTCATTATAAAGTACAATGCCCTATTTGGTATGTACCTCACAAGACATCTGCAACAACTGGAAAGACCACAGAAATACCTCACTAAAAGAATCACTGACCTAAAGCAGAAGCCATATGCTGACCATCTAAAAAAAACTCCAGCTATACTCTGTTGAATATTGCGTACTCAGAGGCGATCTCTGCTTAACATACAAGGCCATGTCAAACCCAGTGCTGTTGGACATGCTACACTTGAAGAAATCCCAATCCCTCAGAGCCACACATTCCAGGGATCTAAACCTGGTCATCACAATGAATAAAATATGCTGGAGGGATAGGTTCCTGACCCAGAGACTCCCCATACTCTGGAATAGAGTGCCCATACATGTCAAGCTGAGCGCCTCTTTGGCCATCTTAAAAAGGAACCTTGATGATTAGATGGGAGATAGGAAATTCACCTTGGGGATCACGTCAGTCATCCTGCTAGACAGGGGACCAGGGAACTAAATATTCTTGGAAGAAATAGCCAGGGAATTGTTATGGCTAGGTTTGCATAGGCCCTAGGGCTGATAGCCTAGTACCAACCTATGAACATTTTAAGTCTTTCTTTATTTTATTGAGCGGTCACATTTGTCTGTGTTTGCTGCTTATGGGTTAATGAGGTTTGGTAATGAGCCAATTTGTCCAGAGACATCTTCAGGTGGAGGGTGAGGTAGAAATAGTAATGGGAATTAACAGGTTAGGGGAAGAAAGCTATTGGGGGGGGTTGAAGAGTTAAATGGGATTGTATGATGATTGGGAGAAAATGAGGTAAGTGTCGGGAGGGGCATGATGGGTTTTAAACAAGTATAACTGGGTAGGGGATCACATTTTGGTGTAAACTTGCTAAGGGGAGTGCTACGTCTGAGACAACCTGTAGGTGTTCCAAGAGAGCAGGTAGGCTGCAGATTAATAGTAGTTGAATGGTAATAGTAGGTGGGTGGTGTATGTATGTACATACATATATATATTTTTTTTTCAATTTCTGGTTGCTATGGTAAATCTTAGTGGCATGTGGAGGGAGTGTAGCCTTATTAAGATTCTGCAGGTTTCTAATGAATGCTGGGAGGAATGTTGGTTCTATGGGTTCACTAGTCCGGTGGTGGAGCTGGTAGTTGTTCGTTGGTGTTTAATGTTCTTAGCTGAATAGATGGATAGAGGTAATATGTTTAGCGACAGGTGCTTGTCAATTCTTATGTTAAGGCATTGGTGGGGCATTTCAGCTTATTGATGGCACTTTGATTTTAACCCTGGTCCGCTTTTCTGTGATTTGTTGCTGTTATCGGTATTAGGTTCCCTCAATGGTCTGTGTTTTTGTTGCAGCATGGTTCATGGGCTGCTGGGTGTTACTGCAGTATGTTACAGGTCAGGGTGTCTGTGTTTGTATCAGGGTTGTTTTTGTGAAGTCAACAGCAGCATTGGTGGTGTTTTGGCGGTTGGCTGAGATGGAATGAGTCACAAATATCCTTTTTGCAGGCTGCAAGCTCCTTGAGGTAACATTGTATTCAGTGCATGCATGGTGGATTCATTAGTGAGCATGGGGAAACAGCACTGACTGAGGTCCTTAACATTCATCATTTAATGCGCTAGAATGGTATACACTGAGCTGGTGGTTTGTTCCCTTACCTTTCAACTGTTCAGATTTTTACCTCATATTTTGGTCTGTTCCTTGTATAATTTGTGGTTTTTGACAAATGTTTGAGGATTGAAATCGTTAAATAATGGCAAGCATTTGACGTTCGGACTTCTTATCCCATGGAAAATGCATGCTAATTCAGGTCCTGTTGGTCTAGTAACTTTCTAGGTTTCTGGGAACAATATCTGAAGCCTGTCCCTTTGTGTTTGTCCCCCTGTCAGTTTATAATGCATAATTCTCCGGACACATTGTTGGGTGAGTGGGGATAGAGTTAGAGAAAAATATTTTCTTAATACTGTGTAATGTTTTGATACTGAAGGAAAATGGTGTTGCTTCATCTGTAGTTGTGGTAGTGCTTGGTATGTCGGATGTTATATTCAGTAAGCAGATCTCACGATTGGCTAGATGTTGCAGAATGGATAGATTTATCTCACACGTTAGGTCCATTCTGTTCCAGATTTAGTGGGGTAGCATGTATGAATATACCTCTCAACTGTATCTGATTTTCAGGGATATCCCTGATTTTGACTCTGTCCCTCTTGATCTCTCTTGAAATTTGTGACTTTTGGAGCAAATGTGGTGAACTGCAAATAAACAAAACAAAAATAGTAATTAGGGTTATATACTTCTTTTACTAAAGAAAACGGATATTAATTCACACGTGCTTATGAGGTAGGTCAGTCTGCCAAAGGCTCAAGTTAATAGTGCTAATAGTTTAAAAGTGCACATGATTACTTCTGGATTTGTCCCTAACTCTGTTGCAATTTCTCCCTTATTGAGAGCTATGCGGATGACTGTGGAAGATTCTTCTGTAGTTGAGGGGGTGACACTCAAAGTGAGCAAGTCCTTTACCTCAAAGGTACAAGGTTTGATTCTGAAATCTTGTTATTGTCTCAGTTTGTAATAGTCTATAGACTGATAGGCTAGTATGTACCTATGAAACTATGAGGAATTTTTTTTTCCTCCATCACACAGTGGGACTTTTGGTAAATAATTGTATTAAAAAATAGAAGCAAAGGCAAAGTGTGGTTTGATGATGAATTTAGGTGATAGGTTCACATTATTTGCTTATGGCCTCCATAATCTTTGAGGGATTTGTCATAGCTCTTTACTTTCCATCCCCTAAGTGGAGAACATCAACCCTCATAAAAGGGAACAAATGGGCAAGATGTGTAACACATACTAATGGTTTATTAACGTCAATGGGGGGGGGGGGTCATACGACAGTTAAAGTATGCTATTTACATTACAGAGATATTTTAATGAATTTGATATGATTAGCTGCTAATTACCAAGGATATTAGTAAAGAATTCCTGACCCTAATGGTGTGTCTATTTTATTTTACATTTCTTAACCGGGAAAGTCCAACTTGCAATGAGCCAATTTTCAGCGGAGGCCCGGGGAGAAACGCTCCAGACGCATGTCTTTAGACCCTTTCAGTTTGGAATTTTGGAAGTGTGGGTTTTGAGATCTCTAAGATGGTGTGATCCTTGTAATGAGGTTCAGTTATTTTTTTAAGATGGGGAGAGTAGATGATTGCTCCATATGTGTCTCCATCCTGTTGTTTGGAGTTTCTTAAAAGGAAGGGCAAGTGGAAGGAGGTTGTAGTTTGGGAGGGGGAAAAGGGGATTAAAACAAATTAATGGAATGGATATGTGGGAGTTTGTCAATACGTATTTTTTTTCTTTTTTCTCTTTTCTAGATTATGTATTGTGTTTTTTTCTTTTGGCAGATGATGGAAGCAGGCACGACATTTGAGAGAGGCTGTCACAGGGGATGTGCCCATCTTTGAAGTGATGCATGATGTAATTGGGGGATCCAAGGAAGGGTGTGGCTTGAGGATATCATGGAACTCTTCAGGCTCCTGATGTTTGCTTATCAGCTGCTTACCCAGGTCATTCCTTTGTGGGTATGTGTCCTTTTGTTGAATGGGGGAGAAGCAAACATCTTTGGGTGAGGGTTAATATGTTGGTGCATGAATATTTAACAATTTGGTTGTCTTTTTGGAGCAGTTTAATGGTAAAACTTTCTGTATGTGGATTGGGTTAAGGGTATTTATAATTGTTACATATATGGCAAGTATTGGGATATGGGGCATATTTGCGGAGAAATCATTTAAGGTTCACTAGTTGGTAGGAGGGAAGCATGATTGGAGGGTGGATGTTAACTGTCTAGAGTTAGTTACAATTGGGGTGGCATTGAATGTATAGCAAGAAAAGTGGATAAAGGGTTAATTTTCATTTGGTCAGTAGGGCAGTGGCACAAGCTGCTAGTGTTGGCAGATGAGGTTGTTAGGTTGGCTTGGAATGATCAGATGCTGTTAGGAGTTTTTTTTTTTTTTTGTAAGGTAGAGCATTGCAAGATTTTGTTAAATTGTGTGTTGTAGCTGCTTGAGGAGGAAGGAGTTTGGTGGGAAGGTTTGTTGTGGAAATATTTGGTTCAGGTGTGGGGATAGGTAAGATAGTTCAGTCGGTCAAGGCAGATTTACCTGTGATTAATATAGTCTCAGAGGTGGCAGCGTTACATGACATACATACAACCACAGCCCAACATTTAATAAAGGATTGGGGTAAGGTTGATAGTGTGAGGACTGAGGGCATCAGTAGTTGGCATGAAGGAAGTGTTTTGAAAGGTGATGGATTATGCGCTGGTGGATGGTCTGGTTGCAGGAGTGGTGCACAATGAGGTTGCAGATAATCCTAATTTATTAAGTGCTTAAGTCATGTCAGAGTCTTTGCAGTTTGGAACTAGTGTGGCAGCAGGTCAGGATGAGGTAGGTCAGGGGCAAGGTAAAGCAGGTTTGGAGATTGTTTATGGGGAATTTAGGGTTGTCTACAGGTGGAGAGGAGTCATGACAATGCGATAATGAGTCGAATTTTGTGGGCATGATAGTTAGGTTTAAGTTTTCCTGTGACAAGGCTATGCAGATGGGTTGCATGGTAGCCTGTGTGACTTTGAGAGTTTACCACTGTTCTTCATTGGATTTGGCAGCAGTGGGCAGGCAATCAGAAGGAGGTATGTTATCTGGATGCCTTTAAGGCTAAGGAAGGGTTTGACAGAGCATTGTATGGGATGTATATGTATATTGGATGTGTGAGGAATGGGTTTCTGTTTAAGTGGAAGTTTGACGGTCTAAGCAAGGCATTGTGTTTCTGGGGTTGTTACTGGATACAGGCCATGGTTTGTTTGATTTTTGATTTACCTGATGTGAAGGTAATGCGATAAAAAAAAAATAATTAAAAAAAAAAGTCTTGCTGGGTATTATTTTGGGACAAGGGTGGGTTAAGGGTGTATTTAGCTCCGATTAGCATAGTTGCACAGGTGACAGGGTTATGTGACTTTACTAAATCTTGGATGGTATTTTTTGAAGGTTTGTAGTAGGTTTGATAGTGTGAAGACTGACAGACTGTGGCTATTGACAAGATAAGTTTTGTTTTGAGGATTGGCGTTGGGAAATAGAGGTTCATTGGGTTACAATCTGGGGGTATTGGCTTTATGGATGTATTGAAGTCATTATAGATAGTGGTTCATTGGTCAGCAAATGCTATTCTGGTCATTAGATGTTTTGCCTTGTAATAGGTAGTGGATGTGGTGGTTGGATTAATATTAAATTGATCTTTTAGAATAGGAAATCTTATTTTTGTCATTATTATAGCCTTTGGGTGGCAAATAGACATTGAGGATAAGTAGGATGGCATACAGTTGGCCTTGCTTGTTTCAGATGGTGTTGGGATTTTTACTGTTTTGGTGGTACATTTGGCATAGAAATGACCTGGAAATAATTACAAAGCTACCAGTGGTAGTAGGATAAGTTGAGGATATGCTTGATTTACAGAGGTTATACAAGGGTATGGGTATTACCTTGGCATTGGAGAAGGATCATCTGTTTAATTTCAACTGTTTAGGCAACTGGCTGCTTTGGGTATTATGACAGGGCTTTGGGAGGTTGGTGACAGGGATCCAGTTTGGTTCAGAGAAGATCAAGCATGCCGAATGATGTTTGGCTTCAACCTTTTTAATGTACGGTTAGGCTTGTTTTGGAAGGTTTTTTTTGGACGTTTTGGTATGAAGGAGGGAAACAGCCTGGTGGTCAGAAAAGAGGGTAAGGCTTTTCCCTCTTCTGTTCCCCCTCTGGTATTGGATGTTTATTTCAGTGAGTTGAGAAATGAAAGTGAGTGATCGGAAGCTGCTTGATAAGTAAAATAAGTGAGCACAAGTAAAGGCAGTGCTTATTTGTTCAGGGTGAGAGACGTCACACTGACCTACTTAACAGTAATATGGATGTTTATACTATGATTAATAAATTAAAATATTTGTCAATGAAGTTATGTTTATGGAAGTTTAATAAAGGTCGTCAAATGTCATTTGCTGTAATGTGTTTATTGAAGGGGACCGTGACAATTTTATTTTTTATTGGTCTTGAATCATCTTTTTATCGGCATTGAGTCATTTTCAACTTTATTTCCACTCAGTACATTTCTGTGCATGGTTTACCACAATCAGTTGCAACTTGATTTGTTGCTTTGATGCCAACGTTTAGCTGTCCACTGTAGCCAGCCATATTCTAACAGTCTAGAACTCATGTTCTGAGTTAATTATTTTTTCCCTATACTAATTGATCTAAAAGCCGGAAATCAACGTCATCAGCACTGCTGATGCTGTCCGAGATCATAGCTCTCCTATAATTCGTACCTCTTAGTGGGATTTCACATCACTTTGATCTGCAGATAAAGGAACAGTGTTTTCCTCCCAGTGCACCACAAACCAACACCAGCTCTCCAAAATACTTCCAACATGGTATCTTGATTGTCAGATTTGGCACCACCTAGGCCAGAACCTTCATCCTGTTCTATTATACTTTTAAAGCTGATTAACATCCCAGAAATAACCTTCCACCTTCCCCGACAATAGTCCCATAAGTGATACACTGAGGAGACCACTGCCTCTGCACAGCCAAGTCCTGTCCACCACCCAGTACCCCACTCTCTTGCTTTGTTCTTTTGAACTGGAGAGAACATTACCAGCCTAGCTCTTTTGTTCTACCCTTCTAACCCTCCTCCTCTGATTTGTTATGGACCTTTTCCCTCAAATTTATGTAGAATAAGCTTTTGATAATTTCCTCTCCTCTTCTCTGGAAGGTGCACTCAGTCTGTATCCTTACCTTCCAGATCTGAGTGAAACACTATAATGCCACCTCAGTTATACAAATTTCCTGACCTTGTCCATAGCTCTCTGTTACCCCATATCTCCATACAAATCTAGTTAGTATCTCAGACCAAATGACTGTATTTCTTGGGAATTGAATTTTTATCACTGCACTATCTCTGTAAGTAAACGTAAGCCAGCACTGCTTTGAGAATAAACCAGTATCATTGCTCCTATTCAGTAATAAAAGTTCCTTTGTAATATCTTTCAGGGCAGGTGTCAGTTAGTGCCATTTTATGTCATACTGTCACTTGTAATAAAAGTGCAGTTATTCATATATAAGCCAAATAGCTTCACAACCTCCTATTTGCCTAGTGTTCTGATCAGTAACCTCTCTGTATGGTCCTAACCACTGCTTAAAATGTAATTGCCCGTATTACTGGTCCACTCCTATTCACCACTTAATTTATACTGAACTCTTCTAATACCTATAAATAATAGTGCTAAATAGTAAAAGTATTTTGCTAAGTATCTTGCTACTTTTCCTTTCATCCCTTAAATACCCTACTTAGAGTTGTTGTTTCCACAACTCTAAGTTTAAGAATAATTTTACCTCCTTAACAACAATACAACAGTACTGTCAGTTGACATGATCAGCTGGTGGAGCAGGCATGTAAATCCAGGCAAACCTGTAAAAAAAAAAAAGATAAACATTGAAACTTCTGTTCCATTGAACTTCATAACCAGTAAAGGTATTATAAAAACATCTAATTTTAATAGTCTCTTATCAGTTTTGATAGCTGGTGATATTTGACTCACCTCAGAGCACCCAATGTGACCTCTCCTAGCCCTACTCCAAATCATAATCTTTCTGTGAGTTACTTGAAAGTTGAAATCATTAACAGTAAATGGCCACATTAATCCTAGTTTATTCAGTTTATTCTCTAATCTCTAATGAGCACAGTGTATATTGACAGCAGGCCAGGTCCAAGGCTGATGGAGTGTGGTGGTCTTCTGCAGATTCACATTGAACCAAACCCTTTTCCAACATTAATTTGCAGTAGCAATACCTGCTCAGATGGTGACCCCAATAGTGCAAATTACTCTCGAAGGGGAATACTAAAGTTCATATAACAGTGATCTATATTCCTCACCCTCAGTATCTCTGACTGGCTAGACAATAATTGACAGTAAACAAATTTTAGATATCAGACATTGTCAATCCATAATACTGGGTTATTCAAATATAGACTGGAAAGACCCCCCTCAGAACTCATTTAAACATTAATCACCATGCATAATCTGGCCCAACTATTCTCTGAAGGCACCTGACCTAATCCCAACAGAGAAAATATTGCTTGGATGGATGTGTTTACAACCAAAATACCAAACAAACTTTAACAGATGCAAAGTATCTCAAATTGCATAAGTGAGCACTGTCTATTGTCTCTTCCTAGTTTTTCAACTCAAATAAAGTGAAGTGGCAAATATTGTAAACCAAGTCAATCCCTGACACATCTACACATTTAGTTTCCTTAGAGCTGGAACTGTTAAATTGGAATTCCTTTTACTATTAGAATGATACAATATCCACCATCCCCACATTTCATAACCTTCTTACCATTGTGTGTGAGAAAAATAAATGCAATTAATAGAATAAGCGTCCATGGCAGATATAAATAAATTAATAAATAAAAAGTAGAGACAAAGCTTGGGTGGAATGGAAAATGTACCACTGAGGAAACAGAAATACAAAGTACACTGACAGTTAAAAATGTCACAGTATTAAAATCAAATATGTCAAAGCAGAGGATTCCTGAATTCTGCATGCCATTTATGTTTCTTTGTCTAAATGGTTTTGAAAGGCAGTTAAAAACCTTTGCTTATCCATAATATTCCCAAAATCTGGAGCTTGAGGCATTCTCACTGAAGACTCAGATCTCAAACCCCAACATCACATATCAACCTACATGGGTTCACCCAACTTATCATGTCTCCTACCAGGATTGACAAATTCTCCAACTGACACATTATCGTAGACTGGATCTTAGTGAACAACCCATCCCTGTCAACTGAGTGACCATCTGCCAACCTTTCTACGGAGATCCGTACTGCCCACACCAGCCAATCAACCTACCGGCTAATTAGAAGTTAAAAAAACTTCAACCCAAATAAGTTAATCTCTGCACTAAATAGCTGCAACTAGGAATCACTCGAACATCTACCCCTTGAAGACAAAGTCAACTCCTTGAACACCACCTTCCTTGACATACTAAACTTCCATGCACCCTTTCAAACAATCAGAGTCAAATCTAGCTATGCCCACTGGCTTAGTAAGGAATACAGATCCTTACTCAAGGCTAGAGATAAGTCATGGGAACAGTTCCACAAACACAAAACCCCATCAACAAGACAAAGATGCCTAGAACTGTGAAATAGAGTCAAGAAATTAGTAAGATCAGACAAAACCAACTACTACCATAATATCCAGAAAAAATACCATTATAACCCTCAAAAATTTTGGGATGCAATTAATAATATACTTCTACCAGGCAAATCAGCTACTCCTACCCCATCAGCCATCAATCCTGACAGCATAGCAACTCAGTTCAATAAATACTTTACCAAAACTATCCAAACCCTTGCTAATTCTCACACTGTCTCCACCACCCCAAACCCACCCACAGCCCAACAAAGCACCAACTCCCAAAATAGCTGCAACCTCTTTAAATTCCACCCAGTGTCTGTTGATACCACAAGAAAACTACTAAGAAAACTAAAACCTACCACATTAGCCGCCGACATCCTCCCCGCAGAATTTCTACAAATCGCAGCAGATGCTTTAGCATACCCATCAGCTATACTCATAAACAGATCATTATCAGAAAACGTGGTCCCAGATATTTGGGAAATCTGACGCATAACACCCTTACATAAAGGATGTAACTCAACTGAACTTAGTAATTATAGGCCAATTGCCATCCTGCCCCCCTTATCAAAAATCCTAGAGAGGGCTATACACACTCAATTAATGACTTACCTTAACACAAATAAACTATTGTCAAACACTCAACACAGCTTCCACCCCTCTCACAGTACTACCACAGCCCTCATGTCCTCCACAAATGCAGTAAACCACTATAGAAACAGAGGACTTTTTGTATCTGCTAGATGTTTAGACTTGTCAAAGGCCTTTGACATGGTCAATCATGACAAACTCATCAGCATTCTCTCCACCCTAAATCTCAGTAACTCCACTATCACATGGTTCAGAAGTTACCTATTAGGATGACAGCAGGCCATCCATGGGCAACAACAACAACTTACCCCTCTTCTCTCTCTTACCTTAGGGGATTCCACAAGGCTTCATCCTTGGACCTCTACTCTTCACCAACCAGCTTCACACTGCCACACTACAAGCCACCGTCATACAGTATGCAGATGACTCTGTGCTAATCTGCACAGCTTCCTCCCTTCATGACCTCCACACCACAACCCAAGGCTCCTTCCTGTCCATAGAAACATGGATCAGCAACTCCCAACTCATACTAAATCCCAACAAAACAAAGCTCCTTTTCTTCTCTCCAACAAAAGTGACCCCGTCCTCCCAAACCTTCACCATTCTATCCAAAAATAAAACCACCATCATCCCTACAACTCATACCAAACTGCTGGGTGTAGAAATCGACAACAACTTGAAGTTTGATATACATATTCACAAACCATTAAGAAGGCCCAAAAGAAACCAGGTTTACTTTACAGAAACAAACAATTCCTAACTAGACACTCAAAAGCTACTATTGCTCACACACATCTCCTATCTTCACTCCTATATGCCTCCCCACTCCTAACCAACCTACACAAATCTGAACTAACGAAACTCAAAGCTTGTTATAATAAAATTGCCAAGTTTGCCACTGATGCCTCATACAGAACACATCAGCTCTTAAACAACTAGAATGGCTAGAACTTCCTCAGCTACTACGCTTTCATCAGTTAACTTTTGCCCACAAAATATTCCATCAACCACACAAAACCCCTGCCCTCCAAAAACTATTACAACCATACATAATTTTCGGATCCCTCTGCTCTAATAATAAAATTCCTACTAGACACCACCAAAGCAAGTAACACAACTAGAGAATCGCTCTTCTTAAACTACATCCCTAATGTGGAACAAACTGCCCACCCAAATTACTGCCTGCTGCTCTTTAACACAGTTTCAAAAACTCCTAAAACTACATCTGAAAGACTCCTGGCTCTGTTCTTGTAACTGCCCTGGATAGATCTCTAACTGCTCAACTCTACATCTCTAACTTTGTATCTTATTGCCCTCCCAATAAATCCTAACTGAGGCATCTGTCCTCTCCTTCTCTCAGAAGTCTCTTTTTCTTACCGATCACAAATGACTTGTATACATATGTACATACTCGTACTGTTATGTCTATTGTACACGTTTATCTAAGACATTTAATATTTATCTTTTTATAACTTTTACATTTGACACTTTGAGCTTGCTTGCTTGCAGACAAACCTTTTTCTTTTGCTGTGTATATAAACTTTATGTTTTTGTGTAAGTCTTATATTACCTATAACTGTAACTCAAACTTGTAATTTTGCTTAACTGGAGCTTTTCTCCCCGGGCCTCCACTGAAACTGGACCTGTGTCTAGTCGGACTTTCCCGGTAAACAAATGTTAAATAAATAAAAGACTTGATTGCACAACTAAAAGATGACATCAGCATGCCTCCTCTGCCACCTCATCTGGTATTTAATAATCCCCCAAATCATTTGCCTCTCCCTCCTTTTCATAAGATCACTCCCTCATTCTATATTAAAAGCATAAGTAAATCACATCCTCAAACACTGCTAGAAAATCTTAGACTAGAACATTGATTTACACATCATACACTCAAAACTTTTCCCAGGACAAGTAAACACTTTCCCAAACTTCAAAGAAACACACACCAGAGCAAATAAAATTCACCTAGTCCCCCTGCCCTAAATATATATATAAACTCTGGAATCACACTACAGTGGAGAAAAGGGCATGTTGGCAAGTGTTTACTTGCTCTAGGAAAAATTCGCCATTCGGATATTTAAGTTTACACAATTTTCATCTTGTGAAAATGAAGTTTGATTATATGAACTTTCAAGGTTTAGAAGGGGATCCATATATATATATATATATATATATATATATATATATATATATATATATATATATATATATATATATATGACTCTGACACCAGGGATGATTTATTTTCTTCATTGCACACTATTCAACCAAAGAGCCTGTACAACCCAGCACTTAATAACTCCATTAAAGTTTTTTTGAAAGTTTGTGAAAGGGACATCAGAAAACTGTGCAACTCTAACAATCTTAATAAATGGCATAACACGTCTTCTTTAGAAAGGACAGCACTGACAGAATTAACTAATGATAAAGCTCTACACATCATGCGTGCTGACAAAGGGACAGGTTTAGTCTTATGAAACAAAGTGACTATATTAATATAATCGAAAGTACTCTTAACAACAATGATTTTTTCCAAATAGTTGATATCAAAGTAGTTAATTACCACATTTTGCATCCACTGACAGATCTTTAAAACAACTTGAAAAAGACAATGCCATTTTCCCTGATGAATACTTATTTATGTCAGTCGACTCCCCTAACCTGGGTAAACATTTTGGTATACCCAAAATTCACAAAGACGAAAAAAATACACCATTCAGACATATTATATCTAATAGAAAAACAAAAACTGAAAAATAGCTGAATTTCTTGATTCTATACTTAACCCACTGGTTCAATCAACTATTTATTATCATAGAGACTCATGGGCTTTTTTAAATGAAAATTTATCAGAAAAAAGATCTTTTGTCCAATTTCACTTTTGTCACAATGGATATTGAAGCGTTATATACAAATATTCCACATAAAGAAGGTCTAATATTTTTTAAACTGTTTTTAACCAAGTATACTACCTTTTCCGTTACCAAGATTAACAGTTTGTGTACACTAGTTAACACTGTGCTTAACAATAACTTTTCTTCTTTAACAACAAGATCTATAAACAGATAAAAGTTGTAGCCATGGGATTTAAGCTAGCTCCAGCATTTGCAAAATTGGTCCTTAGCACTTGTAAATTAGAACGCCTGTCTTACCTACACAATTTTTGACAACCTATCTTGTATAAAAGTTACATAGATGATTTATTTTTTTACGTGGAGAGGTGACAATACCAGTCTTGAGTCTTTTATTTCTGACACAAGGAGGAAAGTTTTCTTGTGTGGCGAAAGCCAGGGAACCGTTTTGGCTGTGCTTATATAGGCCCCAGGGCCGATAGCCTAGTACCTACCTATGAACCTATGACATGAAAATCAGTATAAGCTTTCTTAACCTAGTAGTTTCTAGCAGAGGTCATTCATTCAATTTTCTAGACACTCAGGTAGATTTACTTCCTCAGGTGAACTTTGATCCACAGTATATAGAAAGGATACTTATACAAATAATTTTTTAGACTTCACCAGTCAGCATCCTTTTTTATGTAGAAAAACTTAGTAAAAGGCCAGTTCATACGCATTTCTAGATCGACTAACCATGATGATGACTTTTTTTAAACAAGCCACTCTTAAGAACATGTTTCACTCAAGGAACTATCCGTGCTATTTAGTTGATCAATTGTTTAATGAATTAGCTGCTGACAGATATACCAAACACTTTCCTATTTTGAAATGTGGTTTTCAACCTACACCTAGAAACACTTTGAGTACAGATAAAACTTTGTGTTTCCCTTTACCTATCTCCAGGGACCTGCAGAACATTAGACAGATTATCACCAATAATTGGGATATTGTTTTAGAATCTCAACAAGTTGGTACTGCTTTAGGGACCGCACCTTCCTTTATTTGTAAGAGATTTAGGAATATATGTATGTTTCTTGAAAATAGAGACCACAAGTTTTTAGTTAATGGACCTTACATTAACTCAAAGCCCATTGGCATGCACAGGTGTAACAGATGTGTTGTATGCCCATCTATTTATGTAGGATCTGATTTTACTTTTTCACATTGTAAATATATTGTTACTTTCCCCAGACATTTTAATAGTCATTCATCGTCAGTGGTTTATGCTGGCATATGCACTTCATGTGATAGTTTTTATGTAGAGAAAACTTTACGTAGACTTTCTGACTGCATAAAAGAACATTTGGGAGCTATTAGAGCCCACAACCCTAATAATGCACTTGCCAAACACAGTTCAGTTTGCCTCAATTTTGAAAAGTTTCATTTCATTATTTTAGAACAGGTAGATGCTTTCATTGGGAACACTGACTTGTTTCTAGAATTAAGAGAGCTTAAATTGCAGTTGCACTTGAATTCCGAAACTGCTCCAGGTTTGAATGAAAACATCAGTATTAGGTGTGCACTTGGATGGTTAGATTAATGAATATTCATCATACTTTTTTGCATATATCTGAATATTCATACACTTCCTTAGTTCATTGGTGATATTTAAAATGATACACACTGCTTATTGGTTACTGTACATATACTACTGTCCTCACTTCGCTTGTATCTCTTTATTATTGTTTGACAGCTCATTGGATTTGTATTCTGAAGAATTTCTGTTATCTATAAAGAATGAAAGCTTAATTATCAGTTCGTCTGTTGAGTATTTTTTTTTTCCTTATAGCCATTCGTTAATTTTGAGCATTCATAAGCACAAAGTTTTTCTTGTATGTATGTGTGTATATATATATATATATATATATATATATATATATATATATATATGTATACACACACACACACACACACACACACACACACACACACACACACACACACACACACACACACACACACACACACACACACTCTACCTGGTCAAATACAGATTTGAAAACTGACACTTACTAATGTCATCTTTCTAGACCTTAAATTGGAATTGAAACTACAGACAATGTAACCCTGTTACACAAAATTGTCTGATATTTTCATCTGAAGTTTGAATGAATCTCAACAGTAGCACATTCAGACTGATGGGATTAAACAAAACTACTCAAAAAGTGAGCACCAGGTTTGTTGCACCAAGAGGTTCATTCCTTGGATCTCTCTCTCTCTCTTTTTTGTTTTTATAAATAATCTCCCTTTCCTCTGCATTTAAAATGCACCTACCTAACAGAGTTCTAAGGTCAAATAATCAAAATCTACTAGAAGTGCACAAACCTACTCATCCCCCAGGCAAAAACCTTCTTTCCTTCAGCCTCGCTCGTCTCTGGAACTCCCTACCTCCACTCATCCGCACCACCTCGAACCACTCTACCTTCAAAAAGTCTCTTTTCTTACATCTAGCATCACAGTGGGAATGCTCTTGCTCCCACCCTACATAACTAACATTACCTAATATCATTCTGTACAATATCTTACTTTAATCAGTTTACTTTGTTTGTTCTCTAATCTGTATTAATGTTTACATTTGTTCCACTAACTAGTATGTCTCATCTCAAAGTATTTACTGTTATTACTGATATTCCATAATTGATAAGTTTTACTCTTAGTCTGCCTTCATACTATTAATAACTGTCTGTACCTACATTGTCACTGTCAAATGTTTAATGTATATTTTGTTTTTGGAGCTTTTCTTCCCAGGACTCCATTGAAAACGGGTTCTTACGGCCCAATGGACTATCCTGGTAAACCAACTGCAATAAATAAATAAATAAATAAATAAATAAATAAATAAATAAATAAATGATCTGCCATAACCTTACACAGTAATAAACTTGTCTTGACTAGGAGTAATAGTCATCCATTCATTCCGAACAAAGATCTTCAAGTTAACTCTAAGGCTGTATGGTACTAGTGAAACAATAATAAGCTAAAAATAAACAGAAATAACACTGACACATTCCAAAAATTTTAAAAATGTGCATAGATACTCTATTACTAACCCTACTGGTTCTCCCTATCACACCACTTCAGAGCAGACGTACCTAGGCTTTGCCATAGGATCAAAGCCTCTCCTTTCAGATTCATGCATAATACAAGGTAGTAAAGTATTATCTCATCTGAAAGTATCATGCAAAATATCTAATTTCTCATTACAAAGACCAGATAGGCTACTGTGATTAATGTGCTTCTCCACAGACTGAAATAATTCCTCCAAAGAGTTGCACTCCTGGCTTCTCAAAATGCTACTTATTCAATACATAGAGAGAAAGATCATCAGATTCCTCAGTCTAGTGAACAGGACTGAACATCAGCATACCACTTTAACCTCAAATAAATGGCTTCCTATGACATCAAGCGCTAAACCCAGACTCAAAATTTTGTATGACAGATATTGTCCCCCCACTCCTATGCAAATTGCATTTCAGATAACAAACCTACACTCTCAATGACAGCATTTTGCTACTCAGGCCACCATTCGCCCTTAGAATGTGTAAAAGGGCATTCCCAAAATAGCACCTGCTATGAAGCATGCTGCCATACGGAATGTCAGGAAGCTGGATTACAGAATCCCTAAATAGTATGATACCATAGGGAATGCCAGGAAGCTGGATTCAAAAATCCCTAATAGCCTACCTTTTCAAACAGACCAAATGTAATTGCTTTGGGACTTGGACTAATTATTACTGCTTGTTGTACTCTGTGCAATATACTAAATTTTCTCCCCTGTTGCACCTCTCAACTGTGTCTCCTAGTCAACAGATAGTGGACCACATTTCCTTAGCAACCAAATAGTTCCAAAATAAGTCACATTGCTTATGGATACTTGTAGATTTGAAAGACTTGTATGTTTCTTCTCCCTACTGGTTGAACAAAAATCTATGATGTAACCCTGATCTGCATAGCTAGATATATTGTCATGCAATGTTTTATTCAGGCATTTGTATTTCATATCATCGAATATTTTTTTCTGAATGAAATACTGTAATCATTTGTAATTGTCCTTACCTTAGTGTTGTGGATCTCTGGTAAAAAGTGTCCTTGAGCCAGACCACTTACCCAGATAGCAAATGATAATTAATTAAATACGCTGTAAACATACATACCCGCTATACTGCTTTGTTTTAATTTGCACGTTGTTGGGACCTATCTCCCTGGTCCCTCATTGTTTAATTTCTTCAAGTCTCTTATGTTTCTAAAACCATGGTGGGAATGAACCGCATTCGTAAGTCAGGGTACTATTTAAGTTCATGAAATTAGTATTGTTTCAGTGTTTCATATTTCTGGAACTGTCTGGGTGTCTTTCTTCCACATTCCTCTCATTTCCAACTACAAATCCTGGCATATTATGACTTTGTGCGTCTTTGTATGTAAGACGCTGTAATCACTGGGTATAGCGATTTCAGTGATTAATACCACTATTATCTATTTCATATCTATATCTGATTTTCTCACATCTATTTTTTAACTGTTGGTAATGGGTTACCTTATGTGATATAAGCCTCATTTTTCCCTATAGTGTTTCTATGGTTCATGTTTCCAATGCTTTTCAGCATATTGTGTTTTCTCAATCTCCAGTGTAACAGTCTTGCCACATTAGTGTGCCTTTCAGTATACAGGCCCTTTACCATGACTGTATCATACCCAGCAACAAGAAGTGTCATTGTTACTAGTTTTCTTTTATTATTTTTTTAACAGAACCTGCATTTGTCTGTTTCTTCCACATGTTCAGTGGACTTTGTAAACAGATATGTACATAGTCCACTTCTATTATTATAGTTTCATGTTTTGTTTTCAGTTTACCTGTCCTTAAGCATTACTGCTTCAAATCTTGGTTAACAAGAAGCTGCTGCAGGAGGTCTCTGTACCTGCCACTATATGTATGGATTTTCCAGTTTTCTTTCCTTCTTATCTGTCTTCTTATCTTCTTTCTTTCGTTTTTTAACAGATTCATTTGAATTTTGTCTTCTGGTTTGATTTCCATTTCTACTTCACACCAAAGAGCTTCTGTTAAACTAAGCAAGGATGTTATCGTAGACTTCTTTTCCTCATGTTTTAAAGCTTTCGCTATCTTTGGATCTGGTGAGGCCAGCAGATATGTATGCAGTCCCACAACTGCAGATCAGTACAAGTAATCAATTTCAAGGAGGTTCATACCACCTTCAGAATGAGGAATATATAATCTTGGTATACATTGATCTTTATATAACATTTCATAAATGTTGAAGTATTTTTCTTGTTTTCCTGTTTAACTTATCCAATACTTTTTATTAGAATGTTTTGTTAGAACAGGAAGAGCAAACTAGTTTATAGCTCAGACTTTATTCTTAGATGTCAGTGCAGTTTTAAATAGTAATTTTAGTCTTCTAAAGTATTCTTTAGTTTTACTCTCATTTGTTCATGTTTTATTTATGCACTTTCTCCTGCTCAAGTTCATGTAGATCACATTCCTCTCCAAGACTGATATTTTTTTGGTGCTGCAGCTTTCCTGTTTTAATGTCGCATTTGCACATTTACCAAGACTAAATTACATTCTTATACCATGGAAGAAAGTTTTAACAAATTGTTGCTTTGTTTTCAGCTCTTTATCTGACAAACTACACAATTTCAAGTCATCCACAAAAAGTAGATGCAATGTCTTTAAAGAAGGTTGGTTTCTGGAAGCCAAATTGTAGCCAAAGATTAATATGTTTTGTAAATAGCAGTGGTGACTGGGAATTACTCTGATATATCCCCTTTGAATTTTTATCTCTGGGATAATAATTTGCCCTTTGTCATGGCTGAACTGTAGAGTGGTTTCCACTGTTGCATGGTCACTGCAATGCAGTTGATCAATGTAGGGTACATCTCATCTGTAAGCATTCCTTTATCAGTGGAGTGCTGTCAAATACTTTTTCTGTAATTGCTCCATGCTGTGCTTTGATTTTTCCCTTATTTACAATTCCCTATTTTGATCCTTTGTTTAATATGACTTTCTTTTGATACCATTTTGTTATACTGCCATAACAGTTTTTTTCTAAATGATTACAAACATGCATATTGTTAAGAGGCAATTTATTGGTCTGCAGTTTTCAGGATTGCTTGTAGGTTCCCTGCATACCTCTCAACCTCTTATAGCAGGAAATCTAGACAAAGCCATAAATAATCGGGGTACAAAGGCCCAAAAATAGGGACACTTTTTAAATATTGCTTTTACAAACTTAGGAAGTTGATAGAACAACAGCTTTTGTAATAGCATGAATTTTCTGAAGGGTATGAAGTCTGAAATTCCAATATGTGCCATTATTTTCTGACTTCATCCCTCAAAGCATTGTCAGAAAACCACAATTTTATGAGAAACAGACCACAAATATGAGGCAAAAATCTGGATATTCTGTGAAAATCTGTAAAATTAAGAAGTATGGTTGCCTGTGAAGGAGGAATATCATTTTTCCTGTTAACGAATTTGGTGTCTGTTCAGGATGCACATATACGTAATTCTAACTCAGTGTTAAATCTTTGTGTAACAATGTTAATGCTTTTAGATAGAAGTTAGGAACATCCATTTGGGCGTGGGGTATTTTATCTATGAGCTTTTCATAATTTATTTTCAATTTCTTTGGTTGTTACTTCATACCATTTCATGTCCACTATATTAGAACTCCTTACTGTTTCTCTTATTTCTTCTATCCATTCAGCATCTTGATTTTCAGTGGGGTCCTCTGTTAAAGAAAAATACTTTAAAAAGACCAAAAGCATAAGGTTCAGTTCAGGTATCTTTATTCTTGCGCAAGGAGACAAAAAATGCAGTTACAGAGTTTGTCTGACTAAAATCAGGAAGTGTCACAGTTATTATACCTTTCTTTCAAGACATTGCCCACTACGACTGACGTAACAGATCACCAGTTCATAATTTGTTATTTTACAGATATTTTCTCATGCTTCGAGCTGACTCATCAAAGTTTTTAAAAAAGATTTTTCAGTAAACAGGATGGCCTTGATGACTATTGATCAATTATAACTTTCTTGCTATGTGATGTTACAAGTCTAGGTACTGCAGCTAACTTGAGCGCAATGCAAGTACAGATTTCTGAAGCAGTTTATTGTTCTTTATATCTAACTATTTTGCAGCTTGTGCACTTTTACATCAATGCGAAAAGAGCTTATTGTCCATAATGAATGGATCTACAGAAATTATTACTATTCTTCCTTTAATTTCCTGACCTAGCAGAAAATCACCTGCTTTCCAGTACATTTCCAAGGCATAAACATGTATTTTGCTGTGCTAGCAAACTAGGTCAGAGTGCATCTTGCAGTGTCAGAAAGCACAATTTCAGAAAAGCACATTTTCAGTCTCAAATAAAACTAATGCTGCATATAGAATAAAAATGTGTTAATCTTCCTTTATTAAAATAAGCATTGTACACATATGTTAATACATATTTTTCTAACATCCTCATAAATACTTCTCCAAAATGTGTATATTTCTACTTTTTTGTGGTGTTTCTGCATCTTTTGCTTTGTTTCCAATTCTCTATAAAATATTTTTGGGTTAACCATTATTTTCTAAATTTGAACTTTTCATTTGCATGCATACCTTCTACATATTTCTGCCTGTGCTGATATTTTTAGTTTGTTCTAGGCAATAGTATATGATATTCTCTTGAACTGTTCTGCTACTGTGCATTGCTTTTATCACATCTAAGTATTTTTGATGAGCTGTTCCCTTTTCTATTTTATTCTAACAATGATTCGTCTTGCCTTAGTCACTTTATAATTTTCTCTATTAGATGCTTCCAGGGTGGCATTTTACTTGCTCCTTTCCTTTCCTTCAGTACTCTATTTTTGTGGTGGCACTTTATCTGTTATTAATTTAGTTGTGCAATAATATATTCTATTTATTTCTATCATATCATGTAGATTTCTCTTAATAGTCATAATTACTGTGTTCATCTTTTTTTACCAGTCTTCTAACATTTGGGGTCTTATTTACTTTCTGTAATCTTTGTTTTATGTATCTTAATATGCCTATCCATCTTTAGTAAATCTAGTAGGTCTTATCTTAAATCATTTTCTTCTGGATTAAAAGCATCTTCCTTGCTGTTTACTGCAAGTAACCTGCAAAAGTACAGATACCCCCTGATTCATATGCTGATCTTCATATGAGAACCCTTTGGCTCATTCCTCTGTAAACATTACCTACATTGGAGTTGCCACTGCTTCCTGTTCCTTCCTTTGCTGCGCCGCTTCAATTAGACTTTCATACCGGCCTCCTGCTGAAGGCTTAAGAGCATCATCATGCTGCAAATCCTCTTCAGATGCCTCCTGCTCCACTTGTTGCTCCATTTGTCTATGTAATGTTTTTCATAAATCTGTTGCATTAGTGAATACAAATTTCCCTTTGAAGCCTTCGACAATTCCTTCTTCCGCAAGCATTTTCCTTTCCTTTAATTTCTCTATTAATCTTACTAAGTATCTTCTATCTGGAAAGTCTGGGCTTCTTGAGTAATAGTAACAATACATCATTTTCTCCTTATACTCCGTAGTTGGCTTTGTCGTCTTTATGGCCTGCGAGTTTGCATTTTTTGTGGCAACCAGAAAAGGGAGACTATCTCCTTAACCTGGCCTAACTTTGTTGTAGAATCTTTCCGTGTCTTCAAAATTCTTCACTCTCTTTTCCCCAGTCCTGGTACAAGTGCATAGTCCAGTATTGGGCACTTTATCCTGGACCTGCAGAATGTCAGTGTTGTATTGGTAAATTTTCTAAAAACGGGGTCCACCAAGGGAAGGTATCACCAAAAGTGAGGGATGAATTAATTTCCAGTGATACTGCTCTCCTTTTTTGATGAATTCAACTCTCTATTTGGACTCCTGAAGGTCACTGCATATGCTATACAAATGGGTTTACTATTACAATCTCGATGTAGCATTGTACGTCTATGAAGTATTCGGACTACAGATGTTCGAATAATTCATATGTGTGCAAGCTATGAAATCAAACATTATATTTGCAAATGTACTGTGCATTCACAAATATAACATTTGATTATGTACAGGAATCACGGTACAGTGTGGATAGGAAAATACTTCCCTTTCCTCACTGTAGTGCGATCTTGGAGTTGGAATATATAGTTAGGGGGATGAAGAGGTTGCAGGGCGGTGTGCTCCCCCTGCATAAATGGGATGTTATCTGTAGGGGTTAGGGAGTTACATCAAGGTTGGTATTGTTGTTAATGCCGTAAAATGTCTTAGTCGACATTTTTGGCATTAACAGCTATTTTTTGACATTGGTTCCCTTCGTGTATCTGCAATTTTGGCTATTTAGTTCGTTGTTAAGGCCCTATTTTATTCTGCCTTTTGACATTTCAATAGTAAACCATACAAATGAATACATAGGCTTGGAATTATATCTGACTTGTTGCAGAGTACTGACCATGCTTGCTGACAATTGTCCCCAATTTGTCTGCTACAATTCTTCTAGGGCTCTCTATAATTGTGTACAAGATAGGGTAAGACCACTGGTGGGTTGCCTTTTGCTTTAACAGTGGACTAAGATTGATACAGGTTGACACCAAGATCAAGAACTCTCTTGAGAATGTTCTAGCTACAGGAACAACATATAGGTTTCTTGTCACCTGTCATTCATCAGTTCCATATGGTTATTCCTGCCACTGTTCTTCCATTTTCTCATTGCCATAATCCTTATCCATTAGAATCTTGTAGTTGTTGAAGACTTTCTCATCTGGGTTGATGATCTTCCAGTGGCTCTGGATACATAAGGAACCTACATTATGAAAGGTTTGGGTTAGTTCATGATATTAGTTTTGCTATGCTTACATTTGCTCTTGTATTAAACAGATCTCCAATCATCAAATGTTGATTTGAAGTAAAGGTGACTGACTTGGGGGCAGAGACAGAAAGATTTTCTTATTTGAAGCAAAGATCATGGAGTAGGACATGTAGCCAGCCTTTTGGTCTGATTACTTCCTTATCAACTCTGGCCCTGAGTTACTGCATTTGAGTGCCCTCAGATCCTGAGCTTGAATACTGCACATATTACTCCAAATAATTTTATTCTAGTGTCCCTTTATTTTATTCCAGAAGATAGTGCTTACTGTCCAGATGTTTAAGTTATGATTCTACAAAAAGCCCTTACTGACACCAATGACTGGTGCCAGAACCATGGCCTTAAGCTCATTGCCAAAAAGTGCATTGTCATTCCTTTTGGGAAAAATTTGATGCCCATGAACTACCACATAGGCGGTAGTCCACTAAACACCAAAGGAGTGATAACAGACCTGGGAACACAGGTTGAGAGCAGCCTCTAATTTGACAACCACATTGTCACTGTGGTCAGAAAGTCCTTCTATGTGGCACATCTCATTACAAAAGGTTTCTCATCCAGGAAGAAAGACGTCATAATCTCTCTCTACTCATCCCTCATTAGACCTATTATAGAATACAACACCCCATTTGATATGTTCCTCACTAGACACCTACAACAACTGGAAAGGCCACAAAAATACCCCACTAAGAGGATCTTAGGCCTTAGACGCATGCCCTATATGAACAGACTCAAAATAACTCCAGCTATATCCTGTCTCTTATTGCCTACTTAGAGGTGATCTCTGCTTGACCTACAAAGCCATGTCTGACCCAGAACTGCTAAATATGCTCCACCTAAAGAAATCCCAATCCCTCCATGCCACACACTCCAGGGACCTAAACCTCATTACCACAATAAACAGAACATGCTGGAGGGACAGGTTCCTAACCCAGAGACTTCCCATACTCTGAAACAAAGTTCCCATTCACATCAAGCAGAGTACTTCACTGGCCCTCTTTAAGATAAATCTTGACGAATGGATGGGCAATAGGAAGTTCACCCCAGGGATCACTTCAGTGGCCTTGCTTGACCGGGGCACTGGGAACTAACTTTGGGTGGCATGATGCCAGGGAGTCTTCTTTGGCTAGGCCTATATAGGCTCCAGGGCCATTAGCCTAGTACACACCTATGATGAAGGAAGCACTTTTCTGAGACCTGTCTTTCTACATTAGATGCATTTTAATAGTATTATTGTGTTCCCTCTATTTGTTTGATTAGTTATAATTTTTGGGTCTAAGCTGTTTGTTGGTATATTTATTTGGTGATGGTTATAAGAAGCCTTTGATGTTAGATCTCAATGTGCTTCTGTTCTACTGATAAACATGAGCCTTGGTATGTTCTGCAGCTCTTTCCAAAGAACAGATTGCAATCTTGTTGGAGGCAAGTTGCCTTTTGAAGTGAACAACTTAATCCCTGTGAGCATCATCCTTTTTTCTCAGACTGAGCTTTCTTGTGAAAAGGGAGTTTACCTGCCCAGACAGTTTACAGTTGGAGCTAAATAAACACCTAAACACTATGCTATTCTACATGGTAGACAGACAAGCGTGTGAGGTCCAAGGTGTCATTTCACCTGTTACTGTATGAATGGGAACTGGATGCATAGGTTTTTGCTGACACACTTTGCTACAGTTAGTCTGCCTTTCCTCCTTTTGATACCGCAGGCATTTCAGTAGTTTTAGAGAAACTTTATATTTCTTTCTGGACTGTGCTTGCAATTGACAGTTGCAACAAATCATTAGCATTGACGTCATGACTAGAACTCTATGACATGCCAGCTGGTATTTTCTGGTCTTGACTGATTTTGATCCACAGTGGATATAAAAAGTTTACACACCCCTGTTAAAATGCCACGTTTTTGTGATATAAAAAATGAGACCACAATAAATCATTTCAAAACATTTCCCATCTTTAATGTGATCTATAACCTGTACAATTCAATTGAAAAACAAACAAATCTGTTAGGGGAAAAATATAAAAAATAAAAAAATGTACAATAAGCTGGTTGCATAAGTGTGCACACCCTTAAACTAATATTTTGTTGAAGCACCTTTTGATTTAATTACAACATTCAGTCTTCTTGGGTACACACCTGCCATTAATTGGAGACTTTGATTAACCCCAAATAAAGTTCAGCTGTCCTAGTAGGATTTTCTTGACATTTACTCAGTTGCCTGTTACAGCAAAAGCCATGGTTTGCAGAGAGCTTACAAAACATCAAAGGGATCTCATTGTTGACAGGTATCAAGTCAGGAAAAGGGTACAAAAAATTTCCACAGCATTGGATATACCATGGAACACAGTGAAAATAGTCATCAAAAAGTGGAGAAAATATGGGACAACAGTGACGTTGCAAGGAACTGGACGTCCCGCCAAAACTGATGAAAAGACGAGACAAAAACTGGTTAGGGAGGCTGCCAAGAGAACTACAGCAAAACTGAAGTAGCTACAGGAATTTCTGGCACATACTGATTGTGTACTACATGTGACTACACTCTCCCATATTCTCCATATGTTTGAGCTATGAGGTAGGGTTGCAAGGCGGAAGCCTTTTCTTACAGAGAAAAAGATCCAGGCCTGGCTAAAATTTGGAAAACAATACATCAAGTTTCCCAAAAGCATGTGGGAAAATATGTTATGGTCTCACGAGACCAAGGTTGAACTTTTTGGCCACAATTCCAAAAGGTACGTTTGGTGCAAAAACAACACTTCGCATCACCAAAAGACAACCAGCCCCATGGTGAAGCATGGTGGTGGCAGTATCATGTTTTGGGGTTGCTTTTCTTCAATTGGAACTGGGGCTTTAGTTAAGGTGGAGAGAATTATGAACAGTTCCAAATACCAGTCACTTTTGGCCCAAAACCTTCAGGCATCTGCTAGAAAGCTGAAGATGGAGAGGAATTTCACCTTTCAACATGACAATGACCACAAGCATACATCCAAATCAACAAAAGAATGGCTTCACCAGAAAGAAATGAAAGTTTTAGAATGGCCCAGACCTAAATCCAATAGAAAATATGCGGGGTGACCTGAAGAAGGCAGTGCACAAGAGATGCCCTCGCAATCTGACAGATTTGGAGCACTTTTGCAAGGAAGAGTGGGCAGAAATTGCCAAATCAAGATGTGCCATGTTGATAGACTCCTACCCAAGAAGACTCAATGCTGTAATTAAATCAAAAGGTGCTTCAACTAAGTCTTAAGGGTATGCACACTTATGCAACCAGCTTATTGTAAGTTGTTTATTTTTTATATTTTTCCCCTAACAGATTTGTTTGTTTTTCAACTGAATTGTACAGGCTATAGGTCACATTAAATGTGGGAAAAGATTTGAAATGATTTATTGTGGTGTCATTATTTATATTACAAAAACCTGGAATTTTAACAGGGGTGTGTAAACCTTTTATATCCACTGTGTCTAGATGTACTTACCTTGGTTATATTTTGGATACTGGAGTACTCTCTTAGGTCTTGGATTTTCCCAAATGACTTGAAGATTTTTGTAATGCTGATCCCATGGCCTTCAACAGATGGATCAAATCAGTACAGAGTACAAGGAGGTAAAGGTGTGGACAATATACCTTGAGTTATGGGTTGAGCAAGGTTAAAGGATTTCCTAACCACTGCTGCCATGTGATAGTCATATGTACACAGGATACCAACAACATTTTTACTTTAAAGTGGTGGGTCATCTGTGCTGTAAGAAGAACCTAGAGGATGCTTACCAAATGCTACAATGTTGCACTTTTTTGGACATGAGCTAGAATCTATTTTTATCAGATTTGCAAGAGTTTGAACTTCTCAATAGCTGGTGTATGTGTATGTCAGGGTATGACCTGACGATGACTCCTAGCGTACAGTCATCCATGAACTTTGTTAGCCAGAGATCTTCATTTGATGTATGGAAATCTGAGTAGATGTTGAATAGCAGAGGTCCCAGTATTTATCCCTGCTAGATTCCCCTGGTCAAGTTCATGTTCTCAGCGGATGTTCTGTCCACTGTCACAATGTGAGTCCCATCTCTAAGCTAGTTAATCCATTGGTCAGTGCCACGTCACATCAGTCTCTATTGGCTTATTGATTAAAACTGCTACATCTGGCAATTTAGGGAAAAACTTGGAAATCTATTGCAATGTATTTGAAAACACGCGGGTATGATGTATGTAGAGATTTGTTTTTGAATATTTAAATTATTTTAACTATTGTGAGCATCACATTTGAGTCCTTATGAAGTCAAGACATGTCTCACATACTTGACAGAAGTTACACAGATTTGACATGAGTTTTTTTTTCAGATTTACACCTCTATGCGACATTTTGTCTATCAGTTTCACATCACAGATCATACTACAACTCTGTATCTCTTCAGACTAGAATATTTTCAATTATACAATATCCAACTCTTCAACTACAACACTGGAAGACTTCTGGAGCTAAAAATATCCATAATTGTAACCTTAGATGTTAGTAACTGCTAATGTGTGTATTAGAAGTGCATAATTGGGAAATAATTAACTGCATTTAATTTAATTTTCCAGAACTCTTGGTTGCATTAAGGACAGAAATATATGCATTTTAGGTTAAAGAAAACAGAAACACTAACCACTTCAGTGCTTTTGCATTTTTAGGACATTATTAATTATTGAAAAATTATTAACAGTCATTTTCTATAAATAGTACAATGAGTGATACAGCATTGACCAGAACAATTTACAGTGCATTGATCTGAACATTTGGATAATACATAACAGTTACAGGACATTATTTGCAAGAACTGCTATATCTTATAGCCAAGGCCGATTTCTAACAAGGCTGTGATACTTATCAATATTACTTACAAGAAGTATGGAAAATTTATGATTTGAACTGTTTGAGAAATGCATAAAAATCTGATGCAAGAAAATATGAGACAATAGTATGGATTGCAGCTCTAAGCAGCTTATTTGCATCCACAAATACTTAAAACAATATGTGGTGTCATTCAGGGTGATAAAGTTTTGTTCTAGCAGAAGCCTAGAAGGAATTTGTTCATTTCTCACAGGGACAGGAGCAACTATGTTTGTTGAAGGCAGTTCCTAGTACTCTTTCCCTTGACAAAACTGAATTCCATTTTTTTCCATATTTTCTTGGTGTGGTTCCAGTTTGTGGTGACTAATTCGCAAAAAAACACATGCATTGGGGACTTTATAATGTGAGTGAGTTGTCAACACCATTAGTGTGGAATTTGCTAAATAGTTTTTAAGAAAAAAGGGGTAATGGTAATTGTACAGCAGATAGAAACTGAATGGATGAGTGAAGCAGAGAGGATCTGGCACTGAGCGATTTGGATTCACTTTGCCTCTTTAATGTTGGCACAATGGTGCTCATAACTTTAAAAAATATATATTAAGACATGATCATATATATTTTGTTATGGTCATTTGTATATTCACTGCAGTTGTTGGTAGAGCATAGTCTTCTCTTGGTATAATGTTAGTTGCTAATGCTGATTCTACATTTCAGGGTAAGGTAGTTGGAGATATAATAGCCTCAAGATGGCTGAATACCTTGTGTTACATATTATGTGCACAGAGTAAGAATTAGGTTCAGTCCCAGACCAAGAAACTTGTGTGATTGAAATAATCAAATAAATCAGGCACAGTGATATTTAGAGAGTCATTGACTGTGTGCTGCCACTTTGTGCCTAAAAGCATACTTGCAGTTTTTACTATACCTAGCTTTAACCTGTTTGTTGTAGTCTAACTATAGATAGCTATGAAGTCCTTTGTAGCTGCTTAGCCATGGCAAGGGAAGCATGGTGAAATCTATAAAGCAAAATGCTCTCTCTGCTTATTTTAATGGTGCCTATGAATAGTATACTATTTATAAATGGGGAAAAGAAAAAAATTGTTCAGCACTCTATAATAGACACATGTAGAAAAGTTCCATATTTAGAGATACATTAACCCCTTAGTATATCGGATGTTCTGTTTTTCATGTAATTTCCTAACTAATTAAAAATATTTTTGTTTTTGCATGCAAGTTTAACAATCTGTTGGACTGAAGTTAAACAGATTTTTTTGTATGAGAGTTTTAGGATCTACAGTCGCAAAAACTAACTTTAGATCAATGAAAATTCTCCCTGTGATGTGTCCTTTTACCATGCCTTAATATGTTTTAGCAGTAATGGAGTAATGTTATTCCTGTACCAAAGGTGATTTGGGGTAAATAAAAATTTCAGTATTTTCATCACTTTTGGTATGATTATCTTTGTTCATTGACAAAGGATAGAAATCACCATGTAATCCTGTGGAACTTTTTATGTAACAGTATTCGTGCATGTTGGAGTATTTGAGGTACACTTACAGCAGTAAGGGAGGCTTTGAATACATGTGTAAAGGGTTCAGCTGTCATACGTTCTGCCATCTGAAGTAATGAAGAATGTAGCACATTGAAGTTATGGTTGAGTTTTCTTTCAAGCTTCTCCAATAGCTTCCTAGATTTTGGAGAAAATTGCTTAAAAGTAAAAGTTAAGGCGTAGTTTTTTTTTAAATTAGGGATGTTATGTCAGATAGTGAAATATGTAGGTATAAATATGTAAGTATAAATTTTATGAAGTTTTATTGCAGGCAAATGTGCCAAGATTTAGGGTCTTTGTAGCTATCTGAGTTATCCATGTGTTCTATATCCTTAACTAGACTCCAGGAATACTTTGTGAACACATGGCTTCCAACTTAGTATGGAAGTCATTTGATTTGCTTCTTTTTCTTTGCAGCTTGCACTTTTGCCATTGGGTCTTGACCTTATAATTATGCAATGCATTATTTATTTGCTAAAAAAAAGTTCTTTGTTCATTTAGGGGGAAACTGTTTCCAAGATTTAAATTGACAGTGCTTAGGAAAAGTTTGATAGTTTTTTTAAAGAGTTGAAAAGATCTAAGGCATTTGGGTACTGTTTCCTGCTATATTCTGGACTGATCATTGTTTTTAGTCCTATAATAATCCTGGGTTCCTTTGATTCATGGAAGATTCTAGAAGTAATAATTCTCGGTTGAATATTTCTTGACTTGAATGAGAAAGTGGGTGTTACTGGAAAATGATCAATAAGACATTTGGAATGCAGGAGATTTTAGGGTAATTGTGGAGAATACTAGGCTATCAATAAGAGGTTGAGGTAAAGTCTGATAGCTTATTAGTTGGATAAAGTCAGTATGAGAAAGAGAATGCCTTATCTAATTTTGTATAGGGTCTAGTAGGTCTAAATTCAAGTTCCTCATTATGATGAAACTGCCTTTGGTGCAGTCTTCTTTGTTCTGTGGATAGGACTTGAATATAAGGTTATTGTTTGAGTTAAGCCATTATAAGAAAGATTATGCAGTATTTGTTTCCTTTTTGCACCAGGTAAGTCCAACTTGAAATCGCTTATTATAATGACAGTGCCTTTAGACAATATCTTCTGGACATGGTCTCTGGTATTTGATAACACCTTTTGGCTTAAGGAATATAAATGTGTGACACATTATATTTTTTAACCTATTACAAGCTGAGTCATGAGGCAATCAGTGAAGCCTTTCAGCAAATTGACACTATAGCCAATTCCTGTAATCAAGTACTTGAATTTCTTTTTGACAAAGAACACTATACTAGTAATAATTTTTAAATGTCCTGTTGGTCTAGAAAATATGGTAATGCTTATTTTAAGTGAGGTTTCTTATAGGATGTCTGTTATGTGTTGAAATAGCCACGTCTCTATATTGCCTCTCTTAGTATTGATGCTTTGGGCATTAAGACCAGGCAGTTTAATACCATTGTGGAATGAATTTGTGGAGGTGAATTAGGAGTTAAAGGTATTTTGGTCAGGGCTGTTTTAGGTGGGTATATTTATCTGAGTGTGGTGAACTGTTGTTGCTAACCATAGATATGTTGCAACTACATTTTAATTGGGTAATGTTCCATATTGAGCTTGTTGAATTCTCAAGGATCTATGCATATTATTAATTTGTTTGACTTCATGAATATTACCAATGTCTTCATCAATGTGGTCAGTTTGGTTTGTTTGACTATGAAGTCCATATATTACATGCATTTTAATTATTGCACATTTTTCTTTTGAGTATAACTGGAATGCTGCTCAGAGTATGAATGGTTGGTATTAGTTTGGGGGGTGTAGTCACCATAAAATAAATTTGTACATTTCAACTAAATATGATCAGTACTTTGCAACATATATTCAGACTCTGTTTAGATTTACTTTTCTGAATCTGCAGTGAAATACTAATCATAGTATCAATTGTGGTCCATCCATTGTACATTATTATTAGTAAAACATTTTTGTAATGACACCATTTACATGAATTTTGAATATGCAAAGATACTCTACTGCACAAATGGGCAAGGTGTGTTTGTGACTGTGCTGTTGAGATTCAGAATAAAGTCATTCAGCTCTTTTGAAACTCTTACTTTGTGTACTCCTTGGGACTTTATTTTGTAACATTTTGTGATTTGGGGGTCCATGCTGTTGATGTGTAAAAGTATATTAACACTCATCGGTTTCTTTAGCAGATAATTGGTAAGTTGCTTTTCCTCTTTTTTTACTGAAGGTAAGGTCCATGAAATCTACTTTTTAGTTGCTATAGTACATAGTAAACCTGAGGAAATCATTGAAATTGTTAATGTACTCCAAGATCTCAAGAAGCCGTTCTTCATTATCAGCCCATATAATAAAAAATCCTTAATAAAGCATAGGTAATAGGTGATGTTAGGCTGAAACTCTGAGTTATATACCTTCTGTGTTTCCCAGTTGTCTAGTGCTACGTTGGCTAGACTTGGAGCCATCCTTGCTCCCATTGCTGTTTTGGTTGGTTGCCTGGTTTGTAGCAGTTTAGTGGTATGTCACTTCACGGAAACACCAGAAATGATTTTTAACATTATGTTAAACTGTGCGAAATATGGTTTCTTGATTTTGAACATGGTTAACCTACAGAACGTTTGATACAATTAATTAAGTATATGTAGAGGAGCCTATCCATACTGATCGTGTACCTATGCACAGAGGAAATTCAGTCTGAATATTGAAGAAAAGAGCAAAAAATGTTTAAAATAATGTGAGAGAGAAGTTTGACGGTAAGATGGTAGGTAAAGAGTAGTAGGAGGAGGAGATTACCTTTGGTTAGCACTTTTGCTTTCATGTTTCATTCATGCAGCTGCTTAAGTTATGTCTGAAGAAAGTTGTTAAACTTTGTGACATATCATAAGTCATTCCATAATTTTGATGAAATTATGGAAAACCACAGCATTATATTATGCTCAGATTACCAGTGGATAAACAAACTTACTTTTATGTCACTTTTTACTAATGATATGTGCCCTCTGTTTTTACAAAAAATGTGTGCAACTAGGATTTGTAAAATATATGTATCTTGCTTTTACACTGCAGCTATGAGATTCATGCTTTTATAAGTTAAAGAAAATAATCTAATGGAACATTTGACTATGCATTTGTATGTGAATTCTAATCTGGATCAAACATGTTATGTGATTATTGTTCTAAACATGATCTGCATTGAGTACAGCTGCTGACAGTGTCAGTTTTCCTTTATCAGTGAGATATTTATTCATTCTGTGAACATATATTCACTTATGCTACTCATCTTCAATATTATTACACAGGAGTCCCTGCTAAAAATCTAGTTTCTTGACAATGGTGACATTAATGTAGTTGTAATCAGCATTGTCTGACTGTGTCTTCCATCTTAAATTTTGAACTGGGGAAGCTAAGTTCCTAATAAGCAAAATATTGTGGCTTGGATTTACATAAATTTAGCATTAGTTTTAAGTCAGAGAACCAGGCTGGAGGTTTATTAAATGTGTGTTGCACAACAGTGGATGAAAGATTTGGGGCCATGCATATTGTCATGGGAATCCTGTCCAGAGACCACCTGAGAACTAGAAGAAAGCTTACTGATTATGTGCGGCTTACAAGACTACACCTGTGGACAAAAGAGCAACTTACTGAAGCTAACTATATGTGCAACTCACTGAAGTAACTGTGTGCATGCACTGCTTAATGCCATCTGTGTGTTTTAAAAAAATAATAAATATACTTTTTTTTTAATACACAGTTATTGCATGTATTCCTGGTACCTAATTTGAAGTAATCCAAACTCCAGGATGCCAGACATTGGACAGGGGTTGGGTTGGAAGTGGGTGGTATGGTCAGGTGGGGGTCACACCCAAATGGTCCAAATGGGTTTACAA
Source organism: Protopterus annectens (assembly GCF_019279795.1). Lineage (NCBI taxonomy): Eukaryota > Metazoa > Chordata > Ceratodontiformes > Protopteridae > Protopterus > Protopterus annectens. The sequence continues at coordinate 753,905,996 of NC_056750.1, forward strand.
TAGCAACCACCATGTAGTCAACTGTGCATATGTATAACCTCATGCAGTGTTTAATGTGATTATTACATCAGTAAGTATCAGTCTGTTTTTATAGATAGTGTGTAAGATTTGTGCAATGTAGCGCAGTGTGAGTGGAGTGACCATACATGTGACATAGGAGCAGAGGACAAAGGAGTACGAGGTCACTTCTTTTAAGTAGCTGGGGGTATGATGTCACAAGTGCTTCATCTACTGATAACATTCAGTTATATGTACCTGCCAGGGGAAACTGTGAGGTAGGACGCATTCCTTGTATGGTTGCAGCAGGTCATACAGTGGTTAAAAGCAACATATTTAAGCTGATAGACTTACTAACTCAAATCTTTGTTTTAATGAAAAAAAAAACTGCAGGCAAATTTTATAGCAAGGGTAGGAGTTAGTGAATTTTATCAGCTGTTATACATGTGCTTTCAAAACTTTTGGACAGCTAATTTCTAGTGTGAAACCAGTCTGGCTTAAAGGGATTCTATGATAAGACTATAGAAAGAAGAATTTTCCAATCACTGCTCAGCATAAGTATGCTGCTTCACAGAGCTCATGTATAATAATGAGGCTTCTAATTACTGACTGCAGTGGTCTATTATTTTTGTCCTATCAGGGGTTTACAATTGTAGTCTTCAACTAGATTTCCTTTTCTTAAAAAAAGGCTAGTTTTTGTTTGAGTCATTGACAGATGTTAATAAAGAGAAGGACGTTGCTGGGATTTTAGGTATTGACAAGAGATTAGTGATTCATGGGACTTTTTAGGGTTGCCACCTTTTTATTTGGTAAAAAAAATTGACAGAAACCATACCCCTTGCACCATAACCCCACCTACTTTCCTGCCCATATTATGACATCAAATACATCAGAATAAGGTGGAAAACCCTTTGTCTTTTCCCTGTTTTTAGGTGATCTCATACTTATGTGCATTGTGTTAGTCATGTTTTTCCTATAAAAAAGTTCATTTGAGGCTTTATTTTTGCAATCTGTGGCATTCTTTTTTTTTTTCTTCGGATAAACAGAATGCCAGAGTTTATACAGTACTTTCAGGATGACTGGATTATCATTATAATTTCTAGATAGACTCGAAAAATACCATAGTGGTGGCAGTGCTAAGTCTTTTACACTTGTGAGCTTAAGCTTTGTTGCAAAGCAACCCCAAAACTATTCTCCAGTATGTTTTTATTTCTTTTAAGTTTCCTTGGTAAGAATGTGTTAGCACTGTTAAGCTCCAGTCTCATGCTAATATATAACCGTGTCAAGTGCTGGCTACCCCAGAAGTGCAGCAAAAGCTAAGGCCGCTATCAGTGCTGTTATCTCACCTTTCTTCATTTTTAAAGGAAATATTTGGAGCGCGAGGTGCCTTAAGAAAGTTTAAAGCTGTTACTTACTCAGAGGGCAACTTTGTTAATGCCCCCCTCCCTGTATAGCAGCATTAAGTGTTTTCCAACTTTCAAAATGTTTTCAATAATCAATAACATGGTAATAAATTGACCAGATAAATCTGCATGTACTACAAAACTTATGATTCAGTCTCATTGGTCATAACTCTGTAATCTTGATGTGGATGTGCAGATTCAGCTCACAAGTTTTGTTTCACTCCACTCGTGAGGTGAATTTCTTGACATACATATCTCAAACATGCATATGTGTTATTAGAGACCCAGTCATAATCCTCTATAATCTTTATGGAGAGCAAGTACCCCTCAGTCCTCATAAACACACCACAGAGGATGAATATTTCATTCCTGTATTTCAGAATTTAACAGGCTCTCAGTTTAATGTTCTTACGACACAAACTGATAAACTGTAATTATTTTACTAAAAATACTATTTTAAGACCATCCATTTTGATTGTGAGTAATCATTTTACCTTATACTGTGACCATAGTGGATAGTTCTTTTGAGAAAAAAAGGTGTATTTTGAGACCTTAACTTTTTCAGTGGAATATAGCCTACCTCTAAACTGTCTCTTATATTGAGACAAATTATAGCTTTGCCTCCTTTAATCCCTTGTAATACTGGTGACCTTCGAAGAAAAGGTGGTAAAGTTTACTTGGTGAATTATGGCAATAATTGGAGGTGTAGACTTTTACTTTGGAAAATGTATGTTATTTTATACTATTATTCTGTCAACATCTCAAGTTAGTAGCACTAATATTTACAAAAGTGTCCCTGATTATTTCTGGATTTGTCCCAAGTTCTAATGAGGTTAGTCCCTGATTCAGTTGTGAGCTATGGAGTACACTGTGCATAATTTGCAAATTGTACAGTATGGACTGCCACCCTTTTTAATTCCACTTTTCTGAAGTGTATCACATCCTTTTAGTATCTCATCAATGGTCAGTATCATCAGAAATTGTTTTTATATATTTTAATTCAGTTGCTGACCACCCCTTACTGAAATGAATTGCAACTCTGTATTCTGTAGAAATGCTTGGATTTATTGATTTCTAGTACATTCCTTTAAAGACATTTACACTTGATACATTCACTAATGTGCTTGAGAATCTTCCTACCGAAGACTTAATGGATATGATGATTTGTCCCTGCTACGCTTGATTGTCAGGTATTTTGAAAAAAAAAATGGAGGCATTTTACATTGAACGGTAAGCCATGATCTGGTTAGGAAATAAAACTTTGGCATGCTAAGCAGTTTAATTAATTTAAAGGTGTTTGGTATTGTACCTGTCGTTGAGGTAGAATGTTGTATCACTGTAAATTTCCTGCTGTCATGAAAATATATTTTACTCTTGAGAAAGATTACTGAAGGAACGATATACCGAATTATGTAGAAAGTTAAATAACATTGAGTAACACAGCTTAAATACATATTTGTGTGGGAACCAAAAATTTGACTGAGTAAATATTTTATTGATAAAGCTGTCTTTTGAATTTCATGGCTAGTGAAGGTTTTATTTATTGTGAAGATGATGTAAGGGTTAAATGACTAATTTTGCCACCTTCTGTTTCTCAAGGTTTGTGCCTAATTTTTCAAAAGTACCTGAAGTTTTAAGGAATGTTCATGAGAAAACACTGCAATGGACATTTTTTTGTCCATTGCAGTGTTGTCTGATGAAAACTCCGTAAAGCTTCAGGTACTTTTGAAAAATTAGATACAAACCTTGAGTAATAGTTAATCATTCCTAGAAATAACTTGGGACTTTTTTCTAAGCATTTTGTATATCTAATACCATTTTATTATCAGGTGATAGATACTGGAAACAATATAACCTAATTTTATGGCTTGTTTATGCTGATTTCTTTTTTTAAGTTTAAACCACTCTTCTTTAATCTTTAGAAATCTAGCCCTGAACTGTTGTGGCCAACATGTGCCTTTCCAGAAATGATGCTACCATCACTATATTCCTCACTACAGCTAAACCCTATAATAGCTAATGATTTTTTAAGCAGTTATGCTCCTGGGATTACATCTTTTCATCTTTTGTGTCCTTGCAGGATTGTTAAAATATATTTCTGATTTTTCAGTACTGCTATAGTCTGATGACAAGCAATTGCTTGATCTAACTCACTAAATGTTATGGCTGTACTGCTGTTTAACATAATGATGTCATGATATCACTAATGGGACTGAATGCCTTTCCCTGGCAAATGCACTTGCATGTTAAATGTCCTCAAATCCTCTGTTATGAGGTGTCAATTTATAGAAATGTTACCTTGTGAAATACTCACAGCATGGCACTGTTTTCTATCAGATTGTTTTTCCAGTGTTCAACTATGTATTCTATTATATATGCACCCTTTATTTTTTAACTCTTTATTCCACTTTTTGCTTAGAGAAAGGGTATTTTTCTGTGTCTTTGGCAAAATGACCGACATGTTTGCATGCGTGAATTTTGCCTGATACCCTCTTCAGTTACTTTGCCTTTCGGATAGACTGCACATTACGCTTCTAATGGGTTAGTGGCTGTGATGTGCATGCGCGCGCGCACACACTCTGCTAATATTTGACAAGTACACTAGGTCTTATGATTGTCCTTGGCTAGGGATGCAATTTTACTTTTGTAATTTGCTTTAGAAGACTTTGCAACATTTCTGATTTTCCTGTTTAGGCTTAGGAGTGATATTTCTCTTAGGAACAGTTTTTCCTCTTGTTATATAATCTGTTTATACTTGAAGTCCACCATGGTGGCTTGTTTTTGTGGAAGACCTGTTTTGATCTGGTCAGGTATGACAGAGGTTATGTAGTCAGTTAAGTGTTTGTTTGTACAGGGAATTTGCATACACTTGTGCGTAGTGATCATTGGTGTTTGCGATTGCGAGTGATATGAAGCTTTTTATACCATTGCTTAATAGGCTGTAGTTAGCTTTGGTGAAGTTTTTTTATAATTTTTGTTCCTCTGAGGGTGTCAGTTCCAGTAGTTAGTTCAAATGAGACTGATTTGTGGTATGACCTAATCAGGGAGGGTATCATGCATGGGGAAGTACAGTGACCCCCCGCCCATGTTGGTGAGTACTATGTCCACAACATTAGAGCCCCTGGGGGGGCAGACTATCTGTTCCAGAACATTTGCATTAACAATTTCCAAGCATGTTTTTGCTCATCTATGTCTCCCGATCTATGGAATGATAGTTGATATTTCCCATGACTATGGTGCTGGACTTGGGTGCAAGGTTTTCCAGTAAATTGAGGTAGGCTGTGTGCTTATCCTAGTTCATAGTGGGGGATCTATAGATAACAATGATCTGGTATGGTAGTTTCCCAACTGTTAATTGAACATGGAGTAGTTCGAGAGAATCATGCTGTTTGACCAGTTTCACATTGTATTTGGTTTTAATAAAGATGGCTACACTCCACCTTTGGTTCCCTCATGCTCATTTTGAGGTCTGAATGTGTGGAAGACATTGTAACCTTGCATGGTTGCGGTGCTTTTGGCAGCCTTGAACCATGTCTTGGTAACTGCACAGACGTCAGCATTCTCCAAGGTGAGTAGTGCTTCCAGGGAGTGCAGTTTTGTTTAAACTCCTAGCATTAACTGTCACAACCCTGACTTTGTCTCAATTAGATTTTTTTGCCAGTATCCAAAAGCCTAGCGGTGGCAGATGCAGACCATCTCTAGCAAAGCAGTGAGGTATGTCTACCATATCCACCCAGTCTGACAGATACTGGATCCCCATGGACTGACACCAGAAGCTGAACCAATTGAAGTAGTCAATCATTTTTTGTTTATATTGTGGCATCATCCTGGGTGAGGGTAGGATACAGCTTAGGGCAAGGGACATACCTTTCTGGGATACATAATCCAAGTTCCATCATGTCTGTCTTCATATAGTACAGAGGGTACATCTCAAGTCATTAACCCCAACATGGACAGAGTCATAACTGTACTTGTTGAGTGACTTGAGTGCTTGCATGATTCATCATATCCTGGCACCTGATAGGCAGCTGACCGTGACACTCTCCTTTTCCTGTCTGGTGAGAGGGACATCTGTGTGTCGCTATGGAGTCACCTATGACCAAAACATTTGATGTGTTTTGCTTTAGGGGCTTATTTGTTGAGACACGGATGTGTGTGTTGATATTTGTATTTGTTTCTTCATGTTTAGTGGTGAGTGTTTGTGGTGTGCATTTGGGAAAGACTCTGTTCTTTTGGTAGGCTTTTAGTGAGTACTTCCATGTATGTGGGTTTATGTGTTGTAACCTTAATTTGTGTGACAGATGAGGTTTTCTTGAGAGGTGAAGCATGTGTGCTGACAACCTGCTTGATGTCTAGTTTGTTTTTGCTAGAGAATCGACTCCAGTTCCGCAGTGTATTTGCACCTCTCCCATAGGGTGTTCAATTTCTTTAGGAGTAATACATTCGAATAAATTACAAGTGTTAATTAGTGTTGTTATATGCATTATTTAATTGAATCCCAGCCAGTGTTTTTAAGTTTTGAGCTCTCAGTTATCAGCAGTCGTGTGCTTACTGCACATTAATAGTCATGAGTAAATCACCAGTTCCCTTAATCATATAAATGTACATCTTTACTGTTTTGCACTGGATTGATTAAGTAGCACTGAAAATTATTTTGAATTAATGACGGAGCTTTAATAGTACATGGAAAGTATTTGCAGTCTGTGTAGTAATGCTGAAATGTTTCTATGATTATTTTTGCTGATTATTCATAATCAGAAGGCACTGAAACTGGCATATTATTAACTTACCTATGGTTTCTTTTTGTGCTTGTATATTAAAATGATCTAATTATCAGATTCCTCTGTATTAGAACTATGCTTTGGAGAACTGATAGGATGTTTTATTTACCAGAATTTTGTTTCCTTTATTTAGCATCACTGTGTTGTTTTTAAATTGGTTACTTTCCTTTGCCTAATTGTCATAATGGTTGTACGTTTAAAATAACTAGCTTTCTCGTCCTTTTGTAAGTTTGTCATACTTGTCTCCACAGTTCCGACACACAGAACAGGTACAGGATCTTAATATGGTTCTTTTGAATTGCTACCCTTTTGCGATGTGTTATTATTTTGCAGTAGATATTGAATTATGTTCTCTCTCTTTTTTCCTTCCTTGCTTGCATTTCAGCTATTGTTTCTATTCATCCACACCCTGGAGATCATTCAGTTAAATGTACGTCTCTTTAAAGCTTTCCTTTTGAGTTTTGTTCATGTGATGTTTTTCTGTTGTTTGCATTTGGAACCTATCAACATTATAGCATTTTTGAGCATTTCAATGCTGTTACATGACAAAACTTATACATAGCATCTCTAAATTTGTAGCTGTGATATCTTGTATTTGTCTTTTTTTATTTTTAATTTCTGCATCTTGATACTTGCTTGATTCAGCATCATTGTGTTTTTAGTCATGGGATTCCTCAGATATAACTGTTACAAGCACATTCTAAATTTATGCATTACCTTGTTCCACTTTTGTTTTAGTGCTTTGAGATGTATCCATATCAAACAGGGTAATGATGGCAGCAACAATGCTGTTGTCTTTTAACCATATTATCTACACAACTTTTGTGAAGATGTACTTAGTATAATTTTAAATCACAGATGCTTCATTGTTTCTATAGATGGTGTTAAGGAAAGTGGCCAACACACTTGTCTAACAGATTGAGTTTCAGGGATACACTGTATTTTGTGACTTGATACATTGTTGCCAAGTTTGTCTATATTCTCATAAATGGAAGATTGTATTAGGCAATTTTAACTAAAGTGATAACAGTGATGCATATCTTTCTGCGAAACTTTGACTATTTTTAAGACATTTTAGCACTAGAGTCTTGCTGAACAACTCCAGTAGTGAACAAATAACTGAAAAATGAAAAATGCATACTTAAAACTCAAGCTGTATATTCTGCATGCAAAAAATTTGAATTTAAATGCTGATCTTCACGTGAGGCATTTGGCCTTGAAAATACTTGTATAAGTAATATTTCCCCTTACAAAATAATATTACATCCTACCTACTAAAATAAATACATTTTCTAGTGATGTTTCAGATAAATAAGATTCAGCATTCAGGTGTGGTTGAAGTAGATGGGTTACACTATATAGCAATATATTCATAAGTAAATGATTTTTATACTTTGACACAAAAAATCCAGTGTGGTCAAAGTTTGTAAAAATAATCATAGAGCAGCCCTTATTAGATATTAAGTATGCACATTTAAATCTCCACTTCTTAATTTTAGGTAGACAAGCTATCCAAAATTGTTAAAAAAACTATTTTTAAAAGTCTATACAGAGAGATTACATAATCAGTACTTGACTGAGTATAACTCTAGTCAGATAAAGTCCTTTTCAAACATCATCCATAATAGTGCAACCTGTTCTCACTGATTACTATGGCAGGTTACAACATTGTCTGAGTCTCATATTCCTGTTGTTTTGTCTTGAAACAAGTCAGTATTTGCTGAAGTCATAATTAGTATTTGATAAAGAACAGTACATGAGTGTATAAAAATAAATATTGCTTCTGAAAATTACAAACTTTCAAATTCTGTTCTGTATAAGATTAAACAGCAGAACTTCAAAAATTAATACTTGTACATTCCTCATAAACTATCATCCATCAGAGTTCAGTAAACCTTTAGCACACTAACTCTTCTGATAATTTTCTAAATAATAGTTCTTAACATTGGTTTGATTCAAATCTTTAATTAAAATGTACCTGCCCAATGATTCAAGTAATAGCTTCCATTTAGTTTCACATTTTAGTTTGAAACCTTCACCCAATGGACTTTATACTATTTAAAATGGCACACTCCTTCAGACATACTAAAATGCATATAAATAAATGCAATATGATAGAAGCTCTTCATTTCTGTTGTATGTTCTTTTATATGAGCTTGTAACTTTGTTTTACCTTCATATTTTTATATGTTCCTACTGTCACATACGTAGCAATAACTATGTTTTAATCTCAGTTTGATAATTAATATTTATTTCAAAATTTGATACATAAAGGTATTTTAACATAAATTTAACTGCAAGCTGAATAATTTCAGTAGTTATACAAATCACTGCATGTATTAAGAATAATACAAAAGTGGCAAAAGTGGAACTTTTAACAATAAAGAATATGATGAAACGTTGTTGTACTCTTTCAAGTGCAACACAAATAGACCTCAAATAGAAAGCATCATTAGGAGCTGCTGAGAAATATGACTAACTCAACGAAAGGGTGGACAGGTGAAGAGAATGAGACCATTATTTGCATGTTCAGGAATGTTGATGTTAAGGTTATATTTATTGCTGCTGCAAGTTAAGCCGTGCATATATATGTCAAACCATGGATGACTGTTTTTTTTTTTAGCTGAAGTTTTGTTTAGTAACAGTCAAGATGAATTCACAATCCAAGAAAATCTAAATATTATCAAGTCAAATATATTTAGATATGAATCATATATGAAACTCAGATCATCATTCATTTTGAAGTTTGTCTGATATTTAGTTTTTCCAATATATCACTTGTGAAAACAAATGAGCAGTGACCCAAGGATTGATCTCTGATGAGAATCAGAGGTCAAAGAATATGGTTACATGATTCATTTGTCACATTTTTCTTAATCCCAGTTTTCTATAGCCCGGCTTTTTGATTAAGCTGGGTTTTTGTAGACTAATCTCTGAATATGTTTATGATTAGCTAGCATTGTCTTCTTGTAGCTGCTGAAAAGGGTCTACTATCATAATGTTGAGCGCAAATTGCTCGATAATTCATATGAGCAACACCTTTAAGCGAATCCCATAATGCCAATCGGTCAAAATGTTGCAAAAACACCGAATGTCGACATTTCTAACTGCTATACACCTAAAAACAAGTGCTAGCATGGGTCAAAAAGGGGACAAGATTTTGCAGTTCAGAACATTGGCGTTAGGCATTTTCAGCAGTCGCAGGTTGGTATTCGCATTTGCAGCTTCGAGCAATGTGCACTCAACGTTATGATTGTAAACTGCTGAACAGACCTGATGGATCTTTTTTATTTGTTATAAATACCACTGCAATTTCTGAATATCAGGGACAATAATCTGTGTAAAACAACTTTTTTGTGATGTGTAAATGATGCTTTAAATATTGTTAATGCTGTTAATTTTGGGAATATTGTAACATGACTATCATGCTTGTCTCCAAAAATGTACAATTCATTTTGTTTTTGAGTACAGTAGGTAAGCATCTGGCAGTGCCATTTATAAAATCTGCTTCAGGCTCAATGACTGAGTCATATGTCCAGGCATTAGAAATTTACTTAGTATTGCTTGTACAGTTTCTTATTATTAAGCAAGAAATTTGGAGGATAGTTGAGAGAGGCATTCAAGAGCTATACAAAATATTTTGTAGACCTGTATCAAAAACGTAATACTTATTTCTTAACGGAGGATAAGATAAGTAATATTTTTGATTTTGTTTCTGTATATGGCTCTCAGATACGGAGATCATCTCTAATTTTTTTTTTTTTTTTGCTTTAGGATAGCCATGGTTGAGGTTGAACTCTTATCCTTGCCCGTCACTAATGACACACAGTGGGCAAATGTTAAGAAAGGTGATCATTGTTTTTACAGCTTCATCAGCTGATAGTGAATAAACATGGGAATTGTTTTAACATTGTTGTTATGCACAGAGATGTATATTTGATAAAACAATTTATGAAATATGACTATACATGACACTTTTGACTTTGAGACTATACTTTATTCATTGACTGAAATGGGAAAATGATTGCTAAGACAAGTAGATATCAGTCCAGGAAATTGATGTTTCTTAGACTTATTTGTTAATATCTCATCATCAATATTGCAGGTGTCAGCCTTGGGAATGCAACTGATACAGTGGCACTTGAGAAAAGGGGGACCTATCCTAGCCATAATTGCAGAGCTTGCAACTATATTTCTACTGATTTAGAATTTTGTCACCCTGTTACTTGATGAATATTTTCACCCAGATTCTTTGCTACTTGTAGAAGCACTAATTTAATATATTTAGTGACTTGCTATGATTGTTCCTGTTTTATGTGGGTAAACCACACATCAGTTTGTTTAAGGAATGCATTTTGGAGCATATTGGCCATATTAGTACACATCCAACAACTAATGCTCTAGCAAGCCATACTTCTGTTTGTTTGGGCCATAACAGATTTTATTTTAGAGCTGTGCAATTGGTTCCACATAATGTGTGTGTGCGGGGGTGATTTTAATAATTACATTGAGAAAGTAAAACTTAAATGGATTGTAACTCTGCAAACACATAGAATTCCTGGTCTTAACTATAGCCTACCCTTGAATTCTGTTCTGAAGGGGAGGTATTAACTTCCTTAATGAGCTCTATTAGTGTCTTTTAATTGCTGACACATTCTTACTGGTGCTTATATTATTGTGTTTTCATGGTTTTATGTGATCTGATGAAGCTGTATCCCTGCAAAAGCGATCACCATTCAACTTTTATTTTACCATTTTGGTTGCTGCTATGGTGGTTGTTCTGCTGTGTTTTTTTCTATTGTTTAAGACAACATGGTTAGTAGTATTATGATTTGCATCTAATGTACACTTGTCAGCTGTCCCTTTAGGAAAGCTGCCACTATAGCATTTGTAGTCTTGGACAATGTCTCCTAGGAATCGATGTCAGTGTCACTGCAATTGGAAGCATTTTATAAGCTGAAAAACACTTTTACAAATAAAAGGATAACTGTCACTTCTCTTGGGAGATCTTTATCCCACATATGGGATTCATCTGATGACATTGGAAGGTACATATCTACTCAGAACTGTTAACTTCAGTATGTCTGTTGTTTGGTTTGTGGTTTGCCATGCTGTGAGGATGTGCATGTATCAGTAACGTTGAGTGCTATGTTTTCATATTTTAACGAGCGGCAAGGTCTTCTAAGTGGACAGGACTCAGCTGAGGTATAAGACTAAGACAATTCATCCATGTGCAATAGCAGCTGCTTGGGATAGTATTGACAGTGGAGTTTCACATATTTCTGACACCACAGCAACAACATTAATGTTTACACTGAAGAAAAGGCAAGCTAGTCAGCTTCTAAATACAAAAATGAAAACACTATGGATAAATGGCAGCAGTAAAATAAATTGTGAAATGTTGGTGGAAGCTAACCTCCTCAAGTCAGAGGTACTCAAAAACCTACTTTGGAAGAGAAGAATTTTCAGGTAAAGACAATGCATGAGACATGGTAGGATTAAAACATTCACATGTTAACTGCTGATGTCAGTGTGTCTGAAATGAGGATTACAAGTTACAGCAACATTTTCCATTCTGGAGCATGGAACATATGAATCGTAAGCCACAGGTAAATGGTTGTCATCCATCATAAAAGGAAATGTGCACAAAAGTCTGATAGTTGCCATTGAACTGATATAGTCCGGCGCTAGAAACTTAGAAATTGATAAGTACACACCATACTATGCAAAAGGCAAAATTAAAAAGTGGCAGATTTGTAGTTAATAGGTCTAGAAAAAGTGTAATGGAAAGTAAGAAAGTCAGAGTATGCTTAATATCTATCCATCAACAATGTGCATTCAATAAGTATTGCTATCACTCCGATACAAAAATGGTGGCAGAAAATGAAGATTAGTTCTAAATGGAAGGACAAGCTGAAATTGACACTTGTTAACATGTTATACTGATACCCATCAGGAAAGGGAATGTAAATACTTGTAACAAAGAAGGACAAGTGGTTAGAAATACAGACTTGTTAGAAGAGACAGAATTAAGACACGGGGCATCTGATAGAATTTTGTATAACAAAATCAAGTTTGTATAAAGCACCTTCTTTCAGCATAACAAATACTGAACACAGATGTAACCCAGTAAATTTTATCAAATATCAGATGCATCATGTTTGTGAAGTAAATGATGGGAAATCTTAATACCATCATCAGAAACATAACGTGGGGTTGACTTTTATATAGATCATTGACTAATACCATGCAAAATCTAGCTAAAGCTAAAATAAAGTAAGAAAATTCATTAGATGTAAATGGTAGAGCACCAGAATAGTTACTGGAAGACATTGAGGAAGTTGAATTTGAAGAAAGTGAAAAAGCCATCAAAAAGTGCAAAACAAAATGCCAAAATGGTTGACTTATAAGACTTAAGTATTGCTCCAAAGTGTACATAAACTAATGTCAGAGGGGGGAAGGGAGAGAGTTGTATAATTCAAATGAATGTTTCTGGGCAAAATAAATTTCCAGTTGCACCAAAAGATGAAACAGACTCTCTGTTAACAATATGTACAAGAAGAAGAAATTAGAAAATACTAGAAGAAGATGATCATCTTAATTCTGTGGGAAATGAAAGGAAAATTCCAGCCTTGAACTCCATTGTTAAAAGCAGTTAAGCACCTATGGTCAGTGATGCTGATGAGATTAATAGCACATGAAAACACTACAATGAGTCATTATGCTGTACGATTCAAACAGAGTAACAACAATCTGCACCTGTGTTAAATGTAGTAAACTCTAACCCACTAATAATAAAATATAAATTCAATGCTGTTCATATTTCTTCAGTTTGGATATCATATGGTCTTTTTGTGAATGATGCTTTAAAATTGGAAAATATCTGGTATTTAGCTAATGAATATATCCATTTCAAAAAACTTATGATTGCAAATTACACATATTGTACCTCAACTGAAATATCTACAAACTTTCCAAATTATTCAATAAAATGTTCTTGTAGTGCTGTTGCTGTAGATATTCCTACTATCTTTATTGATCATAAATTAAAGCTGATTTGACCACACTTAAATTAGAGTTCTATATACCTTTAAAAATAACTCCACTTGTATCATTCCCTTTCCCTCCGAAAAGATGATAAACTGTTTAATGTTACATATACTAATACGTATTTTACAAAATTGTACAGTACTACAGAATACATAGATTAAATGTTATAGCCTTGGTTGGATTGTGTCGCTAACACATATGTAAAAGCTTGCAAATCAGTGCCAAAATGCAATGGAAAACAATACTGTTTTAAAGAATTATGGGAAAAACTATTAATTTCTATCAAGGGAAGTAATATTATGATTATTTGCCTTTTAATTCAGATTCAGTCATTTTATGTTTCGTGATAATGCTGTTTTCTTTTTTTTCTGTTAAGTACACTTTTTCTTGAACTACTTCTACTTGTGCAGTTTCGATGGTTATGATTACATGATGTTATTATTAGTTTCCATATTTACAAGTAATGCTGTTTCCTTATTTCTTTATTTTATCTTATTGTATTGACATTTGTTGACTGGGAAAGCCTGACTGTATCAGGAACCCATTTTCACTAGAGGCCCGGGGATAAAAGCTCCTTCAAAACATTATATACGAGACATAGAAAAGTATTAAAAGTACATACAGATTCTAAAAATTACAAATATACAGTATCTAAAAATATCTATTAAACAGTGGAGTTATAAATAGTTATATATATTTCAAGAAAATAGTTTATATATAGGTCTACCTGATAATATCAAAAGCAAACATCGCTGAACAGGGATTCATCGAGACTACATCCACAAAAACCCACTTCATTGACAGACCAGATGAACAAAATCCTTCCCAGGGTAAGTAACCTGTTTGCCATGAAGGTGAACTTTGCCCTTTCCCAAACTGTAGTGCAATCTCAGAGTTGTTATATTTCATTGAGTGGTGTGGGGGCACAGCCACCCACATTGTGGGGTTTGGGGGGGCATATTCCCCCGTGTCTAGGTAGGCTGTGATTGTTCCAGTGTTGGTTTTGTGTGTTTGGGTGATTTAGTACTTACCCTGGGAAGGATTTCATTCATCCAGTCTGCCAATGAAATGGATTTTCATGGATGTCTCAATGAATCCATCTTCGATGTTGGCTTTTGATATTATCAGGTAGACACACACACACACACACACACACACACACACACACACACACACACACACACACACACACACACACACACACACACACACACACACACACACAGACACAGACACACAGAGTTAAACTATGTCTGACCCAGCTCTGCTAGAAATTCTACATCTAAAGAAATCTTAATCCCTCCCCACCACATGCTCCAGAGACCTCAACCTCATTACCACAATCAACAGAACATGTTGCAGGGACAGGTTTATAACCCAGAAGACTGCCCATACTATGGAATAGACTTCTCATACATGTCTAGCAGAGCACCTCACTGGCCCTCTTCAAGAGAAATCTTGATGAGTGGATGGGAAATAGAAAATTCACCCCGGGGATCACTCCAGTGGCTCTACTCGACAGAGGCACTGGGAACTAAGGTCGGGTGGCACGATGCCAGGGTAGTCCTATGGGCTAGGCTTGTAAAGGCTCCAGGGGCATTAGCCTACTACACACCTATGAACCTAAACAGTGTTATACAGATTTTCTTTATTCATTTTTTTTGTACATTTGCTCTTGGAATTCAAAATTATTCATTGAAAAGAGATTTGGGAAAACAACCATTTCGGCCTGTATATTATGATTGGGAGATAATGAAGCAGAAGCAGCACTGAAATCGTTCTCAAAGAACAAAAACATGAGGAACTTTTGGCATTCCATTTTTTAGGGATTGCAGCATTCAGGCTCAGCTGTTACTATGCTTGCAAGACTCTGCAAGGAAATTTTGAGGGCAATATAGTAGCCAAGCGACTGGAAAGCATATCTGTGTCTGTAATAACCTGAAGAAATGTCATCAGACTGACTGTGGAAATTATTATGCAGTAACTCTGATGTCACATGCTGACAGACAAAAGTCTTCTGCATATTATTCAGTAGAGAAATCGAATAAAAAATAACAGAAATCCAAACAAGATTCAGGATACTAAACAGAACAAGAAGAATCCTGACATATGTGAGGTGGATCACTGAAAAAAATGTAAAGTACAAAAATATATTTAAATTGTTTTATTGATTATAGAAATGCATTAGACTACAAAAATCATTAAACACACTGGGCCAAACTAAGATGCATGCTTTTACTTCAACATCTTCTAGTTCACTTATACAATCTTTATATCTATCAAAAATCAGTGATTCAAAGATAACAAGGTTTAGAATATGTTAAAGTTTGTAACAACATACTTTTTCTCATTATGCATAGAATAAATCGTCCGAGAACTAGGATTTTAAGAAACAAATCGAGGTGACAAAATTGGAGGAAGAATTATCAACAAATTTCATTATGCTTTTGATGTCATATTACTGGCTGAAAGTGAAGATAAT
This sequence comes from Protopterus annectens, assembly GCF_019279795.1. Lineage (NCBI taxonomy): Eukaryota > Metazoa > Chordata > Ceratodontiformes > Protopteridae > Protopterus > Protopterus annectens. The sequence goes on from NC_056750.1 coordinate 753,921,709, forward strand.
CTGAAATTAGCTGCTTATCAGAATTAAACAACATGGATTTGGAATGACATTTGCACATTAGCATGAGGAAAACAAAAGATCCTGTGTACTGATAGGAAAAATTTATTGTTTGAGGTGAATAGAAAGGCTAATCTACTGTAGTCATGGTAGCCTGACATTTGCTTGGATCAATAATACAATGACAATCAGTAAATAAATGTATTGACAAATCACTTTTGGAAAAACAGCATTTGAAGATTTAAATAAGATCTTTAAGTGCACAGATGAATCTTTTTATACAAAAATTTGACTCGGCAGACCTATGATACTTTTGGTAACATACGGATATCGAAGCTGGACAGTGAAGATGAAAGATTGAAAGTCGCATCTTTGAGTTATGGTAGTGCAGTTGAATAATTTATATGCATTAGACTGCCTGAAAAACAAACCAAGTTGGAATTGGAAGAGAAGCATCCCAAGTATTGCCATTTGATCTTCCAGCCTAAGTATTCCCTGGATGTTCAAAAAACATGAGCTCGACTTTTACACTTCAAACATACCATGTAAAGAGAATAATCATTATAAATAGACATCATGGTTTACAACGTCAAAGATCAAGTTAAAAATGGAAGACTGGGAATGTGATGGACTAACACAATAACTACAGAGATGGATGCCCTGTATCTGTTATTAATCATCTAACAGAAAATAGACCACAGTCCAGAACAGCTATCCATAGGACCACCATAATCTGGACTAACATGAGAGCACATAGCAATATCAGATACAAAATTCCAAAGGTTATCAATGCCTAACATAGAAGTGAAAGACTTTGTAATGATTTTCTTCTTTATGTTTTGCAAAGAATTTATACTAATATAAGTTTGAAGAACATGCTGAACTATGAAAACTATTGTGCTGTGCTTTTATCTATAATTCCAGCTTTCTCCTTGAGAATTTTCTTTTCTTTTCAGACAGCTTTGTACCCAACACATTTCTTGTTAATTTGGCTGGTTCTATGTGCTTATGCCATTTTTGGGCTATTTGAGTGAAGCAGATTTTTTTCAGAAGTATTTCTGCCTGCTTGTATTAGCTGTAGTTATGTAACAAGTCTGTAAAACCTTTTGCTTATCCTGTTCCCTTGTGCCTGCCATCCATTTTTGCTCTGAAAACGTATTGACATCATACAGTACAAAGTATTTCAGCAATGTCATTAAATCATTTGTATGTGTTATTTTTTTAGTCAGGGCAAGTAGTTTGCATTGGACCCCACAGCTGTTAAGTTCATAGCATATTTTTCTGCTATATATCAGTAGACCGCTGTACATGGGTGTGTGCTAGGACTTCAAGATATGACTTAAAACTATAAATAATATAACTCCTTATGGAACAAATATAAATGTAACTTAGAATAAAAAAAAAAATGAAGAAAAAACTGTTTTAGGTTTTGGACTATAGGAGATCAGCCTTTCTTGCAATTAAAACACGTTCTTAATGTCGCCAGTGTTTCTGTGGCCAGCTGCAGATGTCATCATGTACCCTTGGATTTATGTCAGTGGCCTGCATATTGCAATCATTGGCATCTATCTGAATTTTATTTTCTCAGTTCCACAGATTATTAACTGCAGCATGTAAAGTTATTCTTTTCCTGCTATTAGGAAATTCAGGTTGAAAATCCTTTTTTTTCATTCTCTGTTGGCATTTTAGGAGGCATAGAGAGAGATTCTTCAAATTGCACTGTATTCTGCAATTTCAAATCACATACTAGATAAAAATGACAGTTTTTGACTAAAATTCTTACCTTTAACCAACATAGGACCCTCTGACAATACAACCATTATGGGTGTATACCATAAGTCCCAATGCCGAAACTTTGAACTTGGAAGCTCGAAGTCTAAAAATAATGAAGCCACGGAACATTGAATTCTATCCCAGGGAAAGAATTTGGTGGGCCTTTTGCACGGCTTTGCTATTTCCTTCACTGAGGTGCAATCTCAGAGTTGGTATATTTAAGTAGGGGGGGGGTGTGGGCACAGCCCTCCACATTAGAAACAGTATTTAGTGTTCGTGTGTTTCCGCGTTTTGTACTGGAACAGCAATTTTTTTTCCCTGGGAAAAAATTATTGCTGTTCTGAGTGGAGTTTTCAGTTTTCGAACTTTTGGGTTTGATATTTACATAGTCGAAGTTTTGACACTTCGACTATGTGATACAGACCCAACCATTATACCCCCTCATTATTTTCTGTCTGGTTACAGTTAAGTAGGAATATAACTTCTTCCCATTACCATTCTGGTCTTAATATGAATAGAGATACTCTTAGTAAAGTTTAATGCCATTATAGTTTGCATAGAAAAGGTGGTGGTGTATTTTTCGTTTGTCCATTTCAGCACATGCTCAATTTATGGGTGAACAACCAGTATGACATAACTACTTTGAATCCATTTATGAATATTTTCCATAAACACTTGTTGAAGTAATATGCACATAAGAAAATGTTGCTACATGTTAATCCTGCTCTCTGCATCAACATTTCATTGTATGAGCATATTACTTGAAGTATGTATATATATTATATGTTACATAATGTTATATGTTGAATAATATGTTATATAATGTTATATAATGTTATATGTTGAATTTATAATATATATTTATATATATATATATATATATATATATATATATATATATGTATATAATATATATATATATATATTATATTACATATTATATTATAATTAACTGGGTTGTTCCAACTGAGCAGAGGACCCATTGTCCATGGAGACCCTAAGAGAAAAGCTCCAGATACAGTTAGTTAATAAAAAAAATAGCATTACAATAAATACATTGACAAGAAGTATTACATACAGTTGAAATAAACAATATAATACATTATCAATCACAATAAAAAGCAAGGATAAGTCCTATACAGAAGTATTTACAAGAGACAAAAAATATAGATGTATTAAAGTAGTAGTTATAGTGAGAGGAAAAAAGAAACAGGATAAAATGAAAGAAAGATGAGGGAGAAAAAAGAGTAAAGGTAAAGGGAAGAAAGAAAAGAGGATAGAAAGAAAGGGGGAAGAACAAGAGAATTTAGAAGAGAGGAAAATAAATTTAGGGTAATCAAAAGTAGAGTTAAGAAGAAAGCAATTATAAATCAGGTTGGAGTTTGGCATGGGCAAGACCAGGTCTTTTGTGGGTAATATTTGAGTTTGAGTTGAAGCTCATGGGGAATACATCTGATTTTAAGTGGAAGGGAGTTCCAAGTATGAACTACAGAGTATTTATATAGGGACTTACCAATGTGTTTTGATGGTTTGTATATGTCCAGGAGATGTTTGTCAGATGGACAAAGTTGACATTGATGATTATATTGAGATACAATATTAGAGATGGACGGACAGAAGGTGGGAGTATTGATAATTGAGTGCGTAATATGCAGTTGTGATAGAAGTGGTCATTTTGGGAATTCAGGCTACTGTAGAGACTTAAGGGCGAGGCAGTAATGGGATTTGTAGGGGAGATTACAGGCAAATCTAACAATTTTATTGTAAGCTTGCTCTAATTTGGAGAGAAGTGATGATTGAAGGTTGGTGAGGACTGGTGCTGCATACTAAAGGCAAGGTAATAGGACAGACCGAGCAAGTGAGACTTTGGAGGAGAGTGTAAGAAATTTGTGATTATGGTACAGGAGACCAAGTTTCTGGTCTCTGGTTTTTTTATGCATTGATGGATATGTATGTTGAATTTTAGTTTGTCATCAGTTGTGACACCAAGTAATTTAGTATGGGTTTCTGGTTTGATAATGGTGTTGTTAAGGGAGGTAATAGAGAAAGTGGATTTATATTGTGCAAGTTGTTTTGGAAGGAAAATTAAAAGTTTAATTTTTTTTATGGTTTAGTATAAGTTGATTATCATTGAACCACATTTCTACAGAAGCAGAGGTGTTTGGATAAGATTGGGGAGTTCTGGAATACTATGGGTGGTGGTAATAAGGGTAGAGTCATCATCATATTGTAACAGTGTGGAGAGGTTGATAGCAGAGGATAACCTATTAGTCAAAATATTGAACAAGAGAGGACCCAAAATAGAGTTTTGGGGGATACCTGTGTTTCTAGGAAGAAAAGGGGAGGTGACATTTTCCACTGTATGGATTGTTTTCTATTAGCTAAGTAGCTGGAGAATCAGTTTATAGCAGGGTAGGAGAGATGGAGGTCATGAAGTTTAGTTATCAGTTTAGAGTGAGAGACTGCATCACATGCTTTGGAGAGGTCAAGGAATAAACAGGAGACTAGTAGGTTGTCACGAGCTTCTGCTACTGTTTGTGTGAAAGAAACTAATGCTGTTGATGTGCTGGGGTGGGGTCTGAAGCCATGTTGGGTGGGAGTAAGAAGGCTATTATCAAGCAGGTGTTTAATTAGCTGAGTGTAGACACACTTTTCTAGAATTTTGGATAGGAGAGATAGTATAGCAGTGGAGAGATAGATGGATCAGTAGAGTTCCCTCCTTTGTGAAGAGGGATAGTGTAGAAGGATTTCCATATTTCTGGGATAAGAGATTCAGTAATATGGTGATCTATAAAAATGGAGACAGGGTAAGCGATGGAATTAGCAATTTAGAGAAAGTATGGAGGTAAGTTATCTACAGAGGGAGAGCAGGGCTTAAGTTTATTTAGTTGGGATTTGATTAAGGCAGTGGGAACTGGTTGTAGGGAGAATGGATTGGAGGAGGGAGGTCTTTGATGTAAAAGGTCGAGAAGAGGCAGTAGTGGCATTTTGAGTTAGATTTTTGATTGTTTCTATAAAGTAATTATTTAAAAGATCTTCAGTCTCTGAGGCAGTGTTGAGGGGAAAGGGCTGAGGGTAGGAGGGGTTCCAGGATGGAGGATTTTGACTGTAGACCAGCATTTTTGGGGGGGGTTTCTGGGTCACATTGGTTGGAGACAAAAAGTTTTTTTTTATCTTTGATGACTAGTTTTTTTTTACACATGTTTCTAAGTTCTTTGTAAGGGAGGAGTTTTATTTTGACCCAGGTTTTCCAGGCAGTATCCCTTTGATGCATGGTAAAGCATGTGTGTTTAGTTAATCAGGGGGTACATTTTGATTTTACCCTGATTTTTCTGGAAGGGGCCATAGAGTTTAACACATCTAGGAATAACGTATTGAAAAGTTACAACATCATTGAGGAAAAGGTTGTTTAGGAAGGACCAGTTTATGTTGGACACGGTGGAGTTGAACTTGTCTGGATTGAAGTGAGTCAGATTGCGAGATTCCCTGTGAAGGTGTTCTTTGGGAGGGTGTTGGGAGTATCTATGGATGTAGTTAGGGGAATGGTCACGTAGAGAGTTTGGGAGAGTACTGGGATTGTGATGGAGATTAGTATCTGAAGTAAGGATCCAGTCTATTATGGATCCTGAGGTAGAGTTTTCATTGTTCTGGATGGGGGAGGATATTAGTTGGTGGAAGCCATACAGGTTGAGACTGTGATAAGGGGATGAGGAAGAAAGTGAGGCCCAGTCTACATTAACGTCACCAAGTACAATGGTTTCGTAGGGAACATTTAGAGTGATCCAGGATAGGACGTTTTCAAGAATAGGGATGTTGCCACCTGGGGGGATGTATATGGATACAATGGCAATTTTCTTATAGAGGTTGAGATTACAGTTTACAATTAGTATTTTGGCAGGAGCAAAGCAAGGACAGGGTAGTAAGACTAGAGAGAGCGAGCATAAGCTGGTTTCAGTAGAGGATGGCGACACTGCCACTGATTTTATTTTTTTGGTCTGTATGGAAGATATTGTAGCCTGGGGGAAGAATTTCTGTGTTAGTGACATGAAGTTTTAACCAGGTTTCAGAGAGGGTTAAGATATGGGGGGAGTGGAGTTGGATCTATGAGCGCAGTTCTGCAGTTTTATTGACTATACTTTGGATATTGAGAGAGAGAAAATTTGGGATTTAGGTGATGAACTGTAGACTTGGGGCTGTGTTGCAGAAGGTGTGGAAGGAGCTATATGATTGTGAGAGATAGAGATGGGTGGTCCAGGGTTAGGATGGATATTGCCTTCCAGGAGTAGTGTATCAAAGAAAGTGAGCAGCAAGGAGAGTAGGTTTAGAGTAAAGGGAGTGTTGTGCTTTATACAAGTGGAAAGTGAATCATTAGGATATGTCTTTACTGAGAAAAAGTAGGTGGGAGAGCTTGGAAATAGGTGAGGAGAGGTAAGCAGTATATTGGGTAGATATGTGGGTAGTGACAGGTAGAGTTGGTATTGGTGCTGTGTAATGTACTGGTATGTGGTAAGATGTTGACAGTGATAGACGGATTAGAAGCGGGATCATGAGTTAGTAAGGTGACATAGTGGTGCAGCTGGGTGACTTTGTGTTGATAGCAATAAGGTGTGTAAGGTCTGAGTAAGAAGTAGTTTAGTAGTGGAAAAAGGGACAAGGCAGATGAGGGGAGAAGGAGAAGTAAGCTGGAAGGAGTTGATGGCAGATTTGATGGGGAAATTGTGTGGGTAAGGGAAGTGGTCAGAAAGGGAAGGGGAGGAGTTGAGAGAGTATAAATTTAATGAAAGTGGGGTGGGTGGGAATGGGGGTAGGGGAGCAGAGGGAGTCCAAGCATAGCGAGGGCGAATGGAGTGGGTTTGCCCGGCAGGGAGAAGCACAAGAGGCAAAAAAAACAATTAGTAAAAGTTAGTAATCTGGTAAAACAGGAGGACCCTATACAGGTTGGTAGGGGGAAAAAGTAGATGCAGCATAGGGTATCTGAGGTAGAAAAAAAAAATTGTACTGGCAGATACTGCCTAGCATATAAGGCAAGAGCACTTGGTAAAGTCAATTGTTGTGCCAGTAAAGGTAGTATAGGAATGAAACAAAAAAGTAAACAAATATAAATTCCAGGTGTTGAGAATATTTACATATAGCTACGGGAGTGAGACAGCAGGTTTATTCTAGTAAAATACTGCCATCTAATGGTGGAAATGGATCAGTGCAGTGAAAGATATGTCGAAAAAGATGGGAAATGTCCGTGGCAGAAAAAGAGAGAGAAAATGGGAATTCAGAGGCGGGGTGGGGGGGGGGGGGTCCCAGTGTGTGTGCAAGCCAGATAAGTTACAAACACTAATAAAGACGTAATTTATAATGGTAAAACTGTAGGCTAGCACCTAGTTTATATTACAGTATGGGGTATGTTCAGTTCTGTTTTGTTCCGCAGGGTGCTTCACTGGGATTCAGCTCAATTAAGTAGACATGTACACATTATATTGGGGAAAGCAGGTTTCCTTTTGGGTGTAGAGTAGGTTGAAAAGAGAAGGAACAACATAGTTATAAGCCAGGAGAGTAGTTGTAGTAGGCACTAGAAAGCAGAAAGGGGGAATGCAGAAAAGTAGAGAGGGAAAGAGAGAAATGAAAATGGGGTGGATAAAGGAGAGTCAGGATATAGTGAGAGGAATAAAATACAGAGTAACGAGATGAGATAAAGTAGCGAGCGGATATAGTTAGGTATTAATGGAGGAGTGAGAGGGTAAGTGCAAGAGAGAGGAAAGCAGTAAAATTAGTTATTTAGCACAAAGAGACAAATATCCACTGTATAACCAAGCCTTCTGCTTAAAAGATAAATGTGGGTTACATTGGGAGCAGATGTGGAGTCTAGAATTCAAAAGTAATAACAAAATTAATGTTTGCAATCTGTTCACACTCTTACCTAGTAAGACCAAAAAGCTACAGCATACATCTGACCAAGCAACGGTATACACTAGATACAAACTAATGCATCACTAGGTCATGCAGCTCATGTCAAAGCAGCATAAGCATACACACCTACAATGATACGTTTGTTTTGCTAGGGTACAATGTTACAGAGAGGTCAGCCAGGGATAAAGGTAGAAGTCACTTCTCAATTTGAAATTTACTCCTACAATCAAAATAGCTATAGCGGGCGAAAACAGTGATAAGGTAAGCAAGCCTTGTTATAGCACAACAATAATAACAAGCAGTAATGAACAGTGTTATAACAAAAGATAACATTCAAGGCATTTAGTAAGACTATAAGTAGAATACAGCAGTATATGACAACTGTATAACAAAGGAGGTTGTATATTCAACAAAAACTAGTAATGCAAAGAACTGCTTATTGGCAAGTGCACAAAGCCAAGGGAGAGGGAAACACGAACACTTGTATTGTAGAGGTGATTATTTAAAAATGGCACCAGTCTGTACTGACCTCTATTTGTAAATTCTCATTAAGATGGGAGGAGAGAAAGAGAACACAGCCAGGTTACAGTAGTTCAGGGTAGAGGGGGGGATATCAGGATTGCAAATATGCTACTTCTGTCACAAAAATGGAAGAATATAAAATAAGTGAAAGTAAATCTGAACCAAGACTTTAAAATGTACAGTTGTGTAAATTAAACTTACCATAACAGTTGATTTTGAATGATCACTGCTGCAGTAGCCTTGCTTATATGGGTTATATCCTGCCAAAGATATAACAGCTAGATAACTTTCAATGTGCCCAAACTGTCTGGCAGCTTGATCTGAGCTGACTAAAATATAAATTTGTTAGCAAAGCCATTTAGAGATTTCCTTCCTGCAGAAAGAGAGAGGCTGAGCCCTGAAAGTATATTGGTAGGAACAACAAAATATTAATGTCCACACCCTGGCATAAAAACATACACAAGAAAACAAGTTTTGGTGGAAGGAGGTAGTGGCTACTGAAGCAGTGATCATTCAAACATTTATTATTATGGTAAGTTTAACTTAGACAGTTGTACTATTTTCATCATACTGCAGCAGTAGCCTTAGCTATATTGGTAGCTTACCTTGGCTAACTACATTTGGGAGGTGGAAGGAGAAGAGTCCATGAGTCCCTGAATAATAGACCTAGCAATGCTTGATCTAGACCTAGAGAAGGAATCAAGGTTATAAAGCTTTGTAAAAGTATGTACAGATGCCCAAGATGCAGCTTCTATAATTCAAGCCTAACCCAAAAATTCACATATGAAACCAAGGCCCTGGTAGAGTGGGCGTTGGTTTTGTTATGGTGAGTATAACATGAAGTAATAGCCTTAAACAACTATTTGGAACTAGACTGTTTTGAAACAGGTTGTCCTGGTACTAGTCTGTTTTGAAACAGGTTGTCCTGGTAGTAGTCTGTTTTGAAACAGGTTGTACTGGAATTAGTCTTTTTGAAGCAGATTGTCCCTTCTTACCTTCACAAGAAATGAACAATTGATCAGAAAATCTGAAAGATTTAGTTCTGTCAAGATAGTACCTCAGTTGTGTGTGGATATCCAAGATGAGGAGTATCTTTCTCCCTCGTTTGTAGGCTCAGAAAAGAAAATTAGGGGATAGTTTGCTTAAAATAAGCTCAGATGCCACTGGAAGCATAAAATGATTAGTTTGTAAATAAACCCTGTTTTTATCAAAAATGAGATAGGGCTGACTCACTATAAGAGCTTGCAACTTGGATACCCTTCTTGAAGAGGACAGAGCAATCAGTAAAACAGTTTTCCGTGATAAGAAACTCAAGTCAGGCAACTAGCTTGTTCAAATGGAGCAAGTGTTAGCTTCACTACTACAGAATTAGAAGCCCAAGGAAGGCTCACCTGTTTTCTTGGAGGCCTCTTATAAAAAACACCTTTCAAGAACATTTTGACATGCAAATGCATTGAAAGAGGAGGTTCTATGGACAGATATACTGAAATGCCTGATAAAAATTTAATCGAGGAATAAAAAAGGCCATAGGATAGTAATGTTCACAAATATTGTAGAACCACAAAACAACTACCCTGAATGGGTGCTGGTTATGTTGTTGGCACCAGCTAGAAGCCCTTTTCTATTTGCTAATATATGATTTCTTGCCTCCATTAGTACCTGCTGCATGTCCTCATCAAACAGGTGCCTAAAAGAACCTAAAAATCACATCATACATGCAGTCTATAGAAGTTGATTGACTTTATACACCCCAGTGTTTTTGTGTGAGTAGATCCATTCTATAAGGAATCTTGTGGTAATTGCCCTTGGCCATTTACAAAAGAACTGAGAACCATGGTTGTCAGGGTCAGAAGGGAGTCACCACAATATTCTTGGGGATTCCTTCTGAAGATTCAGAAATACACGATATAATGGTGGACATGGTGGAAAAGCATGCAGAAACATCTATGTGCAAGGAAAAGAAAAAGCAACTGTTTTCCAGGCCTTCTTGCATGGATGGATTAAATCTTGGAAGACCCCTTGATCTAGTTTCCATTCATGGGGGTATAACCTGGCCCAGCTGAGGTTTTCTGTAAGTTCCTAGATAAGTACTGGGCTAGCTGCCCTTGTGGGCCATTTGAAGCCAATCCAATTTCTCTTTTAGTGCTTAAATTTGGTTATCGAATAATCTTTCCCATCCCATGGCTGATGGCTGATAATTATATATTACTCCTAATGAGAATAACTGCGACATTACCTTAGATAACATGAGAAACCTGTGAATGGGATAAAGCATTTAAGAGCTGCCTCTGTCCATTAGTAGTGCAGTTTCTGTTTCTATAGAGCTACTTTGCACTTGAAAATGGACAGGGCTGAATTGTATTTTTGTAGATGAGGAATCTGTTCTGCAAAATATACCGGGTCTATGTTTAACCATCAAATGACTTTGCATCAAACAACTAAACATCATATCTTGTCCACTGAGCATTCATTCAGTGCAAGTTCATTTTTTTTTGACAGGGAAAGTAATTAGTTGGCCAACACTACTCCATCTCACACACTACAGTATTTCAAACCTATCCACGTGGGGCCTTCACCCCCCCCCCCCAAAAAAAGAAAATACTAACTCCACGACTGCACTGCAGTGGGGAAAATGGCAGATGGGAAAGTGCTGGCCAACAAGTTTCTTCCCCATTCACTGAATGAACATTTGATGGATAGGGTTCAATGTTTAGCCAATTGATGGAAATGCCATTTGAAGGTTAAATATAGATCCAATATACCTGCCCCTCCAAACTTCTCGGTTGTTGATGTAGAATAGGTTTAGATCCCTAGACCAAGTATTTCTGATGCAGTTTGACTTACTGATCAGTAAATCCATCAGTAATGGGTGGAAGATGCCTTGTATGCCAGACACAGGTCACCTCTTAGCTTTGTGAAAGGTAACTATGCTGCACTTTTTGGAATTTGTACTGAACCCATGGCTATCACACCATGCTCTGGTCTTGTCCAGGCCCTGCTTAAAAATATGAGTATCATGACATCTCCACCAAAATTTGAAGTCTTCTGCCAACTTGGTTAGCCAGACACCAGGCTCCAAACGTCAGGCAGGATGACACTTAGATCATGTATCTTACTTACAGGCACAAGCTTTTTGCAAGCATAAAGGAGTAATGGTAGCCAGCCGAGTGGTGCAGAGACAGGCTGACCATCTGTAATGCCAGCAAACTGAGTTTGGAATGGAGCTGAACATATGGATGGGCAAAAAGGGAGAAATTAAATGAAACACACAATGACCAGCTCCCCCATAAAAGGGGGAGGATAAGGAAAAATCTGGCACCTGGATGACCTTTGCTGGAGACAAGGAGTTTTAGTGGACAACTCAGACTTAATTCATGGGGTCACAGCAAAGTCCTGATGGCATTGCACTGGCCAACTTCACAGCTGTGATAATTGACTGGCCACTACAAAAATGATGGCTCTCCATGTATCTATTTACTACTAAGATCATTTTTCTGGAGCAGTCTGGTGCCCCACTTGGCTAAGGGCTACAACTGAATACGCAACAAAGAGCACTTGAGGGGATACAGTGATGGATGAGTATAAAATCCAGCCAAGAAACAAATGATAGCTGTGTGGGGTTGGGGGTGTGATATGAAAAAAAACAAAAAGGATAAATGGTAGAAGTGGCAAAGGAGATAATCTCTCAAAGAAATTTCAACTGCCATGCCCTCAGTTTTCTGAAGTGGTAAGTTTCAGGCTGTTAAGAGTCAGCATTTGTGAATGGCCTCCAGATATTCAGCAATTGAATAGATACACATCGTATTTTTGTGACAGAAGGAGAAATAAAGTTGGGTGAAACAGAATAGCTGTGGTATGTCAAGCCACTCCACCAATGAAATTTGCAAACAGAATTATGAGCAGTTTGAAACTTGAGGGCCATGATTGATCCCTGTCATGTATCACACTTCACAAATTATGAAGTAGGAGATTTTGCATCCAAGACCCCTCTCTTGATATAGCTTGAGAAGTAGAAAATAAACTACTGAAGGATTAATGAGGACAGATCACAATATTATGTTAAGTACTCTTTAGCAGTGTCATATACTGCAGAGAAATCCATGTATAGGGATGAATGTTTAATAAATTGTTGTGCAGCTGGACCAGTGGGACTCTGAGGTACTAATATGCTACTTATTTAAACAATCACTGTTTATAGATGAGCTTCCTGAAATTGAAAGATGATTTCTTGTTGGTGAGCTGGTGGTTTGAACTTTCAGAACATGCAGAGCTCTTTTACCAGGCACCCTGCAGTATTAGAATGATTGCTTAGCAGTATGTTTGTCATGCACTTGCCTCTCCTTATGAGGTTGAATATTATCCTGCAAAGCCTTTTTTGGTATAGCTTACATCGTATCCTGCCTGTTTTTGTAGTTATACAACCTAATACCTTGTTATAACCTTTTCTAAGGCACCAACAAGAATAAAATTCTCCATCCTCCATGGGTCACAGATACTTTTCTTATCCTGTCATGAAACTTCACTCACTTGAAGGCCTTTCTCATTTAGCTCATGTTCCTGTTTTTTTTCCCATAAGCTGCTGGAAGTTCTTCCATTTGCCCTTGATGTTCAGTGGACTGACGAGCAGATTGTCACTGACATCTCACATGAATGATGTCCAACTATCTTGTCTATCCCTGCCTTGCAACCCAAATATGTTTCTTTGCATCATCTGCTGCATCACCTTCCAGAAGCTGGTAGAGTGCCTTGCTCTTTGCTGTAATAACTGTTGTCTTGGAACTAGTATTCTATCTTAGTCTGGTCCAGCTTTTATATCTCCCACTTTTTGTTGCACTCCTTGCTTTACTTCGTAACTAACATGCTGGATCCTTGCACTTCTCCAGCAGTTTTAATTATGTACCTTATTTCCATACCTGACATGGCCACATCTCTGTTCTGTAGCCTTCAGAACATATTCGTTTGAGACACTGCTGCTCTTCCACAACTCCACGTATCTCCTCTTTATCCTGTGATGCAAGTGCCATGAGCACTTCCTTGAACTTTTGTGCTTTCACTCTAGTCAGACTCTGTCTTCAGTCTTGACTCTGTTGAAGTTAGAACTTTCTCTGACCACTGCATGCAGCTGATTCTGGCCACCAGTGGTTTTATACTGTAGGTTGACAATTAACTGGGGATCATTTCTTAATTACTGACTCTGTCTCTGTGTCCTGACCTTACTGGGAGGAGGTCTACCCGAGTTGCAAGTTAGCCATGCTTGTATGTGGTCTTATGACTCGCGCTCTCTCTCTCTCTCTCTCTCACCAAATAATGTTTTTTTTTTTTTAACAATTTTTTTATTGAATTTTTTTAACAGTACGGCATTCAAACACAGACACACTGCAGAACTTCAAAATCCACAGATAGGCAGGCGAACCAGAATAATCCGTTTATTATATAACTAAGCGCTTTTCGTACGTAGTATGTACGAACTTCCTCAGAAAAGGAACAACAGTAAAATTTTTTTAGACAGATCTATTAATTTATTAATTTACATATTAACATATGTCTCTAAAAGGTTACTAATTTGATATATTTTTCAGTTAGACTAATCCTTTTTTGTATATATTATTTATAATAGCATTTTATTCATTTTAATACAGTTGGTTATGTGTTAGTGAGGTGCCTTTAAAGTGTTTATATACTTTAATTGATGTATCAGCTGATCACTAATTTCGGTATTTAAATGGCACTTTTACTGTTGTTCCTTTTCTGAGGAAGTTCGTATATAGTATGTACGAAAAGTGCTTAGTTATATAATAAACTGATTATTCTGGTTCGCCTGCCTATCTGTGGATTTTGAAGTTTTTCAGTGTGTCTTATCGTACACTGTAGAACTTGTTTGTAATACAGAGGGGAAAGAAAAAAAAACAGTAATGTAAATGAGAATATTAACAACTAAAGTATTTACAATGCTGCGTAGTTAAGCAAATTAATGAGTTGCTAGTGTGTGTGTGTCTTTCAGCTTTTCCCGGTCAGGGGTCGCCACAGCGGAACTCCGGTCCGCTAATTATTGGCAGTGGAGTTTCACATGCTGGCTTGCCGGGCCTAACGCACAACCTTCAACGAAGGAACGCCCATTCAGGCATGTCGTCACACACAGTAGACGCTTTAACTGAGAATCGAACGGGCAACATCTAACTGTGAGGCGACAACGCTACCGCAGCACCACCACCGCAGCCTAATGAGTTGCTAGTAAAAACAAATTAAAAAAAACCTTAAAAATTGTATGAGTTGTTTTCTAATAAAGATTTTAAATTCAACCACAGATTATAAGAATAAGGTGTTCTGATAGTTCTGGATTTAAGCATCATCATTTCTAATTGGCATAGTTCAGCAAGAACATTCTTGAATTCTACAAATAAAGGTGAGGATTCAGACTTCCAATTTCTGGTTATGATTTTTCTAGCTACTGTCAAAATAGACCATAATAAAGGAAATTTAACACTTCTGATAAAATTAGGAATCAGAGTGTTAAACAAGATCAAGGATTTAGATAAAACAAATTTACAAGATAAAAAGGCTTGAAGAAAATTATTAATATTTTTTCAGTATTGATCCAGAAATATATAATCATAAAACATGTGACTAGTCTGCTTTGGTTTCTGATTTACATCTCCAAGACAACATCTTTTCTTTAATTCTAGTTTATGGGGTTTATAAAAAGCTCTACTGAGGAATTTCCAGGAGTATAATCTCTACCCAAGTGAGGATGTAGTCTGTGTGGATGATTCCAGAATTATTTTCTTATCATCAAAGGGTGGGTTGTTATTAATTAAAGTAAAATAATTCCAGTGACTTTCAGGCATGTTTTTTATTTCTTTATTGATTATTCTATAAATTCTTGAACGCTTACACTCAGTTGATGTATCAATAATCTGTTCTTTTACCATCAAACCATTTGTTATACAGAAGACTAGAATAGCCTCCTCTTTATTTCTGTTGCCCCAGCTATACGGACAATAGGAGTCATTGTATCCTGTTCTCTCTCTCATGATATCAGAAGTCAGGTCCTCATTAGCAGCCCCAGCTCATGATGTCTTGTAGACCCTGCAACTTCTGTCTTTGCACACACTTCTCCTCACCATCACAGCACTGCTGTAGGGCACAGGCTGAGATTTTGAATACTACACTATCTTGACTCTGGAGTCTGACCGCCAAGAGTCTAACACTAATTCTGATGACATTCTTCAACGTCTTTAAAAGACTTTCCCTTACCACAATTCCCACACCATTTCTAGACTGACCTCTCCTTGAGTAGTAGACTGTGGATCCTAAGCCAAGTGGCTTTGCTGCACTGAACTTCATTCTTGTTTCTTGAACAGACAGAATGTCCAGTGTCCCCCTTTTGTCATCCACTTCTGTGTTGCATTCTGCCAATGAACCTATATTCAATGTAGGTCTTGTGTCCACATTTTACTCAACAGAGCTATCCCACTTAACCTAGGCTGGGGAATTGGACATCAGTAAGCCAGTACCTTACTAACCAGGGCTTGCTGGGCTATATGGTCAGCACACACTGACCAACAGAAAAACACAGACCCTCTCCCATGGGCATAGGTTGATGGTATAGGTAATGAGAGTCTGCGTCCTTAAGCCAATTATCACTGACAAATAATTGTATCCATTTTAGGTGAGTGATCATTACTGTATCAGTTTTTAATATTGTTGCATATACTGTATCTATTGCAGTTTTCGCACAAAAAACAATGTATATGCTGGAGTTTGCACCACATGTTGTATTTGTTACAGATATGCATGTGCTTGAACATGTTGCTTCAGTCACAAAGGAGCTTTATGCAAATAAAAGCAAGCCATGTGTAGATCAGAAAGATCACAGCAAACTACTATATAACTTAATGACGTTTTGAAATATCACAACCATATGCAATTGGTATTATGATTAATGATGTGTGTGTTGTAGCAGGAAAATGATTCATAATAATGTGTGTGTCTTGTAGCAGGAAAATGAAGTCTAGCTCACTGCCGTTTTCTTCCTTGCTGTTGTGCTGCAATTGCCTGCCTTGCTGTGCTTGGTAAATCATATTTTATTGCTGTTTTCATTGTTTGCAAAGCTCTCTTTGCTATTTTCAGTGTTTAAGTATTTGTTATACTTTTCACTTTTGCAAAGCAATCTGTTCTGCTTGTGCTGTTTTCCCGCCAAGCAGTGTTAAAATAACTGATTTGTTAGCTGTTTAAAACATTCTTTAGAGTCTCCCTGCTGATTCTCTGCTGTTTAAAATGATTTTTTTTTAGTGTCTCACTGCTATTTTACTGCTATGTTAACATTCTCTAGTGTTTCCCATTGAAACTAGGGTAGCTAGTAGCGGTAGCATAGTCCAGATGCAGGCTTGCTGCATCTGGGTCTGCTTGTATGGCTGTTTGTTCAGAGCAATTTTACAGGCCATCTTTGATTGGAAGGGGCTCTTCTGCACTCTAGTGAGAGAAAAGTGTTGACTGGAATGTGTCTGGTGAAGGGTGGTTGGTCTAGGGCTTGCAGTAAGCATCTTCACTGGTCCTTTTGAAGATTTTTTTTCAAGTTTTTAGCTTCTAGTATTTAAGCCCTTCATTTGAGCAGGTTTCTGCTTGTTTGCACATTGCACACTGTTGCACAATTGTGTGCCATAGCTGGACAGATTAATTCAACAATTTTTCCCTTAGATACAGCTGTAGCCCTCATCCTTAGTACTTTTCCAGTCAAATAAATACTGCTAGTGAGCTGTAACCTATTAAACCACCAGAAAAAAAAAAAAAACAAACCAGCATAAATATCCATCCACTGAGCTCCTTCTTGATTGGTCCTGAAAAGCCCCCCTTTGTGATAACAGTTTTCATCCTAGCATTATGGACAGTTGGACTCCCTTGTTTCTCCTGCTAACCTTGTTGACTTGGGTCTCCTGAGGCAGTGTAGCAATTTCCTCATGTACACTGACAATCCTCTACTAATAACTCACTCTAGTACAGAGTGCGAGAGGTATATCTATACCATGAATCTTAAATTCATGCTCGGTCACACAGTAACACTGAAAAGGTTGTCAACCCACCCACCACTACTCATTCACATAGTGCCACTAATCATATGCATGGTATGCATTTGGCTGTTACATCTGGTGGATTTCTTCAAAAATGTGACAAGGGCAAATCTGTGCACACAGCATACCTTGATTGGTAAAGGCTTTTGACACAATCCCACACTCGGGCATTACTGATAAACATAGCAAACTGAATGTAAACCCCTTTGTTGTTAGATGGGTTGCCAACTGGCTCACAAACCAGACTTACCGTATCAAAGTGAGTGACTCCACATCAACCAAACCTGTCAACAGCGTGCCAGAGAGGTCAGTGCTGGGGCCCCCTGCTGTTTGTTATATACTTCTTATAAGTTCAGGTCAAAAGTAAGGGGTTGTGGCTGACCAGGTTTGCGGATGACTGCAAACTACATGCAATTATTGAATCCCCATATGATGTCGGTATATTCCAGAAGAGTCTTACACAGACCAACGACTGGTGTCTTAGTCACGGTCTCAAACTAAATGCAAAGAAATGCATCATCATTTCCTTTGGCACAAACAATGTCCCTTCACACTATTAAATCAACAACAATACCCTAAGTACCCACTAAGTGGTAAGGGATCTGGGATCACAAATTGACTGTGACCTTAACTTCAACCATCATGTGTTTATTGTAGTAAGGAAGGCTTTCTATGTTGAACACTTGATTAGTAAATGCACCGACTGAAGAGCAAAGGAGGTTATAAGCCTTCTATACTTGGCACTAATCCGACCCATAATTGAGTATAACGTTCCATTCGCATGTACCGTACAAAGTACCTGCAGCAATTGCAGAGACCTCAGAGGTTTCTAACAAAGATCAAGGGACTCCAGCATGTGCCTTACACAAACCGACTGAAGTCCGTGTAACTATACACTGTATCATATAGACTTTTTAGGGGAGACTTTTGTCTGGCTTACAGGGCAATCTCAAACCAAAACATAATGAGCTAATGAGCTTGCTGCATATCTGTAAATCAAATGGGACTAGAGTTACCCATTCCAGGGACCTAAATATGGCCTACAACTTAAATACGACATGCTGGAGGGACAAGTTTATCTCCCAGTGACTGCCATGTCTTTGGAACAGGCAACGAATTCATGTGAAACACAGCACCTCTATGACACTGTTCAAGAGGAACCTGGATGAGTGGATGGTCACCGTAAATTCTTCCGGGGATAGCATCCACAACCCTCCTGGACATGGGCAGTCATTAAATGCAATCTTGGGTAATAACTAGCATTTCTATGGCATTACATTGAGATGATATGGCTAGGCTTGAAATGATCTGTGGGTTGATAGCCTAGTAATCTCTTATGATCGTATGAATAATCTTTGCCCTCTCTATTTTTTAAATTCATAAACAGAATCTCAATGGCAATACTCAGATCTGCTCTGAGTTACAGAACAATGGCACTGAATATACAGAACCAACTGATATTGCCAACATCCTGGCAGATAGATTTAGTGCTAACTTTACCCCCTCACCCCCTAAAGGGCCCATCTCTATACTGGAAGAATGCAAAGTTCCTGTAATCATGGCTGCACAGGTAAAAAACACACACTCCAAAGCCAAGAACACAGCATCCATGGGACCTGACAGCATTCCAGGCTGCATTCTATATGAACTATAGAATGAACTGGCACCCCACCTAAGCACCATGTTCAATCATAGCCTCACCTCAGGCTTTCTGCCCACTGAATGGTGCACAGCGAGGGTTATCCCACTCCACAAAAGGAAAGCCACCAAGGACCCCGGGAACTACCCTATTAGCCTAACGAGCCTGTTCTGCAAGGCCATGGAATGTATCATCATGGAACTTATAAACAAAGACATTGGTAATCTCTCTACTCTGGACCCCACCCAGTTTGGGTTTGTAAAAGGCAGATCATGTCTCCTACACCTGATAGACTTCTTTGAAGCAGTCACCAAAGCCGTAGTCGAGGGTAAGGTGGTTCATACAGCCTGTCTAGATCTCGCCAAGGCTTTTGACACCATCTGCCACTCTGGAATTATAGATAAACTCACTAAATTAGGTATAAATCCCTATGCCACAAGATGGGTTGCCAACTGGCTCACTGACAGAACCCACGTTGTGAAAGTAGCAGAGTCCAAATCCGACTTCAGACCAGTGATAATTGGAGTACCACAGGGTTCAGTCCTGGGTTCTCTCCTGTTTGGTATCTACTTTTCTGAAGTACAGGCTAACACAGAAGTTCTTTGGCTAACGAATTCACAGATGACTGCAAACTAGGAGCCATAATCAAAACTCCTAATGAGGTGGACATCCTACAAAAGGGCCTCACTGAGACAGATGCCTGGTGTCAAAGCCATGGCCTCAAGCTCAATGCCAAAGAGTGCATTGTCATCCCTTTTGGTAAAAACTCTGTACCCATGAACTACCAGATAGGCGGTAGTCTACTTAACACCGAAAGTGTGATGAGAGACCTTGGGACACAGGTGGACAGTAGTCTCTCCTTTGATAATCACATCACTACAGTAGTCAGGAAATCCTTCTACATGGCACACCTCATCACAAAAGGTTTCTCATCCAGGAAAAAAGAGGTCATTGTTCCCCTCTTCTCATCACTCATTAGACCCATTATAGAGTACAACATCCCTTTTGGTATGTAGCTCACAAGACATCTACAGCAACTGGAAAGGCCGCAGAAATACCTCACAAAGAGGATTACCATCCTCAAATAGATGACCTACACAGACTGTCTCAAAAAACTCCAGCTTCACTCTGTTGCATATCATCTACTCAGAGGTGATATCTGCCTAACATACAAGGCTATGTTAAACCCAAAGCTGTTGGACATGCTCCACTTAAAGAAATCCCAATTCCGCTGAGCTACATGCTCTAGGGACCTAAACCTTGTCACCAGAATAAACAGAACATGCTGGAGAAATAGATTCCTGTCCCAGAGACTTCCCATACTCTGGAATAAACTACCTATCTATATCAAACAAAGCTCCTCATTAGCACTCTTCAAGAAAAATCTTAATGATTGGATGGGAAATAGGAAATTCACCCCTGGGATCACCTCTATGGCTCTGCTCGACAGGAGCACAGGAAAATTATGTTCTTGGGTGGCGAAAGCCAGTGTACCTTTTTGGCTAGGCTTATATAGGCCCTAGGGCCAATAGCCTAGTACCTACCTATGAGTCCCAACTGCTTTATTACCACAATTATTTTAAAATGTTGCATGTTGATTCCCAGTAATCAAAAAGTGCAAAGCAAAATGTTATAGCTATACTCAGAAAAAAAATATCTGTCTTCCATCTCCCCATCTGTACTTATACTAAGATAGTAGTGCTCTTTCTATGATTCAAAGTACAGCTACTGTTATACTTGTTTTACTGCAAATAGAATCCTGCTTTTCAAACCGTCAAGACTTTCTGGTTCTCCCATTATGCACTGCACTGCATAATGTTTACAAAATATAAAATTATGTCAATTAATGCATGTACTTGTATGGATAAAGTTTATCCATTGTGTAGCACACAACACAGTATACTGTTTAAGAATACAGTGCTGTTGTACTGCATGTAGCACAACTGTATGTTGTACTAGTCCTTATAGTGCACAACACAGACAGAATGCTGTTAAGACAAAGTTGTATGTTGCCTCCCTATTATATTACGTACCAGGTGACGTTTGTAATATTAAGTGAAGTGTTCCTTCTGCTTCTAGCAGACAGTTTTCTCTCTTCCTCCATATGCTGTAACTTACACAAGCAGCAATCACTTCAATACTGTGTGTACACAACACAGCTGTAGGATATAACAGTTCTACAGTATTACAACATTCGTTATTTGGTACTCCTTATCAACTCAAATTCCTCCATAATTTTCCTTCTTTTAACTTAAACCAGTCTTTCAGAATATATATGAGTCAGTCCTATGTGGGGATACTACACAGCCATAATCATCTGTGTGCATGTGTCGTAAATATGGGTATACTAAATATAATTGAAACTGCATAATTATGACATCACTTATGTCGTCAACAATACAAATGTGTGTCACTACAACCCTTGGAGCATGCAAATCTATAGACAAGTCAAAAAGATTGTTTATTGCTACCCACCACCCATTGCTAATTAGAAATATTAACTTTGAGAACCAACAATCTCCACAGAAGGCATATTTATGTGTGTGTGTATGTGAGATCTAGTAATTTTGTTGACATGGCACCCTGTGTGTGTACATTAGGTTGTGTGTGTTGTGATGAAAAGAGGTCAGGGAAGGTTAATGTATGTTTTTGGTTTGCCCTATGCCACCTTGCTAATGCATGCTTTCCCTAGCCCTGTTCTCTAACACAGCACCTTACATAGGAACAATACAAGGCAAGAAATCACTGAGACTAAAAGAGACCTAGCCATACACACCTTTGTGTTGAGACATTTTAAAAGTTCTTGTCACCCTTTATGTTTATTTAATAGTGCCCACCTCCCAAATTTTTATTTTATTTTTATTTTATTTTACATTTGTTTACTGGGCTGGTCTGACTGGATATATTTCCATTTTCAGCAGAGGCCCGGGGAGAAAAGCTCCACATAGAGACAAAACACAGTTACGTTATACATAAAAAGAAAAAATAAGTAGCAGGTTAAACATGATTCAAGACTACATTACAGAATTCTACATACATACCCTGTAGAGAAAACAATTAAGTTGTAGTTATAGAAATACAAAATAAAATGAAATGAAATGAATGGTAATATCACCGTTCTCCAAAGTGTCCTCAGGCAAAGCAAAGCAAAGCAAAGCAATGTACTGTATCCAAGTATAATACCATCCGACACACCACGAGAAGTTTGAAAGTCTTCTTTTATTCAGAACTGCATAAAAAGTAAAAAAGATAAGCGCTTTCGCGTGCTGACTGCACGCTTCTTCAGATCTCATTAAACAACTAGTATAACTTCATTCAAATAGTAGACAGTGACCAATAAAAACACATGACCAATTAAAAACAAAGTTCAATTAGAACATATTCAAATCTTCAGTTGCTAATAGATATATTATCTCATTAACTAGTGTGCAAATGTAACCATAGCCTTTTCTAAAATCCGTTTGTAATTCTAGTAGGGAACAACTAAATGTACAGCCAAATTCAAAGCTGTGTTAAGTGAGAATCCATATTTTTAACATTTCCTGATTGTCTGCACGATGTTCATTCTAATACAACTGTAATAGTAACTCGTTACAAACACCAAAAATTAATCAAGAAAAAGCAGTATAAACTAAATTGCTCATTAGAAACCTTTCTACGTTGTCATAATGACCTGTCAAAATTGGTGCTTCATAAAAACTGTTTGTTAATATTTAACCGTCTACCTTGAACGGAATCATCACAGTGGAAGCTCCATAGAACCACCACTTCCGTTAACCTGCTCAACATTCCCCGTATTTATCTAGACAAATTACTTAAACATTATAAAAAATGTTATTTTAACAAAAAATAAAAATAACAATAAAATATTTATAAGTTTAAAACACACTAATACCAAATCAAATGCCTATGGCACTGAAATGTCTCACATATATAAGAAGCCACTGTGCGGTTCGAGGGATAGAGTGCTCCTGAATCATGACTACGCTCTTTCATGCTAGTAGCTAACTGATAAATGCTCAAAACTCTCATTTTGGCTATATTGACCTATGAACAGGCAAAATATAATCCTGGATTCATAAGGAAATTTAATACAATGCCTATGGTGAAAATTGATGTGAAAAATGTAATAAGCTCTGAAAAAATTCCTTGCGTACGCTAATAAATAAAGTAAAATAAAATGAGATAAAATTGCTCAATACAATCTGTCAAACAAATAATAAAATATAAAAAGTCTTAACATCTATACATTGACCTAGAATGTTTATATGGTTGAAACCTATGAAATGAATAACGCTCAATGTTGTGGAAATACAAACAAGTAGTTAACTTTAGAAAAGTATCAAATTTCGTTGACATTCAGTGCTTTCTGTCAAATTTAAACATCAGCTCACTTGGCCTGAAGGTAACCACATATACTTCCCAATAACTACTGACTCGGCCAACGTTAATAACTATGTCTGTGTAACTAAAAATCACGATGTTCATAGAGTTCCTGATGACTGCTTACTGAGCCTGAATTGATGAATATATCTAAGAAACCAATGTGAATGAATAAATAAAGACAATAGTCCTAAACACAAACAGTCAGTTGTTGAAAATCTACCAGACCTAGCAATCTATTAAAGAAAATCAAGGAAAATCACCTCCATAAGTAATTTGAATTGTTGTAATAATGAGGTGATTGTGAAATAACATCTAAATACTTGCTAAGTATATCTCAGGATGAAATGTGGAATAAATGTTGCCCATCTAGATAAAGGCTGATGTTTAGACTCACACTAAAATTTATAATGATGTATTCCTCTCTTTCAATATAGGTTTCAATGAGATATAATTGTTGATACCAGGATCTCTATGCACTCCTGTCTTAAGTATCCATCTTAATTCTAGTTTGGCTAAATGATTGGAATTGTCTCCCATTCTGTTGCTTTTCTCTAATGTCTGCAAAACCCTGAATCTAAACTCATGCATGGGATACTGATTAATATGTCTAGCAAGAGCGTTAGTTTCTTTCATCTTACGTATGTCGTAAATATGATTATATATACGATCTTTTAATCTTCTGGTGGTCAGACCGATGTAGAATGCCGGACAAAATGTACAATTGGCCATGTATATCAGGTTGGTACTACTGCAATCATAGTGCCCTCTTGGTTTGAATTCAAAAACACCCTGGGAATGAGTGTAATTCTGTGTGTCAGTAATGTATTTGCACATGTTACAGGATTTGCAAGGAAAGGTGCCTAGAACTGGATGATGGGAATGAATCACTGCGTTAGTAAAATTCCTGGAAAATATTTCTTTGAGATTACTGCATGTTCGAAATACGAACAAAGGTTTAGTGCCAACTAGAGTTCTTATTTCTTCTGTGGCAGTTAAAATGTTCCAATGTTTAAGAATTATTTTCCTGATCTGTTCATTGTCATTGGAATATTTCATGACATAAGCTATTCTATTTCTGTCATATCCCCCTTGTCTGTGATGTATTCCAGAGTTGAGATTATTAGAACCAAAATTCCATTCATCCTCTATTCCTTCTCGTTGAGTGAAGTTCTTTCTAAAACTGAATTTATATGCTTCTAATGTACTATTAGATGTTCTATTAAAAGGAATAATCTCTTCTCTTGCTTCCCTCACTAACTTCTTGTTGTAACCTCTGGCCAAAAAAATATTTTCCATATTATCAGCTTCTTCTTCTAGTAACTGCGGATCCTGAATGATCCTAGCTAGTCTAGTAAACTGTCCTTTCACTATTCCTGTGAACACATGCCTAGGATGCATGCTACTATATTCTAATATACTGTTTCTCCAACAGTTCTTCCTGTGGAGTTTTGAAGTGATGATACCTTCTGAATTGAAGTAAAAATTCACATCCAAAAAGTTAATACTAAACTTAGAATACTCAAAGGTAAATCTAAGGAAGTCTGTTGTGGATTCTAAATAGTTGACAAAATCTTGCAACTCTTATATGGTTCCTTTCCAGAACAGTATAACATCGTCCACAAACCTTCTGTAAAAGCTTATCTTGCTCATCCATGCATTGTTGAATAAAAAATTTTTTTCCCAAGAATGTAATACCAAGTTGGCATAAGAGTTAGCGCATGGGGTGCCCATGGCTACACCCCATGTCTGTAAATAGTACCTTTGATTAAAAATAAAGACGTTGTTGTTCAACACGATGTCAAGCAACGGACCAATCAGAATCTGTCTGTCAGAAGAAAACCCACTCTCAGTCACCATGACTTCTCGAATCGCTTGCATACCATATTCATTAGGTATGCAAGTGAATAAATTGCAGACATCTAGGGTGACTAAGACCACTGAATCAGGATTTAAACTGTCTCTTTTAAACTGCTCTATGTCACTCAATAAGTGTTGAGTATCTTTTAGAATAGTGTCTACTTTGTCTACAATGGGTCTCAACATTTTCTCTATGAAAATCGAGATATTATAAGTCGCCCATTGTCTCCCTGCCACTATTGGTCGCATTGGTATAGGTCTAATGCCCTTGTGTATTTTGGGTAAGCCTTTCAGTGCTGGTATGAGAGGTTCTTCTATATGTAAAAAATCATACATTTCTGAGCTGACCTGGCGACACACGAGTAAATCATACAAGTTGGCATTGATATTATTAATGATGTTCACCACCTGTCCCAATTCAAGTTCTTTATAAGTACTGTCCAAAAAAGAATTCTCAATATTATTGTTGTACTCAGTTCTGTCTAATAGTACAACTCCCCCTCCCTTGTCTGCTGCAGTTACAATAATGTTAGGATGATTACTGAGTATTTGAAGTGAATTAAATTCTAATTTGTTTAAATTACAGAATTTATTGATAACCTGTTTAGAAGAATAAAATGTGTACATGTCTGCTTCACATGATTTCACAAAGCATTCAACCATGTGTGGGAACGGAGGGCTGAAAGTACTCTTACGCTTAAACCTAAAAGTCGGCTTGTTCTCAGAACCAACAGCTGTGGCTTTAGAATTAGCAAAAAACATTTTTAAAGCTATATTCCTAGCAAACAGTCTTAAATCAGAGAAAGTCTCAGTCTGTACACTTGGCTGGGAAGGGATGAAGCTCATCCCTCGATTCAAAAGAGAACAGTCAGATTGTGATAAAGCAAGACTAGAGAAATTGAAAACCAAATCAGTCAGTATAGTTGTTTTTTCTGCGGCCCGTACCTGTCCTTTGAGTTTTTCCGTTTCCTGGGGCCTCTGCTCGTAGATCTCCCTCTGGGACGGCGTTCTGTTCTGATAGGAAAAGGAGCTTCTGGTAGTTTATTGAAAAGGACATTAGTACGTCTGACCGCTCCTGTTCTCTCTGGTTCTTCTGCTGGAAGGAGCGCTAATTGATTGGGAGGTGGTGTGTTAATGTCTAAAGCTTCTCCTGTTGGTTGCCTTCGTCCTGTACTGGCTTCAACTGAACAAGGCGTAGTCTTAGGTAAGGACGCCAAATTCAAAGCTGCTTGACTTCCGGTTTCAGGTTCAACCTGACGTGGATGAGTATTGTGTCTAGGTCTTGTGTTGTTGGAATCATGAAATCTGGGCCAAACAAAGATGTTGCCTGTTCTGAAATCTTCCACATCTCTCCTGAGCTTACGTTGTTTGACAGTTCTAAGTTTGTCGCTGTAGCTGTTTATTTGCAACAATACTTGATTAAGTTTCCTTGTGCAAAAATCTGATTTGAAATGTTCTATTATGTTTCCGTATAGTTCATCAGTTCTCAGTTTTAAATCTTGTTCAATAGGGTCAAAGTACTCGAGCACTAGGTTTATGTATTTAAAACTTACTTCCAAATTCAGGTCTTGCCATTTTTTCAGCAATTCAGGATAAAGTTGGCCATACGTCGGCATGCATAGCACACGCATTCCCCTCGGAATGACATTGAAATGTAAGCATGCTTGCAGATGTTTCTTCTGCCATGACAGTCTCTGTATTTTGAACAAATTGTTCTCTAGCTCTTTCACTAATTCATGGAATTCTGTTATATTAACATCGTGCATACTAGAGATGGATGGGGTGCTCACCATGTCTTGAAAGTCCATCGCTAACAGTGGATTGTTGGTCGCTGGCAAAAAGGCTTCTATGTTCGGCATTTCAGATAATCTGGTTGGATTGTAGCCAAGTTCTATATCTCCCTTCTCCATAGCGTGAAAGCGGTGATACAAAAAAGTGAAACAAAATGAATGGTAATATCACCGTTCTCCAAAGTGTCCTCAGGCAAAGCAAAGCAAAGCAATGTACTGTATCCAAGTATAATACCATCCGACACACCACGAGAAGTTTGAAAGTCTTCTTTTATTCAGAACTGCATAAAAAGTAAAAAAGATAAGCGCTTTCGCGTGCTGACTGCACGCTTCTTCAGATCTCATTAAACAACTAGTATAACTTCATTCAAATAGTAGACAGTGACCAATAAAAACACATGACCAATTAAAAACAAAGTTCAATTAGAACATATTCAAATCTTCAGTTGCTAATAGATATATTATCTCATTAACTAGTGTGCAAATGTAACCATAGCCTTTTCTAAAATCCGTTTGTAATTCTAGTAGGGAACAACTAAATGTACAGCCAAATTCAAAGCTGTGTTAAGTGAACATCCATATTTTTAACATTTCTTGATTGTCTGCACGATGTTCATTCTAATACAACTGTAATAGTAACTCGTTACAAACACCAAAAATTAATCAAGAAAAAGCAGTATAAACTAAATTGCTCATTAGAAACCTTTCTACATTGTCATAATGACCTGTCAAAATTGGTGCTTCATAAAAACTGTTTGTTAATATTTAACCGTCTACCTTGAACGGAATCATCACAGTGGAAGCTCCATAGAACCACCACTTCCGTTAACCTGCTCAACATTCCCCGTATTTATCTAGACAAATTACTTAAACATTATAAAATGTTATTTTAACAAAAAATAACAATAAAATATTTATAAGTTTAAAACACACTAATACCAAATCAAATGCCTATGGCACTGAAATGTCTCACATATATAAGAAGCCACTGTGCGGTTCGAGGGATAGAGTGCTCCTGAAGCATTTTAACTGCCACAGAAGAAATAAGAACTCTAGTTGGCACTAAACCTTTGTTCGTATTTCGAACATGCAGTAATCTCAAAGAAATATTTTCCAGGAATTTTACTAACGCAGTGATTCATTCCCATCATCCAGTTCTAGGCACCTTTCCTTGCAAATCCTGTAACATGTGCAAATACATTACTGACACACAGAATTACACTCATTCCCAGGGTGTTTTTGAATTCAAACCAAGAGGGCACTATGATTGCAGTAGTACCAACCTGATATACATGGCCAATTGTACATTTTGTCTGGCATTCTACATCGGTCTGACCACCAGAAGATTAAAAGATCGTATATATAATCATATTTACGACATACATAAGATGAAAGAAACTAACGCTCTTGCTAGACATATTAATCAGTATCCCATGCATGAGTTTAGATTCAGGGTTTTGCAGACATTAGAGAAAAGCAACAGAATGGGAGACAATTCCAATCATTTAGCCAAACTAGAATTAAGATGGATACTTAAGACAGGAGCGCATAGAGATCCTGGTATCAACAATTATATCTCATTGAAACCTATATTGAAAGAGAGGAATACATCATTATAAATTTTAGTGTGAGTCTAAACATCAGCCTTTTTCTAGATGGGCAACATTTATTCCACATTTCATCCTGAGATATACTTAACAAGTATTTAGATGTTATTTCACAATCACCTCATTATTACAACAATTCAAATTACTTATGGAGGTGATTTTCCTTGATTTTCTTTAATAGATTGCTAGGTCTGGTAGATTTTCAACAACTGACTGTTTGTGTTTTTTATTTATTCATTCACATTGGTTTCTTAGATATATTCATCAATTCAGGCTCAGTAAGCAGTCATCAGGAACTCTATGAACATCGTGATTTTTAGTTACACAGACATAGTCATTAACGTTGGCCGAGTCAGTAGTTATTGGGAAGTATATGTGGTTACCTTCAGGCCAAGTGAGCTGATGTTTAAATTTGACAGAAAGCACTGAATGTCAACGAAATTTGATACTTTTCTAAAGTTAACTACTTGTTTGTATTTCCACAACATTGAGCGTTATTCATTTCATAGGTTTCAACCATATAAACATTCTAGGTCAATGTATAGATGTTAAGACTTTTTATATTTTATTATTTGTTTGACAGATTGTATTGAGCAATTTTATCTCATTTTATTTTACTTTATTTATTAGCGTATGCAAGGAATTTTTTCAGAGCTTATTACATTTTTCACATCAGTTTTCACCATAGGCATTGTATTAAATTTCCTTATGAATCCAGGATTATATTTTGCCTGTTCATAGGTCAATATAGCCAAAATGAGAGTTTTGAGCATTTATCAGTTAGCTACTAACATGAAAGAGCGTAGTCATGATTCAGGAGCACTCTATCCCTCGAACCGCACAGTGGCTTCTTATATATGTGAGACATTTCAGTGCCATAGGCATTTGATTTGGTATTAGTGTGTTTTAAACTTATAAATATTTTATTGTTATGTTTATTTTTTGTTAAAATAACATTTTTTATAATGTTTAAGTAATTTGTCTAGATAAATACGGGGAATGTTGAGCAGGTTAATGGAAGTGGTGGTTCTATGGAGCTTCCACTGTGATGATTCCTTTCAAGGTAGACGGTTAAATATTAACAAACAGTTTTTATGAAGCACCAATTTTGACAGGTCATTATGACAACGTAGAAAGGTTTCTAATGAGCAATTTAGTTTATACTGCTTTTTCTTGATTAATTTTTGGTGTTTGTAACGAGTTACTATTACAGTTGTATTAGAATGAACATCGTGCAGACAATCAAGAAATGTTAAAAATATGGATGTTCACTTAACACAGCTTTGAATTTGGCTGTACATTTAGTTGTTCCCTACTAGAATTACAAACGGATTTTAGAAAAGGCTATGGTTACATTTGCACACTAGTTAATGAGATAATATATCTATTAGCAACTGAAGATTTGAATATGTTCTAATTGAACTTTGTTTTTAATTGGTCATGTGTTTTTATTGGTCACTGTCTACTATTTGAATGAAGTTATACTAGTTGTTTAATGAGATCTGAAGAAGCGTGCAGTCAGCATGCGAAAGCGCTTATCTTTTTTACTTTTTATGCAGTTCTGAATAAAAGAAGACTTTCAAACTTCTCGTTGTGTGTCGGATGGTATTATACTTAGAAATACAAAATAGAAAGGTTCTGTAACAGTAAAATATTTGTGGCAAGAGTAGAGCACATTCAGGAAATTTCTTTACAAGCAGGGCCATACATAACACTGGTGCAGATTTGTGTCAAGTCACCAAATCATCAAGACTAGTTGTACAGTCAGACAAAATAGTACCTTGCTTGACCTGTAGTGCTAACGTATTTCATAGCTTGAGAATACATTGATTTTAGGAAACTATACCTCCACTGGGTGTAGTTTATCTGTTCATATAAATCTAAGTCCCTAGTTTGTAGAACCACTGCTTTTGTAATTAAACAGGTCAGACAGAATTGCATCTTTCTTGCCTTGAACACAGGTTACCTTAGATCAGCTGTTAGGCTACTGTGAAAATAAGGAGAGTTGTGCTAATCTACAGGGATGATAGAAGAATTTCAGGCCTTAATTTTTTTAATAAAAATCCTTAGGGTTTTCCAGTTGAGTGATGTGCTTTGATTTGTACACAATAAAAGGGGAAGAGTTCTGTGATAAGATAAGTTCTTTGGATCTTCATGATATTCCCTTGGAAATTAACTGGACCAGATAGAAGGAATTTGGACTGTGGTGAAAACATGCTAATCAATTGAGAGAGACCTGTCCACATAAATACCCAGGCCATTGATGACAGTATCTGTTTGAAGAGGAGCACCATTTACATAAGGATGCAACACTTTTTTTTACCAAATGCTGCTATGCTGCATTTTCTGCATTCAGCCTGAGACCTTTTGCAATACTCTAGGCATGAACATACTCCAGTCCTTTGTGGAGAGGTTTAGTATCAGAAGATGAGCAGAGCACTGTGCAGATTGCAGTAATCAACAAACCTGATTGGCCACCCTTCAAAGATTATTGACTTAGTTGTTTTCAAAATAAAAGTCAAGCAGGAGAGGTCTTATCCCTGATCCCTGCAGGACAGCATGAGTTACAAGTCTACATTCAGAGAGGGCACTGGCAACTTTTACTACTTAGAATCCACTGGATAACAATAGTCAGTATAAGGGTTTTCATTAAGTTTGTCTAACTTTTCAATAATACTGGCATGGAGGATTGTACCAGAAGTCTTGGCCTTGGCCTGTAACCTTTTCATTGGCATTTACTAGAGTCAGAATACAGGACCTGCTGTTCTAAAAATGAACTGCTTGGGATCTAGATCAGTTAAGATGCCAATGGCTGCATAAATTAGTTTTGCTATGATGCTTTGCATGGATTTTGCATATAATGCCAAGGAGGCTGATTGACCTATACTTACCTGGGTCTGTGAAGGAGTCATAGCAGCTCCAGACATCAGGTTTAAGCCCTGTGAATAACCTAATCCTGAATGGCTTAGGAAAGTACATGATATTGATAAGAATACAGCCCAGTATATTATCTGGTCACATAGAAACTTAATTATTAGCCTTTGATAGGGATTCTAAGACTTGTTTCAAGGTGATTCAGTGGGTAACTAAACTTTCAGGGACACTGGGTACAACACTGTGGGTTGGTGTGAATAGTTAGCACTGAATTTGTAAAACATTTGATAATACTACCTCTTTTTAGACACATTTGTTCTGAATGTAGAGTCAGGGTTTTTTAAGGGGTCACGTAAGGAAGATTTTTATTGCATTCTACAATCTTTTTTTTTGTTTTTGGATCTTGTGATTTTTCTAAATATAAGCATTGAACAATATGAAAAATAATATGCACTCATACACACACGGGATCACTACTAAATCCAGAATTACGAGACTTTGAATACTGAACACCAGAACCTCGAGATTCCGTAATATTGAAAATAAAACAAAATTTTTTAAAGCATATGCAGGGGGGCAAGCCCCCTTGCACCCTCCACACCCCCTGCAACTTAAATATACCAACTCTCGAGATCGCACCATAGTGGAGTCAACAGCAAAATAGTGCTGTGCAGAGAGAAATGGAAATTTTGCCATTCACTCCACTGTAGTGCAGTCTCTGCATATACCTTTCTAAATGTTTTGTTTGTTTTTTTTTTTTTTTCTTTTTGTATTTTGGTATTATGGAATCTCGAGATTCTGGTCTTTGAGATCAGAGTCTCAAGATTCCATAATTTGGGATTTAGTAGTGATCCCACACACACACACACACACACACACACAAAACATTAATGCACAGAGTAGACAAACTGAATACATGTTACAAATAAATACAAAGAAACTGAGTACATGTTATAAATAAATACATAGAAACAAAAAGCTAAGAGCAGCCTGCAGATTAACATTTAGTGTAGATTTATTGTAAATGCTACTCCAAAACATCAAATCCAGTTTTGCCAGTACATGGAGATGCATGAAGCTTTTATAGTGCTCAATATTATCACCATAGTTATTAATTTAAATAAAACAAGTAGAATCAAATAGCAAGAAACTAATTGTAAAGCAACAACTGTCAGATGACAAAAGAGTCATATAAAATGTAAAATATCTAATGTAATCAGTTATCTAGCAATCAAAAGTAAATACCTATAAGCATAATTGTTGCAAATCAAAAATCATAATAGTTTATAAAAATAGAAATCTATAAGAAAGTATAACTTAAGATGAAACTTAAGAGAAATACTGTGATCAGGTGAAACTATTATATGCTTGCCACCCCATGGCTTTTAACTAATCTGTCACACCCAGGGAATTAATGCACCTAAATAAATAACCCATATTTCTTTCTGATCCAGCCATAATTGTTTTTCAAATAAATTAACGCTACTCAGTCAAATGCAGTAAAAGGAAAGCACATTCCTGTATTTAACCAAAGCCCTGCTTCCCTGATTACATCTAAAATCACTTAGATAGAGAGAGAGTTTTTTATTTTTTTTATTTTGTCCTTTGTTGACCATGTTAGCCCCACTAAGCTAGTGGTTTCTTTTGAAGGATGAACTGATGTGGTATTTTTTATATTACTAGGGGAAATTTGGCCACGGCATCAGGGAACTTCCCCTACTCTTGGTAGTTGGGGGAAGGCTTTGTGTGTTGCACATTCTGACTTCCTGTTTCCTGTCCAGGTGTGGAGGCAGCCAGGAGGAACAGGGAGAAAAGATGGCTGATTCAGCTTTGGCTGAAAATGAAGTGAAAGTTGCTGAAAATGTAGTTCAAATGGTAGAATCACTACCAGAAGTTTTTTTTTCTGATGCTGTGGGTACAGAAAAATGGTGACAGTGGTGGAGAATGAGATTGTAGCTGTAACAGAGATGGTTTCAGAGGAAGACTTCCAGAGGAGATCATTTGAAGGAGAGACAGTTACTTGTGAGAAATGCATAATTACAACCCTCCAATTGGGGATGGGAGTTGTGGGATGATTATCTGGAAGAAATGGTAAACCAAAGTCAGCCAGAAAGTGGAGCACCAATTTCATGGAGCAACATCATGGATAAAATAGAAGAAGAAAAAGGAGAAGAGGAGACTGTGCCAGAAAAACTTCATGACAAAAACATATGCACAAACTGTGGAGGAATGAGCAAAGAAGAAATAAAAGAAACAAAAAAGAAGTATACAGTATGTGTGAGCAGTGAAAAAAAGAATGTTTGGGCAGGTATGAGGTTTGGGAATGTATCATAGCACCTTTGGGTGTCAAAGCAAAAGAGGTAAAATCATTAATTTTAATTAATAAACAGACTTTTTGTGACTTGATATTTGAGACTGGGCAGGCCATGGAAAATGTTTTTGGTACATATGAACAAAACAAAAATATTTATCCATGGTCAGAATATGTGGTGCAAGCTTTTTACAGACAAAAAAAAGAATAACGATCCATTTTAGAACTGAAGTTGTAGCAAAAGAACTGAAAGAACATTTGTTAACTATATACAAAGAAGTAATGGACACTACAAAAATATACGATGAAAGAGAAATATGGACTGAGGGATGGGAATGTGGAGTAATACTGAAAATGAAAAATTATAATGCTATGCACATACCTAGTAATATTAATGTTCATGTTAACAGGGGTTTTGTGAAATACAGGGGTCAACCAAAAGCTTTTTTTTTGGAAAAATGATCAATCAATCAATGTGATAAAAACAATGTTATTTATGTGGCATAACAGGGCATAATGCAAAACAATGTGATTTAAAGCTCAAAACAATGTGACAATACTGGTCATTCATGGCTAGAATGTGAAATGAATGTGCAAGAAAATGAAAACGAAGTTATACAGGACAGAATAGTAGAATGTGTTGCACAAGAAAATGAAAAAAAAAATGTTTATACATGAAAATGAAAAAGTGTTTATACATGAAGTTAAAGAAAGTAACAATGAAAAAAAAAACAGAGGAGACAAGTGAGGACGAAGCTGATGGGTGCACAGTAAGAAATAAGAATTTGATAGGGGAATGAGTTAAAGAAAGGAAAAGAAAATTCTAAAACATAATGCTTAGAGAAAATAAGAAAGGAAAGGGATAAAGATTTCATTATACTAACTGTTCTTTAAAGCTGAAAATAGCTTTAATTGTGAACAGTATGTAAAGTCTTAAAAGGAGAATAGGTATATTACAATGGTGTGCTGCAGCAGATGACCATATTATTGTTTTAGAAGATATCAGATTATTAACAGAGGAAGAAAGAACACAAACTGAAACACTTTGGAATGGTGTGATGGTTTGGAACAAGGGGAAAGAAACCTGCTCAGGCATATGTATGTTATGTCAAGAGACCATTAAAATATTAGATGTAACCATAGTGAAAATAGGAAGAATTATGTTAATAGACATGAGATGGAAAAATGTGTATAGAATTACAGCTTTATATGCGTATATAACAAAAAAGAGAGAGATTATGTTTAATAATATTCTTGAATATGTTTGTGTAAATATGAACATTATAATGGTGGGTGGCTTTAATTGTAATTTAAGGAAAAATAAGAGCAGTTGTGATGTTAAAATGGCTAAAGAAATTTTGAGACGTGGCAAGTTAAGTGTATAGGAGAATAACCACTGGACCTATAAAAGGAATGAAATTAGGGCAGAAATTTATTATTTTTTAATATCTGATGGTTTAAAATTAAATATGCTGAATTTTCAGATCATGTGACTATATAGGTTAAAGTACAGGAAATGAATACTATATAAGACTAGGAAAAGGAATAAAGAGAATTAATGAAAAATCATATAATATGAGAGAGGTTTATGAGAATTAGACTGTTTGATGGCTTAATTTTAAAGAGAAATATATAAAAAGTATTTTAGAATGTGTAAGAAAGAAAAGAAAAAGAGAAATATAAGATATTAAGTCAAGAAAAGTTTAGAGACTTAGAGAAGAAAAAATCATTTTATAAAAAAGAAAGAAAAATACATAAAGTGAATAAAATTAAAATGAACTTGTTATATAAGCTATAATATTTACAAGGAAAGAAAGAAGAAGTAGTACCATATTTGATTAAAATAGTAAAAGAAGGAAAAATAAGAGAATTAAAAAATAAGGAAGGTAAGCAAATGACAGCAAGAAGGAATATATGAAATAATTAAAGAATATGTATTGGAATTATTTGTTAAAAGAGAAAAAAAACGGAGCAAATTTATAAAGGTGAAAATTTAAATAAGGAAGATATGAGTACTTAGAGCAAAAAATAACTATGAAAGAATTGAATTAAATTCTAAAATATATTAACTTGAATTCTGCAACAGGACTGGATGGAATTGAATATGGTATGTATAAAGAAAGAGTGGCAAAAATGTTTATAGAAGTTATGAATGAATGATTAGAAACTGGAATTAGAGAAAGAGCTATTTACAGGAGTTATACAATTTATATTTAAAAAGGAAATAAAGTGGGGATAAATTGGAGACCTATAACATTGAATAATACGGATTATAAAATTTGTATGAGAATAACAACAAAAAGCTTACAAAAAATGGATAGAATATATGATCAAAATGTATTTGGAAGAAAATGAAAAGGAAGTCAAGAGTTGTTATGGATAATAAGAGAAATTGATATAAATAAAAATGAAGCAAAGGTTATGAGAGGGGATATAAGTAAAGCCTATGATAATAAAGTAATGTCTTTTGGCTTTTCCCAGTTAGAGGTCACCACAGAGTAACTCTGGTCTGCTCATGACTGGCAGTGGATTTTTATGGTACAAAGTTGCCAACCCATCCTTCAAAGAAGGCACACCCATTCATTCATGCACTTACATGCATGTCTTTAACGTCACTTGACAGCGGGGAGGACATGCAGGCTCCATTTAGAAGATGGTCCAGCCGAGAATCGAACAGGAGAACCTCTTGCTGTGAGGCAACAACTCTAACTGCTGCACCACTGTGGCCTTCTTATGATAATATTCAATAGAAATCATTATGGAGAATTTTGCAGGCATATAAAGCAAGCCAAAAAAAATTACAAGTAATACAATCTATTTATAAAAGGATCTATGTGAAACTAAATGTAAATGGCTGGATTGGGTAAGAAATAAAAATAGAATGTGGAATAAAGCAGAGCTGCCCAGCTAGTAGTATAATTTTCTCATTAGTTATGAATGTAATAGTAAAGGAAATTGATAAAATGTCAAGCAGTGGTAGATACAAAATGCTGCAGTACAGTTGCCAATAATGTATAATTTTGAGTATGATATTGTATTAATTGTTAAAGTATGGATGGAAAAAATAAATGAAAAATTAAGTATAAATTAAAAAAACGGTTTATGTATAAATTAAGAAAAAAGTAAAGGATTTAGTTTTGAAGGTATGATAGGTGTTGAGTTGAATGAAAAAACATATAGCTATATTAGGAATAACATTTGGCAGGAACAAATACAGGCAACAATGGGATAATGTACTCAAAGAAGTAAAGACTATGACTAATTTTTGGAAATCCTATAGATTTTCTTATAGAAAAAAGCACAGTTGTTGAACACCATGGTAATAGGAAAAATTGCTTATGTTGCTAACATCTATATGATTATTATTAAGTATAAAAAGGAATCAATGATGATTATATTTTCTTTTATATGGGGCTCTAGACTGAATCCAGTGAAGAGAGGGATTCTATATATGAAAGAAGAGTAAGGAGTTTGGGTTTAATAAACCCAATAGTACATGCAGCATCTTTAATTTTATATAAGGTATTAAAAGGAATTATGATGGGAAATAAAAACTTGATAGAAATGATACTATATTATAAATACAAAGAATTGTGGAAAGGAATGGAAGTTAAAAAAATGAAATAAAAGCATTGTAAATAAACACATATGAAAGAGTACCAAAACAAAATTGTGTTATGGAAAATAAAGAATATATGTGAGAAAGGAATGGCACTTAAGTATTATGAAAACATTTTATTATATTGATCCATGAAAAGATTTTGTAATCAATAAGAAAATAAAAACATAATGAGATATAATTATAAAAAGATTAAATAATTTAATTATTTTTATTGAGACTGTCTATTAGAAAATTGCTTGTTAAGGCAAATATGCCATACAAAAAGAGCAATATAGAATGTGTAATAAATGTGGAGAGTTTGAAACTACTGAGCATGTGATTTTGAAATGTGAAAGAGATAATAAGTTGTGGAAAAATATATGAAAAGATAATACAGTGAAAAGTTTGTTAAAATTTGAACAACTATGGAATAATAGAATTTGGTTATTATAGTCCACAAAAACAGTAAGAAGTGAAGAAAATGGACAGGGTAATATTTTAGACTTCATGGACTATATGGAATGAGAGACCAAATGAAATTAAATACATGGCAAAGATTTTGGAAAAATTTTTTTCGTTGTGGATAAAAGAGTGAGGGGATTGCTTAAATTGAAGTTTATGATGTATGGAGATTTGTAAATTGATGTAAATATGTAAATAATATGTAATGTATGTATCAATAAAAACCATACATGTTAGTGTCCAGGGACACCATTCACAGCTGCACTTCTGTCTTCCATTCCAGGCACAGAGAAGAAGGAAGTTGAGAGGTAAGAGCATTTATTTGTATTAGTAAAGAAACTTTTTGTGATACTTTCTTCAAGGAGATGCAGTATATGAAAAAAATCTTAGAACAATATGAAAAACAACAAAAATCACTAAAACTTACTGTGCAGGCATTTATTATTTATACAATTTCAAACTGAAGTGGAAAGAAATGAGCTAAAAGTCTATTTAAAAACTGTTTGTAGAAATGTAATGGACATTACAAAGATTTATGACAGTAAGAGGTTTTTGAACTGGGGTTGGGAATGTGGTGTTATATTGAAAATGCAAATTGACAAAATAACACATTTGCTTAGTATAATTAATGCGGAGAGGAATAAGGGTGGGTTAGATATTGGGGACAACCAAAGACATTTTTTTTGTGTGGTAAAAATGATCAGATAATTAATAACTGCCACAAGAAGAAATGTTTTATTTGTGGTAAAGTTGGTCATGAAGCAAAGAAAAAAAATGTGAGCAAAAATGTATGAAGTGTGAAAAAAATGGGACATTCATGGATGGACTGTAACATTAAAGAAAATCATACACAGGAAACAATTTTAGACTGAGATAGGGAAATGTTTCAGTAGATAAGAAATAATGAATGAGGAAATAGAAGTATGGAATTAAAAGACTGTAAGAGGGAAAAAGAAATAGTGATAGTGGAAAAAGTAATTCAAGTGATGGAGGGGAAGATAAACAAAAGTTAAAAGCAAAAGAAATTTGGTTGGGAAAAGAGTGAAAGACAAAAAGTGCAAATTTAGAATATATAGGTATAGGAGGTAACAAAAAAGGTAAAGGATAAAAACAATAGAAACTTTTCAGCAAAGTGACAATCCTAGCCATAAATATGAGTAATATAAAGAATGCTTAATGAAGACTAGGAGTACTGGAATGAATGAGGAAATAGAAGTATGGAATTAAAAGACTGTAAGAGGGAAAAAGAACCCTAATTATTGTTAGATATGGATATTATAATAATAGACATAAGAATAACAGAAGATGAAATAATACAAGTAAATGGGTTATGGAAAGGCAAGGTTATGCAGATATTGAGAGGAAAAATGCTCAGGTATAGTAATTTTATTTAACAAATGTATAGAAGTTCTGGATTATACATTATTACTAGGCAGAATAGTGATAATAGATATAAGAATCAATGATCATAAGTGGGAAAATGTATTTATGGAAAAAAAACATTGGATGTGCAAGAGAAGCAATCTGAAAACTGAACTTGATTATTTTATAGTATCAGAGAGTTTAAGGATATCAAATCAAGCAGTTAAAATTACAGGACTTTGACCATTTAGCTATCTGAATAGAGATTCAAATAACATTTGGTTATATAAACATAGGTAGAGACATAAAAAGAATTAATGAAGCAGACCTAAATAAGAATATAAAGAAAACAATACATCAGCTATGTTTTGATCATATAAACATGAGGGAATTCTATAAAGATTGGACAAGGTGGTGGATAAGTTTAAAAGAAAAAATCAGAAAAGAAGTATTGGAATGGCAAGAGATGAAAAAAAAGCAATATAGTTGTATGTAAGAGGAGCTGAGCAACCAGGCTTTTAAAAACATAATATATAATAAAGTAGATTTTTTAGAAAAAGAAAAAAAAAGATAAATGAAATGAACCAAGAGAAAATAAAAAAAAAAGTTATTTAAACTAAAATATTTTTTGCAAGGAAGAAAAGTAGTAGTAATAGTAGCATACTTAAGTAAAATAATTTAAATATAAGAATAATAAGAGTTAAGGAATGATGAAGGAAGTATAGTTAATACACAAAAGAAAATAATGCAGATAGTGTAAAGACATATCTTGAATATTTTTTCTATATGTAAAACTAGAAGGAAGTGTAATTGGAGCTTAAAAATTAACTGAGCAAGCAATAAGACAATGGAGGAAAGAATTACAGTGATAGAATTGAAATGTGTAGAAAGCAGTACATGTAGAGGCAGCTACAGGTTTAGACAGACTTGAATATTTAATATGACGATATGCAGGAATGGCAAAAATACTTTTAGGAGGTGTTAGACGAATGGTTTGAGAGGGGAAATGATGAAAAAATATGTATGAATGCAATGAAATTTATATGGAAAAAGGGAGAAAGAACACACATAAAAACTGGAGGCCACTAGTGCTGAAGAATGTTAATTATAAGACTTTTATGAACATAGTAGTAAAAGATTAGTGAGTATAGCTGATAAGTTATTGAATGAAACATTTTTTGAAATAAAAGAAAAAGGAATTCAAGAAATTTTAATGACAATAAGAGAACTGGTAGATGTAATATTTATTTATTTATTTATTTATTGCAGTTGGTTTACCAGGATAGTCCATTGGGCCATAAAGAACCCATTTTCAATGGAGTCCTGGGGAGAAAAGCTCCACAAAGAAAATGTACATTCAACATTTGACAGAAAAAATGTAGGTACAGAGAGTTAATACAATGTAGACAGGATACAAGTGAAAACTTATCAAATATACAGTAGCAGTCATAACAGTTAATACATTGAGAAGAAAAATACTAGTAATCGAGCAAATGTTAAATATTATACAGATTAGAGAACAAACATAGTAGCTATATAAAGTAGGATGAGATATTGGAGGACTATGAGTAGAGTTAGTTATGTAGGGTGGGAGCATGAGCATTCCCACTGTGATGCTAGATGTGAAAAAAGAGACTTTTTGAAGGTCGAGTGGTTGGAGGTGGTGCGGATGAGTGGGGGTAGGGAGTTCCAGAGGCGAGCGAGGCTGAAGGACAGAAGGCTTTTGCCTGGGGGATGAGTAGGTTTGTGCACTTCTAGTAGATTTTGATTATTTGACCTTAGAACTCTGTTAGGTAGGTGCATTTTAAAGGCAGAGGAAAGGGAGGGACAGAGGAAGGGGTTTTGAATAAGTTTATGGGCTAGGGTTAGTTGAGTATAAGATAGTTGGTTGGGAAGTTCTAGCCATTTTAGTTTATGGAGGGATAAACAGTGGTGTGTGGAGGAGTTATGGCTGGTGGCGAATTTTGCAATTTTATTATAGCAGGAGGTAAGCTGTTTTTAACAAGGACTGAAGATTAGTTAGTAGTGGGGCACCATAGAGTAGGGAGTGGATAAGAAAGGAAGTAGAGAGAGTGATTTTAGTGGCAGATGTGAGGTAGGCATTCTGTCTATAAAGCATGCCATGTTTTGATGTGTTTTTGATGTTTATTTGCAGGTGAGAATTAAATTTGAGTTGGTTGTCGATTTGGACCCCAAGTAGTTTGGTCTCTGACACTATTTCAAGAGGTGAGTTGTTTTGACTAGTAATTAAGAATGTATTCAGGTCGGGAGGAGTGACTCTAGAAGGAGTAAATAACATTAGTTTGGTCTTGCTAGCATTGAGGGCTAGATGATTACTTAGCATCCATTGCTCTGTGGAAGAGAAGGCATCTTGAGTAAGTTTTTGTAGTGTAGTGATAGAAGAGGCAGAACAGATGATAGTTGAATCATCTGCATATTGGATGATGCTAGAGTATGGGATTGATTTGTGGAAGTCGTTAATAAAAATATTGAAGAGAAGAGGACCGAGTATGGAGCCTTGTGGCACTCCTGTAGGGGTACTAAGGAAAGTGGAGGTGGCTTTTTCCATTTTACAGCTTGGTTTCTGTTAGATAGATAACTAGAGAACCAGTTCAAAGAGGTGGAAGTTAGGTAAAGATTGGAAAGTTTAGTTAAGAGCAGGCTGTGTGAGATAGTATCGAAGGCTTTGGAGAGGTCAAGAAGTAAGGTGGAAACAATTTGTCCAGAGTCACGGGCTTTATTTACAATTTCAAGGAAGGAGAGGAGGGCAGTCATAGTGCTGTGGTTAGGTCTGAAACCGTGCTGTGTGGGAGTTATAAGATGGTTGTCTAGGAGGTGAGGAAGGAGTTGAAGATGGACACATTTTTCTAGGAGTTTTGAAATGGGGACAGGATGGCTATGGGACGGAAATTAGTAATGTTGTTATTGTTGCCACCTTTGTGTAGAGGTATAATAAAGGCTTGTTTCCAGATTTGGGGAACTGTACATTCTTGTAGGGAGCGGTTAATTAAGATGCTAATAGGGTAGGCAAGAGTTTCAGCTGCTATACTGAGAAAGTAAGAAGGGATATTGTCAGGAGCATTGGTACATGGTTTCAATTTCTGAAGTAGTTTCTTTATAGTAGATGTAGGTATGGGATTTAGTGAGAAGAGGGTGCAGCCAGGAGGGGATAAATTATGGGGTGGTGTAGATGAGGATAGAGTTTGCGTAGAAGAGGGGGTAGAGGAGTTAGTGGGTGGGGAGTAGGGTATAGAAGTAGAGAGAGTGGGGGTGGGTGAGGGAGTATTGGATAGCAGGGAGGTGTTGGAGAATGAGGAGGTCAATTTGGAAATAGAGTCAATAAAGAAAGAATTAAATTGGGTCGCTAAATCAAGTAGTGGAGCATTTGGATCTGGAGAAGGAGTATCTGGTTTGCTAGGGTGGAGGAGAGTAGAGATCCCTTTCCAGAATTTTTGAGGGTTGTTTTTATTATGGTTTTGGAGTATAGAGAAGTAGTTTTGGCGATCAGAAGTAATGAGTTTTTTTACTTTATTTCGGAGCATTTTATATTCGTTAAGGAGTGGTGCTGTCTTGTGTTTTTGGTAGCGTGCCCAGACTTTGTCTCTCTGTCTCATGGTAGCAAGAGTACTTTTGGAGAGCCATGGGGCTGATTTAGTTTTTATTCTTTTTGTCCGTAAGGGAGCTTGGGAGTCTAGTAATTTTAAAAATGTTGAGTTAAAGTGTGAGACAGCATTGTCTAGGGGTAGTGTTTTTAAACAATTCCAGTTAATTGCTTGTAATGAGCTTGAAAAGGTTATTGGGTTGAAGTTTTTTTGGTCACGGATAGTAATGTAGTTGTGGGTTTGTTTAAGGATAGTGGGAAGTCGGTGGGTAAAGGTGGGTATGTGGTCACCAAGTGGGTCGGGAAGAGTGCCACTGTTGGTGAAATAGTGAGGATGGGAGACTAGAATCCAATCCAATATACTCCCATTGGAGGAGTTTTTGGCAGGGTGAGTTATTGAAGTGATCAGTTGTGAGAAATTGTAGAGGTTGATGTTAATAGGATTTGTAGGAGTCTGGATAAGGGACCAGTTAATATTTACATCTCCTAGGATTATGGTT
Source organism: Protopterus annectens (assembly GCF_019279795.1). NCBI lineage: Eukaryota > Metazoa > Chordata > Ceratodontiformes > Protopteridae > Protopterus > Protopterus annectens. The sequence continues at coordinate 753,964,960 of NC_056750.1, forward strand.
TCATTACTAATGTTAGTGGATAGCCAGGAAAGGATAAGTTCGAGTGTGGAGATATTATCACCTGGGGGGATATAAAGGGAAGCTATACATATGTGTTTATGCTTATTGATTTGTAATAGGGTGAGGAGAAGTTCGGCGTTGTTAAAGTGTGGAATAGGTTTGTTGTAGGGAGTAACTACTAGGGAGGAAGTAAATAGGAGGGCTACTCCTCCACCTCTTTTATGAGGTCTGTCTTTTCTTATGATGGAGTAGTTTGGAGGAACAATTTCAGAGTCTTTAATGTGTGGTTTTAGCCAGGTTTCTGAAATAGTCAGGATGTCAGGTTTATTGTGTGCGAGCCAAGCATGAAGGTTTGGGACTTTGTTTACTATGCTTTGGGAGTTAAAGGAAGTGAGTAATAGGGATTTATTTGTAGCGGTTATAGTGGTGGGGCCTGGATTTGGATGGATGTCTCCAGATGTGAGAGTGCTAATCAGGTGTAATATGGAGTTGTTTAGGTGAGTAACTAGCAAGGAGATGAGATTGGGTTCTTTTGTGAAATGAAGGGCTTTGCTAGTAATTGTGGAGATAGGGTAAGTATGGCAGGAGATAACTTTGTGTCGAAAAAGAAGGAGGTTTTCTGAGGGGTATAAATTGGGGGAAATAAGAGAGTATGAGTGTGAGAAAGGTGAGTTGTGGGGATTAGTTATGTGAAAGGGTTGGAAGTGGATGGAAATTGTGGGCTGAGAAAGATGGTAGAAAGAAGATAAGGTGAAGAGTAGTAATAGTGAAAGGAAGAGGAAGGAGTGTTTAGAGAGCATGATGGGAAAGAGTTAATAGAGTGGTAGTATTAAAATAGGGAAGTATGGTATATAGGTGATAGCATGTATATAGGAACTTGATGTTATCTAGGTAGTAGTTAGTGTATGGAGAATGCAAAAGATTGGAGAGGGTGTGGTTTGGGAGTGGGAATATAATGCAGTTGGTTATGCAGGATAATGATGGGAAGTTGAATAGAAATTGGTTTTGGCGGGAAAAAAGAGGGTGTGGCTTTGGAAGTGGGATACTGATTGGAGTAGTGTGGCAGTGGGTGTGGTGTATGGAGGGATAAATGTAGATGTACTGGGGGTGGGTGGGATTTGGGGGTAGGGTAGGGGAGCGGAGTGAGCCCGTAGGGCGAACGGAGCGGGTAGAGCCAAAGGAGAAGAATGTGAGGAAGACAATCAGTAGAAGTGGTAGTCAAAGGTAAGCTTGCAGTGAATTGTGAGAGGAAGGAAACTGAGGGAGAAAGGAGTGGAGGGTGGATATATGGATGAAGGCAAGTAGGAGAAGGTGAGAGGTTTTATAAGGGGTAGAGGGGGGGTGTTTAAGGAGGAGTGAGGACAGATGGATGGACCTGGGAGAGAAGCACCACTCTGGTGGTAAGGACCCAGAAAGAGAGATATCAGGTAGAAGGAAAAAAGGCAGATATCATGGACCAAGATAGATGGAGAAATATAAAAAGGTAGAAAGGGGTATAGTTACCCAGTGTGGGAGAGAGGGGTTGTGGCTGCTGGCTAGCCTGGCAGGTAAGCGCTGCGACCTGGTGTAAAATGTTTATTATTACTACAAGGTATTAAGCAGTACACATACTTTACTAAAGTCTTGTTAGGAGTTGTGCTCAGGGAGCAGTATGACCTCTTAGTTGGTTTTGCAAGAGTCCTTTTTATGGGTTCTTGGCAAGAGCCTCTGGGAGGGCACTGTTGGTGGGTTAGAATAGGATAGGCAGGAGCCTAAGTTTACTAAAGTCTTGTTAGGAGTTGTGCTCAGGGAGCAGTATGACCTCTTAGTTGGTTTTGCAAGAGTCCTTTTTATGGGTTCTTGGCAAGAGCCTCTGGGAGGGCACTGTTGGTGGGTTAGAATAGGATAGGCAGGAGCCTAAGTTTACTAAAGTCTTGTTAGGAGTTGTGCTCAGGGAGCAGTATGACCTCTTAGTTGGTTTTGCAAGAGTCCTTTTATGGGTTCTTGGCAAGAGCCTCTGGGAGGGCACTGTTGGTGGGTTAGAATAGGATAGGCAGGAGCCTAAGTTTACTAAAGTCTTGTTAGGAGTTGTGCTCAGGGAGCAGTATGACCTCTTAGTTGGTTTTGCAAGAGTCCTTTTATGGGTTCTTGGCAAGAGCCTCTGGGAGGGCACTGTTGGTGGGTTAGAATAGGATAGGCAGGAGCCTAAGTTTACTAAAGTCTTGTTAGGAGTTGTGCTCAGGGAGCAGTATGACCTCTTAGTTGGTTTTGCAAGAGTCCTTTTATGGGTTCTTGGCAAGAGCCTCTGGGAGGGCACTGTTGGTGGGTTAGAATAGGATAGGCAGGAGCCTAAGTTTACTAAAGTCTTGTTAGGAGTTGTGCTCAGGGAGCAGTATGACCTCTTAGTTGGTTTTGCAAGAGTCCTTTTATGGGTTCTTGGCAAGAGCCTCTGGGAGGGCACTGTTGGTGGGTTAGAATAGGATAGGCAGGAGCCTAAGTTTACTAAAGTCTTGTTAGGAGTTGTGCTCAGGGAGCAGTATGACCTCTTAGTTGGTTTTGCAAGAGTCCTTTTATGGGTTCTTGGCAAGAGCCTCTGGGAGGGCACTGTTGGTGGGTTAGAATAGGATAGGCAGGAGCCTAAGTTTACTAAAGTCTTGTTAGGAGTTGTGCTCAGGGAGCAGTATGACCTCTTAGTTGGTTTTGCAAGAGTCCTTTTATGGGTTCTTGGCAAGAGCCTCTGGGAGGGCACTGTTGGTGGGTTAGAATAGGATAGGCAGGAGCCTAAGTTTACTAAAGTCTTGTTAGGAGTTGTGCTCAGGGAGCAGTATGACCTCTTAGTTGGTTTTGCAAGAGTCCTTTTATGGGTTCTTGGCAAGAGCCTCTGGGAGGGCACTGTTGGTGGGTTAGAATAGGATAGGCAGGAGCCTAAGTTTACTAAAGTCTTGTTAGGAGTTGTGCTCAGGGAGCAGTATGACCTCTTAGTTGGTTTTGCAAGAGTCCTTTTTATGGGTTCTTGGCAAGAGCCTCTGGGAGGGCACTGTTGGTGGGTTAGAATAGGATAGGCAGGAGCCTAAGTTTACTAAAGTCTTGTTAGGAGTTGTGCTCAGGGAGCAGTATGACCTCTTAGCTGGTTTTGCAAGAGTCCTTTTTATGGGTTCTTGGCAAGAGCCTCTGGGAGGGCACTGTTGGTGGGTTAGAATAGGATAGGCAGGAGCCTAAGTTTACTAAAGTCTTGTTAGGAGTTGTGCTCAGGGAGCAGTATGACCTCTTAGTTGGTTTTGCAAGAGTCCTTTTTATGGGTTCTTGGCAAGAGCATCTGGGAGGGCACTGTTGGTGGGTTAGAATAGGATAGGCAGGAGCCTAAGTTTACTAAAGTCTTGTTAGGAGTTGTGCTCAGGGAGCAGTATGACCTCTTAGTTGGTTTTGCAAGAGTCCTTTTTATGGGTTCTTGGCAAGAGCCTCTGGGAGGGCACTGTTGGTGGGTTAGAATAGGATAGGCAGGAGCCTAAGATCCAGGTGTGGACACAGGAGCCGGGGATGCTCAGCAGCCGGGGGACCAAGATACAGAGTCTCTAATAGGAAAATGGAATTGAAAATATTAATAGGGGATGTAAGCAGAACATTTGATAAGATACAGCATGAAGCATTATGGGAAATCTTGGAAGAATAAAATATAGAAGAATATAAGTAGTAAAATCAACATTTTGAAATTGGTATATAAAGTGAAACTAGTGATTAATGGCAAATTAAGTGAATGGCTATATATTAAAAAATAGTATCAAACAAGGATGTCTGGCAAGTATTTTATTTGCTTTGATTATGAACACTATCATCGGTAAGATCAATTTAGTATTAGAGGAGGCTAGATACTGTACTCCAGAAGCAATTCAAATTCCAGTAATGTTCTCTTATGAAGAAGATTTAGTAGTATTAGTGAAAGATAAGGAATGTATGAGTATAGCTATTAAAATACTTGAAGAATTAGGAGCATTGAGTTTGAATATTAATGAGGAAAAGAGTAAAGAACTGGGATTCTAAGGAAAAATAGAAGGTATACTATTTATAAAGAAGAACTAGATGTTTTGGGAATAAGATTTGGTACTGACCATAACAGAGTGACACAATGATTCATAAAAATATGGAGTATTTGTATATTTTGGGGGGCATTTATACTTGTGTATAAGAGAAAATCATATTTAATTAATTCAGTAATAAGTAAAATTGCACATATAGTGAATTTAATGATACCATTGGAATATGAAAAAGAATTGACTGTGCTATTTACATGTATATGGGGATCTGGTCTAAATCGTATTAAAAGAGGAATTATTTGTTGCTCAAAATGGAGGTTTGGGCTTAATAAATCCTATTGTATATATAGCATCATTGAATTTATATAAATTATTGATAGGAATAAAGGAAAAAGGTATATTATTAATGAAAATAATGAAAAAAAAATATAAAGCAATTTTGGAAAAACTTGACTGTTTAAAAAGAAATAAAGGAATTACTTGTACAGAAACTAAAATATATCAAGAAAATATTGTTATGGAAGATTGATCTAGGTAATACAGAAAAGAATGGTATGAAAATCTAAAGATATTTTTTTTACATTTATCCATGGAGGAAAAAAATAAAAGTGGTAAAAGCAAGAATGAAACAATGTGAAAAACGTGCAATGTATGGATGTTTTGTGGAGATGGTCTATAAGTAAGCTTCAGTAAAGGCAAATATGCCATAAAAAAGAGTAAAGGATAGTGGCTGCATATATTGTGGGGAATGAAAAACCACTGTGCATGTATTTTTGAAATGTAAATGAGTAAATCAATTGTGGGAAGAAAAATGCGAGAAAGAATGTGTGAAAGGATTGAAAAGGGTGTAAAAGTATAAATATGGATACGCTAGAATATGGTTACTATGAAAACATGAAACAGAATGAGGTGGATAGATTACATGAGAAATTGTTTTGTATAACATGGAATATCTGGAATGAAAGAATGAATGAGGTAAAATAAAAAAAAAATTAATGGGAAATGGATACTGTCAGAAATTTTGAGGATAAGAATTTGACTGTTGAAAAAGGAGTGGGTAGAATTCAGTGTAAAATTGAAAAATATGGAAGTTACTTGTAAATAATTGTAAACAAGATGTAAAATTGTACATAGAATGTATAGATATTTTATAGTGTGAATTTTAGTAAAAAAAAGCCCTACTCATTAGGAGAGTGCTTTTGCTGCTGCTAGCAAAGTGGTGGCTGGGACAACAGCACTCAAGGGGATCAAAGATGGCAGATAACATGGAGATGAATGCTAGTTCAGTGTTTGAAAGTCTATAAGATTCTGAGGAAGTGTTTTAGCAGAATTGTTGTATCATTGGAAGCAAACATTCAAACCAATGATGGATGTGTTATGCCAGTACTCCAGTTAAGAGGATTGTGGAATGATATTTTGGGTGAATTATTGTTGAAGAGCCAGAGAGAAGAAAAGATGTTTCATGGAGTGAAATTATGGACAAAATTCTATTGGCGGTATCAGAAGCTATTTTGAAAGAGGATTGCTAGAAAAATCCTATGCAGGGATTGTTGAAGCTGCAAGGAAAGTAATGAGAGATAAGCAAAGGTAAGGAAATGTCAACAGTCTAAGGAAATGTATGGTGACAATTCAGAAAAAAAGAAGAAAAAATGGACAAGTATGACATTGGGATCATTTAATGGTCCCCTTATGAGTGAAGACTCAGGAGGCAAGAACTTTTCTTCTTATTCATAAATAGACATTTTGAGACATTACTTTTAAGATTAGTTGCATTCTGGAAAGTTTTTTTGGGAGAGTATGAAAAGAAAAAGAACTGTAATCCATAGAATTATGTGGTTAAGGCATTTCACACAGAAAAAAGTGCATGTTAAATTTTTAACTGAAGTTGAAAAAGACACGTTAAAGATACATTTAAACAAACTTTGTAAAGACATTATGCATATTAGTAAAGTCTATGATAGAGTATTATCGACTGGGAATGGGACTTTCATACTGTACTGAAAATGGAGAAAGAAAAAATTGTTCATATCCTTAATATGATAAAAGATGTAACAGATGTGTTGTAAAATATTGGGGACAATGGAAAACATATTTTTCTGTAGAAAAGATAATCATTTGATAAGCAACTGTGATGAGGAAATGTATTTGTGGGAAGACAGGTCATGATGCAAAAAGGTGTGAATTGAAATGTTACATCTAACAAAATTGGGCTTTTATGGATGGATTGTAATCTAGAGAAAAAGGATGAGGAAAACAAAATTGAGGACAGTATACAAAGAGAAGAAACAGTCCCAGTAGAAGATACATTTGAAGTAATAAAGCAAGGTCAGGGTAAAAATAGACGTAAGGATAAAGATAAAAATGAAGCAGATAACACGAAGGTTCTGAAATAAGTGATGAAGATATGAATTGAAAAATAGTGAAAGTTAAAATGAATTCTATTGGTAAATCAGTAAGAGAGAGAGAGAGAGAAATAAAGTTTAAAGGGATAATTGTACAAGAGCAAAAGAAAGGAAATGGGTATGAGATTACTTCAAATTTCCACAATTTCTGGTAAGGTACAACATAAATACGATAACTTTAGAGTGTTTTCAGTAAATGTAAATAGTATCAAAATAGAAGTAGATGAATAGGCATCTTAAATTGGTATAGTGCGATGCTGATGTAATAATATTGGAAGGTGTAAGATTTTTGACAAAAGTAGATTACAAAGAAACTTTGGAAATGAGATGCAATATGGAACATCTGAAAGGAACTAAGTTTATAGGTTGGTACTAGGCTATTGGCTCAAGGGCCTATGTAAGCCTAGCTAGCAAGGTTCCATAGCTTACGCCACCCATGAAAGTTATTTTCCTGTGCCACTGTCCAGCAGAGAGACAGAAGTGATTCCTAGGGTGTATTTCCTATTTCACATCCACTCATCAAGATTTTTCTTGAAGAGTGCTAATGAAGAACTTTGTTTGACATAGATGGGTAGCTTGTTCCAGAGTATAGGACGTCTCTGGGACAGGAATCTATCCCTCCAGTGTGTCCTGTTTATTGTGGTGACAAGGTTTAGGTCCCAAGAGCGTGTAGCTTAGAGGGATTGGGATTTCTTTAAGTGTAGCATGTCCAACAGTTCAGGCATAGTTATATTTTGTAGAAAATGAGTGATAATATTGAACACAATATTGGCAATGATAAGAAGATTAAATATGGTAGATCTCAGATGGCATAACCAGGTATATAGAATTATAGCAGAAAATGAAAATTTATTTCATATTTTGGAGTATGTAATACTATGTATATAATATTAATTGTGATTTGAGAGGAAAAAAATAGAGAGGAAATAAGAACATTTTGAAGTTATAAAATGTGGAAATGTAATGATTTGTAATAATTTGTGGGTCAAGGTAGATATATGATGAAAATAGATTATTTTATTATTTCACAAGGTTTAAATATATCTAATGAAGAGAGACTTGTAACACGCTTTTCACATCCCTCAATTATATGGCTAGAAATACAAGAAAGTAAGGAGTATATCTGATTTGAGATAAGGAATACAAAGAATAAATGAGAAATTGCGGGATGAAAATGAAAAAATAGTATGTGTTTATCGAAAAATTACATTTCCACTAAAGTGTGTTATGAAAACTGGACTGATTGGTGACCAGCTTTGAAAGAAAAATATAGAAGTGTTTGTTAGAATAGCCGTCAGATTAAGAAAAATTAAAAAAATTATAAAGCAATGTGTAAAGATGCTTTAAATGATTTGGAAAGAATGCAAGGGTTATGTGATGGGATGCAGAATTTATGAAAAGAATCAGGAAGAAATTAAAGAATTATTAGTTAAGCAAAAATATAATTTGCAGGATAAAAAAGAAGAGGTATCATCTTATTTAAGTAGCGTAGTTAGAGAATACAAGTATAATTCGAGAAATTAAAGATAATAGAGGAGAGGTGATATAATCTCAGGAACAAATTATGGATATTATAATAGGTTATGCAAAGAAAATATAGAAAATGCAAAAAAGAATGGCATGTTAAAAAAATGACAGAACAAGAAAATAAGGAAATAGTTAATACATAGAACAATAGCCATTATAATAAAATTTGCATTGCTTTTCACAAGCATTGTATTGAGAATTTAAAAATAGAGTGATGTACGCAATAGGAATGAATAATTTAAGAAATACAATAGAATGAGGTATTAGAGGGGCATAAGAATGTTTAATTGTTAAGAGAAGTAGTGCTGGAATATTAATCTGGTTGTGCTAATTAGAGGTAGGTACAGTAGCTTAAGAAGTCCAATATTGTGAGGTATTAAAAATGAATAAGCAGGGTAAGTGATTTAATTCTTTAAAGGGAGTTATAAGAACAGTTATGAAGTGTGTTAAGAGAGTTGTGCCCCATTTCACTTTATGTTCATGGAGCAAACTAGTGAAGCTGACTCTCAACATCTGAAGTACATAAATAAGTTAAACGTTCAATGTGAATTTAGTTCACCAAGTTGACATGCCGAATTATCTGTCATATTGGTTTAAAGTAGAATTCTAAAACACACAGATAAAGATTCCATTAAAGAACCAAGCCCACAGAATAGGGATGTGTCCTTTATGGATTTTGAGCAACAAATAAAAGTGCTGACAACTTGGTTTGTCAGTTGTTATCTGCAATTTTGTGTACTCTGCAATAATGTTCATTGGCATCATTAAGTCTAAAACAATCAAAGCTGTCCTTAAATCTAACAGTAAGGTCAAGATCTAAATGCCTTTTTTATTGCCTAGCTTGTCTTTAGGCTTTCACAAATAATCATTCTTTGACTAGTAACAACCCATCCCCACTTACAGGCATGAGACACCAGAACATTTTGATCAGATTTAAGATTCAGTAATGCCTATTTCTCTAATGTGGTTAAATTGCATCCCAATATCCTAGAAATGTCCTTTTCATTTGCAAACGTTTTGTTTAAGAAGCCTCCTCAAAAACATTTACAGTAGGATGATATGGAGGCTATTAAGAAAAGTCTCTAAACTT